>NC_136496.1:73774798-73827298 GCF_053919585.1 Euprymna scolopes
GTTATTTTATTTTAAGTCGTTAATTAGGGAAGGAAAGAATAAAGACGAGCGTTTGCAAATTATAAGTCAATATATATATATATATATATATATATATATATATATAGTGTAAAATTTTGTTGAAAATTCAAAGACTCACTTTTTCTTTTTTATAACCTTCTATTATTTCCTAACATAAATTTTACACTATATATGCTTTGCACCTATTAAATAGATACATTGAGCTTAACTCAAAATTAACGGTGACTGGTTTTAAAATAACAATCTAGACCCGTTAAACGAAAACGGTATACATTGAAAGTAACGACATTTCAAAAACAAACTTTAATATATATATATATATATATATATATATATATATATATATATATATATATATAGTTACGAATAAATATATTTAATTAATATTACTATTTAATAGTAATATATAACTATTTAATAGTTATATATTTAATATGTTAGTACTATTGTTAAAAGTTATATATATATATTAATCTGTGTATATGTATATATAAATACATATACGTGAATATGAAATAAATGTTGATATGGATATATATATATATAGTTACAAATATATATTAATAGTTATATATTTAATAGTTATATATTTAGTATGCTAGTACAATTCTTAAAAGTTATATATATATATATATTGATCTGTTTATATGTATATATAAATACATATACGTGAATGTGAAATAAATGTGGATGCGTGTGTGTATGTGTGTGTGTGTGTGTGTGTGTGGCCAGAAACATATATACGCACACATACATACGCATACACGCATCCACATATATAAACCTAATCCCACACGTACACCCCACGCGCGGACTCACACACCGTGTATTGATTTCTGTGTATATGTGTCAATATTCATCTTCTAGATGTCACCTTTCCGGAACTATAATACTCAACCCGGAAGCAGACCGCATGCTATTGTGATAAAACCATGGTTGATTCGGATCTCATCTGATATTCACAGTTTGAACGTATATTTGTTCTTTTATGGTATATTTTGAATGAGCGCCGATTTTTCATGGGAAAGTATGTATTTAACTTTATATGACCCTACATGGCGCCCAGGTTATCGTATGGCAGTTTTACAATCGTGTACCGCAAAGTTTGTTCGATATCCATTCAGTCGTTTCTTCATCTATTGCACAGAATCTGAAAGACAGACAGACAGACAGACAGACAGACAGATATTTCTTTCTATATGATTTTTTCTTTATTGTATAACAATATACAAGGTGTCTTAAATAAGTTTCCAGACTTTTTCGTATGGACACTTTTATTGATAGTACACATTAGTCCAATTCGAAGTAATCTCCCTCAGCTGCAATGCACCTGTTGTACTGTTCCAACAACTTCTGGAACGCCCTGTGGAAGTCCTCTTGTGTACACGTGTCCATGACCCTCGTCACAGCCTTTTTCATCTCCCCAATTGTCTCACAACAACAGCCTCTAAGATTTTCCTTTAGCTTAGGGAATAGGCAAAAGTCACTGGGAGCAAGGTCTGGACTATATGAAGGGTGAGGAAATGTCTTAATGTTCTTCTTGTTCATGACAACGTCTTTATTTCTGATCTCTGCGCACCATTGGGACAAACTTTGCACAAATCTTCGGCATCTTCAGTTCCTCACGAATAATTGTGTGTACAGCCCCCACATTGACATCAAACTGTGCATTTATTATCTTTAGTAGGGTGTATTTCAATTCCTGCTGTGGCTGTTCATTTGAACCTGAGATCATAAAAATGTGTCAGTCATCTCATAAGACATATAGCAATAACATACTGAATTTCCAAGAGCCTGCGACAATTTTAAATGCCTGTACAAAAAAGTCTGGAAACGTACTTAACGCACCTTGTATATTGTACTCATCTATTATAATATGTGTCTTTCTGTCTATCGCACCCACGAATGTTAAGTGTACGCTTTTAAGACAACGCAGTTTCCATCGCCGTAAAATTAGTTATATACGTTTTTGCAGAACGACCACCAAATTATTCTTTGAGAGGGATTCAAATTAGGTGTATGGGCTAGGTATGATATTAGGTTTATATCCCCTCCCCCAATCATCTTAGATATCCAAATGATTGTATTAGGCATAATACTTATTTTGTAAACCGGCCCCACAAATATACGTATTGATCACCCAAACCCTACTTCGATATTATCGATTACAATTTAGTAACCCTTTCCTCTTTTCGGACGTTGTCAGTTGTCGAACTTTATAGTTTTTTGTGAGCCATTCATCAGAGATGACGCGCCTGATTGGTTGATCTAACGTGACGTCATGTCCGCAAATGTGCTCTGGTTGGCTATTTCAGGCAGGTTTCGTCGACAACGAACAATTATGGATTTTATGCTCGCCTGTCACGAAACCCGTCAAAATAGCTTACCGTCGTTAGGGACAAGCATTCAAATCGCACGTCTGCCGGGATTGGCCTGACACTGCCATTCATCTCTAATCGCGCACGTTCAACCCGTGTGTGTGTGTGTGTGTGTGTGCGCGCGTGTGTGTGTGCGCACGCGCTTGTGTGTGTGCGCACGCGCGTCTCTGGTTGTGTTACTGGTCGGGATGGAGCGGGCATCATTCCCATTAGTTTTTTCGTCATTTTCTTAAGCGGTTCTTTTGACATCTGCAAAGAAAAAAAAATGATAAAAATCGTTATAATTCACGTTGAAATCATAAAAAAGTGATCAAATATGGTTTTAAAAAGATGACATAACAACAACATTTACACAGAACGAATACTTTTTTTACTCAACGTATTTTGCGACACCAGTTATAATTTCACCCTCGCCGGTTGGAACGCTCTCCGACCAGCCAATTATTCAGACGTCACATGTAATCGATAGTTACAGACCCCGTCGGTGTAATTCATTTTTGGCTACGTGATGGGGCGATTCAATATTTTCCAGATTCCGATACAATTACCGAATCTGATCTAAATTCCCGATTCCGATACAATTACCGATTTCGATTCTTTTTAAAATTCTTAATATAGAGTTGTTTTATGGAATATGTGCATATTTTCTTTCACAAACATAAAAATACACTTGTTGTTGTGATCTATAAATTTTAGTTTTATTGATTCCTTAAAATCAATATTTATTTATTATTTCATCTGGAAAATTAAGTTTTAAACAAAAATAAACAAATAAAGAAAATTTAAAACAAAAAAAAAAAAACTGTTTCTGGAAACGAAAAATAAGCAAACATTTTTCCGATTCTAATACCGTTTCCGATAACCTCAAGATTTCCGTTTTTTTTTTTATTATTTTCGACTCTGATTTATCGCCCCAACGCTAGTCGACATGCCTTTTGACCTTATGCATTCGATGACCTGCTTATTTTTGCGTTTTTTTTTCCGTGAATAAATTAATTTCTTAACTCTTTATGACTTGTATTATGATGTAGATGATTAAAAAATATTTATTGTTAATTTTAGTTAGTTTAAAGGTTAATGATACTATGATTTTAAGACTTTTCACTATAACAGTCTTTCATTATGAAGTTCAATAGTTAAACTACTACTGAGAATTTTTGCATTTCATAAACTTATCTTGATTATTATCCATAGTGCTTGAAAAAAGGTGTGTTTATGATAACAAACGAAATCCTCCCTTCTCTAAGACAGATGGCGGTATACTAAATGTAAGCAATGGACAGTTGCTATCTGGAGATAGCTGGCATCTACCCAGATACAGAACTAATACGTACAAGGTGTGTTTGAATCAATTCCCACTTTATTTATGCCGCTATATTCATTTATTTCTGACTGAACGAATTAGTTCAACCAGTTAATAATCCTCGTCACAGCCTCTTTCATATCCCAAATTGTCTCACAACAACAACTTATAAGGTTTTCCTTGAGCTTAGGGAATAGGCAAAAGTCACAGGGAGCAAGGTCTGGAGTATAGGAAGGGCGAGGAAGTGTCTTGATGCCCATCTTTGTCATGACAACGTATTTCTTTCTAATCTCTGAGCACCATTGGGACAAACTTTGCACAAATCTTCGGCATCTTCAGTTCCTCACGAATAATTGTGTGTACAGTTCCCACACTGACATCAAACTGTGCATTTATTGTCTCTATGGACACACGATGATACTCATGCATAAAATTCTTTATTTGGCCAATCAACTCTGATGTTCTGACTTTCTTACACGTCTCACACCATCACAGCCTCCCTGCCTTCCTTGAATCTCTTATGCCACTCAAGGGTTAACGTTAGCAAGTCCATAACAACGTTGTACGAATGAAGGGAATGACGTGACTTGGGCATGTTTACCGATTATCAATGCAAAGGAATATCATGTAAAGACGATTTTGTTGAAAAAAAAAAAAACAACAAAAACAAAACAAGAGGAAGATCACCAAAGACATCGCCCAACCAGATATGGGGTGATACTGAAATTTGGGACACTTATGCATTCAAGATTTTTTAAGACAATTTTTTGTCTTCGTTTTTGAAGACAATTTTTTCTTTATTAAAGGTTTTGTATCTCGCTTATTTTATATGCTAATGTTTAAATAAATAAATTAAAACAAATGTCTTCTTGTTGCTAATGCTATTGCCTATAATATATATTTTATAAGGATAGGTTTGTTATTTTAGGAATAAATCCCATACACACATATCTATCTATCTATCTATCTATCTATCTATCTATCTATCTATCTATCTATCTATCTATCTATTCATTTATATATATATATATATATATATATATATATAATATTATATAGACGTCACTTTGTGTGTGTGTGTGCGCGCGCGTGCGTGTGCGCACACGTGTGTGTGTGTGTGTGAGTTCTCTCCTCATAGGTTCCGAAACGGCTGAGTCTATCTTTTGAAAATTTCACACAAAGGTAATTTATATATCTGGCAATGTTCTTAGATATATTTTGGTACAGAAATTCGTTCGATAAGTATCGAAAATCAAAAAAACCCGATCCTAAAAATAGTCTTTCGTTCTTATAGATAAAAGGAAGAATTCTTACATCGGAATATTTTACTTTACACCGGTTAAGGGGGGGATAATAAAATATCAGCAAATCAGTCCCCCCTTAAAAAAACATATTTCTTGTCATCTGGAGATATAGCTGAGTGGTAGAGCATTCGACTACAGATCGTATTATACCCGACGGTGAACCTTACCATTTTATTTTAATTTTTTCTTATCAATTAGTTCAGTTTACAATAAAAGAAGAGGTACCATTTAAAATCACTGCAAATCATTTCTTCGTTTCCATATTTTAAAACTGAATATTAATCAGAAGTGACTTTTCCAGAGCATTAATCGTCAAGCCCAAATATTAGCTGACGTGATATTGTAAACAAAAACAGACGAAATTTGATGAACGATATTATCATTATTATTTTTTACTTATATATTTTTTTGTGAATTAGTCAACCGGGCAAATTATCCATTATAATATATAATATTCAATTGAGGATTGATTCTATAATAATACATACGCAATCTGCATATTTTAAAATATTATGTTTAATCGTATTGTACGACTAGGCAACGCCGGGTGTCCAGCTAGTATATACATATATATCATTAAGTATTTGATTCGTCAATTTATTGTTAAGCAATAACATTGATTCTACTACGACTACTACTATGACTAATCGAATATATAGTTACTATCAGGTAATTGATATGACGTCAGATAATTTGATCGTCCGGTGAACGGAATTTTCATTTCTTCAAGTAAATAGATTAGAATGCAAAATCATTAAAAAAAGATGAAAAATAATAAAAAAGTAAAATAAAGAAATTACGATGTAAAACATAGTTGTAATTAATATCTAAAACAAGTAAGTCTTCCTTTTTTTTTTTCTGTTTTAACATTTTTAATGAAACAAAAAAAAAAAAAAGAAAAGAAAAAAAAAAGAAAATGAAATAAAATGAGATCGATTCGACTTCGTGTAATTTGGCATGGTGGACGGCGACTTCCGGTGAAGGAACTGGATTACAAATGGCGTCGAAGGTTGTTAACTCAGTGAATCCGAGATGAGAAGCAATGTTCTCAAAATAGAGGGTAGTGTCGTGATTAAATTGTTGAATGCTTAGAAATGAAAAATAATAAGATAATAAAATTTGGACTATTTGAGTCATTCGAACTACTATTCTTATCTTGGTTGTTATTTTCACAAAGTTTCGACTGATGTAAACATCGACCTTCAGGTGCATCTTTTCAAACGTGAGAATTTTTATGTTTAATTCAGGAAAATCTACAAAATTTCGAGCATAACTTTATTTAATCATTTGTTCTTGTTATGTCAGCCATATCCAAGTAAAAGTGTTAATTAATTAAGGATTATGTTATTCTTGGTTATTATCGGCTGTTGTAAGGGTTGAACCTTCAACCCCCGGAAAACTACCTATTAGAACAGGAAAACAAATCATTGAGCTATATTCCTGTTTTCTTTCCCTTTTCCAGTTATATTTTCACTTGATCACGTGATTTAATGAAATATCACACACACATACACACACACGCGCATATATATATATATATATATATATATATATATATATATATATATATATATATATATATATATTAGGTTGGTGCAAAAATAATTTCGTGTTTTGACATTCAACTTCATGTCAAAAAACGACATTATTTACTGTAAAGTTGTTATTTTTACCCGATTATCTTAAAAACAAAAAACAAAACAGATATTAAATGTACATATATTTACTTAAACGTAAAAACACACTTAATAGCAATAAATATTTATTAGTCTATTATTAATACCAGTAGTGGAAGATTTTGCTTGAGACAAAATCAAATAAAAAAGATGATTAAAGGAATCGTTTTTGGCATTGGAAAATAGGCACAGATTTGTCTGATTTCGATACTGATTCCAATACTCCCAAAAGTTCCGATTTTTCCAATTCCCGATTAATAAAATTTTTGAATGTGAAATGATATATAATTATATCCACAATTAAATATTGCAGTTCACAGACACCATGAAAGCCACAGATCAGTAGTCATAGACTCGATTTTCGCCTCAGTGTTCGAATTATGAGTTTTGATATGATTAACCCAAATGGGAGCGAGACTCGAGTTTAGAATTTCAGGTCTGTAACTTTCATGGTGTGTGTGAACTGTGTGTGTGAATTATATATATATATATATATATATATATATATATATATATATATATATATATTTATTTATTTAATATTAAGTTATTACATATACTTACTTCTAATAAAAAGGTTTATTTCTAACAAGATAATTTGGCAACACATATATACGTAAAATCATATTTCAGTCACAGTTTATAAACTTAAAATCTTTAAGCCAGCATATCTCTTTTAATGCTTTCATTATTTTCATTATTCATGAATGTATAAAGAATGATAACAGTTTATAAACTATAATGTATAAAGAATGATAACAGTTTATAAACTTAAAATCTTTAAGCCAGCATATCTCTTTTAATGCTTTCATTATTTTCATTATTCATGAATGTATAAAGAATGATAATGCGGTCTGAATGTGTAAAGCTTCTTAAAGCAGTAATTGAAACGTTTTATGGGGCTTATGCTGAGGTCTTTTGCCAAAAAGAAGCTCACTATAAAAAAACAACTGTTTTAGGAGTCGATAGTCATCAAGCTGGGCAAAATGACCCGCCCAACGCATCTGGTTCTTGATAACGATGGTAGCAATACTGGTAGTTTTCACCTTTTTTTAAGACACATGTATCAAGGACAAAACTGTCCCACTTTAAACGAAGAATGTGTATAAGGCAGTGCTGATGAAACCCCTCGAGCTGCTCTACATGTAATCAGAACAGGGTCCATGTTTCAGAAGCATAGGGATGGCACTACATATGTCTGATATACTGACATTTTTGTTGTTAGAGTTAGATCACTATCAGACCAGACTTTATCGTGTAACCGTCCCAAATGCGTATGATGTTTTGCTGGTTCTCTGTCTTATTTCCGCATCAAGAGTGCCATCATTTGATAAAGGACTACCAAGGTAGACACAATTTTTTTTTAAGACTTAAAGGCGCTTCCATCGACATACAAATCACCAGGAGCGTATATCACTAGTTTTCATTCTAAATGCCAAAAGATGGAATTAATTCACACCAATAAATTGTGTTGTTTTATTTTGTTTTGTTTTCCCTTCAAAATTTTGTTATGTTTTTCTTTTAAAATGTTTTATATTTTTTAAAAGAAAAATAGAACAAAATAAAACACACACACACACACACACACACACACACACACACACACACACACACACACATATAATTGTTTTTCATAGCGTTGCTTATTATTATTATTATTATTATTATTATTATTATTATTATTATGTATCACCTTCACGTATATTTGTCTAACGCATAAAGTATCTGAAACAATAAGTTATATTCATAGTTTAAAAGAACCACTTAACAAACACATTAGAAATTTAGATTAAAACGATTATATCATTGAATGAATGTTGAAGTTCTGTATTTTTATATAAGCCAATGACCTCTATTTATTGCGTACGCAAAATATAGGCAGAAGGCACGGTGCCGACTTGAACAAAAAACTCTGATAACGCATCTGAAAGTGGGCCTGTTCTTAGCTGCATCACTGGATTGACAAAATATATGATCATCATCAACTACGAAAGAACGAAAAACATCCATTTTTCCAATTACGGTCAACAATATACAAGTTTATCTAATCTATTGAAAAGGGAAACAACATCAATAATGATGATGAAACATCGATTCGATATCCTGCAATTTGGCACGGCTGAAGTCGACTTCCGGTGAAGTCACGTGATTGCAAATGGCGGATATCGTTAATTGGGTAGGTCCGAAATGATTTCAACTCGAAGTAATAAGGCAAAAAATAGATAAGGGAAAATTATACGAAATTCAACTTTTGCATGATTAGAAAAATAAATCTCAAGGCTTTTTTAAAAGAAAAAAATTATTCGGTCGGAAATGAGCAATGGGGGAAAATTTAGAATCAGAAAAAAAAAAAAATAATCTAATTAAAATCTGAATAGTTTTGTTTGTTCCAAATGGAAAATCGGCCGATTATTAAAAAAAGATGCGAAAATTGGTTAAGCATTTTATTTAAATTCATTTTGTAAACCTAGGATAGGCTACTTTCTTATTAGATTAAAACACAATCTTTTGCTAGCAAATACGTGAATAGGTTTGTTTAAGTTTGGGATGGGGATCATTTTTTTTAATGATACGTCGAGGTGCAGCTTATGCTTTCAAAATCATTTATGTGTTAGATATGTATCTCCGATTCTGATTATCTTTGATTTTCCTTGTTGCTGTACTTAAGCAATCGCTGATGATAAGAAATATTGTTGTGGATCGCATGGCCCTCGTTTCATTATAAGCTCTTTATCGCGTAAGTAACGTTCCAAAAGCCACATATTTTCTATTGAGCCAGAAGAGTTTGGCGTGGTCTGCTTTATGACACATCAACCCTATACATTATTTTATGCCATGCTATCTATAAATATAAAAGCGAAAATGTATGTATGTATGTATGTATGTATGTATGTATGTATGTATGTATGTGTGTGTGTGTTCGCTTTTTCTGTATGTCTACAAAAGGCCTTTTTCAGAGAAGCGGTCGGTCGCTTCACAACTTTTTAAAACTTTTTATATCACATATAAATCGTAATATCTCACAGTTAACAACGAAGCTCGCCCGTCTATTTAATTTGCTCGATTTCGGGAAGATAAATATTCAACATTTGTCGCTCGCCGCATGTGGGTTAGTCTTTTTCCTATAACATCTTGGGAAAATAAAAATCCCGCAGTCAAACTTGACCTCATTAACTCATTAAAACGAGCACCTGCCAAATCCAAGTAATTAAATAAATTCAAACGTGTTTCCGTTAGCATCTCGCGGTGGGGCAATGGTTAAGGTCGCACGTTTTTTTTTCACACTTTAATTTACAACTTTGCCTCAAGGGTTCGGGTTCGATCCTCATACTTACTTTTTTTTACCCCCCGCCCCGGAGTTTCCACACACACATACAAACACCCAAGCAACGCCGGGTACCCCCGCTAGTGTATTTATAAAATAGTGTTTGGTATGTTTGGGAAAGTTATTTAAAATTTTAGTTTTGATTTCTTCTATCGAAGCTGAAAATTATTATTATTATTTTTTTTTTTTACTGATGTTCAACCCTAACAAACCATATCGCTACTTGGGCGTAAGGGGCTATTATTTAGGATCATGGCTAGTGAAGATTAACAAGATGTTGGTTTACGTTACATTTAAACTTATGCATATCAATACAGTCAGGGAAGCAAGTAGCAAGAACGGAATTCCAAAGTCTAGCTGCTCGAGAGAAGAAACTATTAAAGTAGAAATTTTTTGCCATTTATGCACCTCGACAGTGAAGGGGTATGATTTTGTTGCTAAGCGGGGTTTTCCGGGATATGTACGTCGAGAGGACACAAGTGCAACGATTTCATCAAAGCATATTCCATTGAAATACTTGTGAAACAAGCAGAGAGATGCAACATTGCGGCGATGGCACAGGGACTAGAGCTTAGTTGAGAAAGTGGGACCTACTATTTTGTTTTCAGCTAATCTATTAATAGTGACTCAAGCACATTTTCGAACAGCTTGGTGAGGTTTCGTGTGTAATAGTATTTGTTGTGGTTATTCCTCTATCTTGTATCGATTAACATTTGATTTTGAGCAATTGATTACAGTAGCTAACACGAGGTGTTGCTACCACTTTGGAAAAGCGAATACGTTAAAAGATTGAATTAATCCTAATGTATAGCTGTAAGGTATTACTGGAATATATTACTCCACTGTAAATCCAAATGTATTACTATAAGGTAATCCTCATGTGTTCTTGCTGGGTTGAACTTAATGTATTCCGGTAAGGTCACTTCTAATGCATTCTTGCCAGGTTAATCCTAATAGATTCTTGTAAGGATAATCCTAATGTATTAAAATGTGATGCGAATAAACATTTTGGTGCTCAACTTTCTGCATAGCGCCTAAGTAGGTATGACCTGACATAGTACACCAGGAGGGAATAAGAGTAAACATATAGTTAACGCGAACAGATATCAGACTTCTACAACAAAGTTTGTTTGTCTCTGTTTGAAATTCAATATAGGCAACCAATTGAGATTGAATATTTTGATATAATAAGTATTAATTATTTTCATCATGCAACGATTGAATATTTCAAAGATTATTTCTCTGATGCTGTTGTTGTTGTTGTTGAGCATCATTTATGTTGATGATGATCATCATCTATAATATAAATCTCACCTGTCTGTGTTTAAATGTATGTATGTATGTATGTATGTATGTCACTTTTTTTACGTTTTTTTCCTCCTTCGCGGTACGGGTTCGAGTCTGCCTACCTTCTACCACTTTTTTTTTTTGCTCAATACACACCTCCAAACATCCGGGCACACAGGCTAGTATCGTATAAATCCGAAGATTCAATTGTTGGCATTGGTTTCCTTGGTATCGTTCTACCCAGAATTATTTCTAGAAACACATCGGGTACTTACGGGAGGGATCACGAGAAGGTGGAGGGAAAGTGATTTTTGTGGAATGAACTAGATTCGAACTTGAAACACCCAGGTTGTCACTCCGTCTCGTTAACCGCTTGACCACTGCCACCTTTCACCATTCGTGATCATTATAGTTGGCATTCATTTCCCCGTTTTTCTATTAAGAATTCTTCCTACAATGATATCGGGTACTTACGGAAGGGATCACATGAAGGTTAACAACATCCCTAAGTGGAAGTATTTCTGTTGAATGACCCAGATTTGAACTTATCACATTAAGGTTGCCAGTTCGTGTAGTTAACCACTGAGTCACCGTCACCTCCCCGGCGCGGTTGGTAATGTTGTTATTATCAGCACTATTATAACAGGGGCTCAACGATGTATCTTATAAGGAATTAGCCTACTCGTGCCCCGTTGGGTCAGCGCTGTATACATTTAGTGACCTGGAGTGAATTTGAGTCTTAAAGTACATTAATTCTATGCTTTCCTTCGTTTCTTCATCTTTTTTGCCGATTCTTTCTTTATTTACGCTATCCTCTTACTGATTTTATCTTATGACGCAGCAAATATTTCCTCTCCTTCCGCCACTTCGCGTCTCATTCGAACATCCATTCACCAGTATTAAATGCGCAAGCAAGCAAACAAAATTATAAGTTTTAATTCCGCACTAGATGACCTGTGATTCGTTGGATGAGTATTTGCTATATTCTGCCCACTCTCCCACTTCTCTTTTTAGTCTCGTTTTTCCTCCAGTATCTCCTTAATATAGAAAATAGAACAATCTAAGACTGAGGAGGCCTCCAGAGCGCCGCTGAAACATTACTTCCTTCCGTGCGTGAAAGAGGCAGGGGAAAGGTAGGTACAATCGGCTCTACGTATGTGCATTGTCGCGACGAGTAAGATAAATTACTGAAACAGATACTGAAAATTGTATTTGATTAGTTGGCCGCTTGTCAACTAGATCGAAAAAAAAAGGAGTGATTTTCAAGGGGAGGTAATCTACGTAGACTTTATGTACCCCTCCTTTTTCCCAACCCGTACGGACAAACCCTACGCGTGGAAAGAAGTGTATGAGTTAGGTGTGTGTGTGTGTGTGTGTGTGTGCGCGTGCAAAAATTAGGAAAGAGTGTGACTGGGTGGGGGAGTATTTTCGGCATAAATGGATGAACAGCACGAAGTTAATTATGACCAAAAAGATTTTTTTCTTTTCTTTTTTATCTTTTTATTTTTGTTGGAGAAAGTTTATGTGAAAGACAAAAGAGCGGCGAAATCATGAAAGAAGGCAGTCGAAGAATTGATTGATATGAAAGAAGAAAAGATAGATGAATTCGATATTCATCTATCTATTTATCTATCTATCTATCTATCTATCCATCTATCTATCTATCTATCTCTCTCTCTTTCTCTCTCTCTCTATATATATATATATAGAGAAAGAGAGAGAGAGAGAGAGAGAGAGAGAGAGAGAGAGAGAGAGAGAGAGAGAGAGAGAGAGAAATAAATTGATAAAAAGAGAGAGATTAGAGAAATACATCCAAGCACTGTTTCTAATTCCTTAACCACTGGAATCAAACAATGCCGGATCAGAAGAAATGCGGTTGAGAATTGCGTAACCTAGTCTTCTTTATAATCGCCACACAAGTGCACTAACAGGAAAAAGTGAAACAAAACCTATGTGTGGATATTACAATAATAATAATGATGATGATGATAATATATCATATATATAAACAAACACATAACACTTATACCCCCTCGACAAGCCCGTTTAGCAACAAAATCCTACCCTCCACTGTAAGGGTACCTAGATATCGGAAATCCTAATACTTTCTTCTTCCGGACTGCTAGAGTTTGGAATCCCTGCCCTATTACCTGCTTCTCAGACTATACTGACATGCACAAGTTTAAGTGGAATTTCACTCATCATGGTTCGAAATAGTAATTATTTACGTCCATATAGTAATATTGTGTGTATGTATGTATGTATGTATGTATGTGTGTGTGTGTCTGTGTGTATTCAACAAGGCATATTGCCATATGGACGTAAATAATCACTATTTCGAACCATGATGAGCGCAATTACGCTTAAACTTATGCATGTCAGTAAATATACAAGGAAAAGAAAAGCAATTAAAACTTTAAATCAAAATTTACAATTAAATTTATTGTTCGACAGAATACTCCAAAAACAATTTCCAACAATTTTGAAAATTGTTTTTGAAGTAATCTGTCGAGCAATAAATTTAATTGTAAATTTTAATTTAAAGTCTTAATTGTATTTCTTTTCTTTTCCTTATGACAAGCTCTACTCTCCATTGTGTCTGTATTATTAATTTAATATTTAATATTAAATGATTTGGTTGGGATTAATATATTAATAGATAAATATTAATATTTATATTAGGCTGAAGAATTTCTGTATCGGATATATACTTGAGAGTCAAAAGAATAAAAAGAATATACTGTTATCACAGCCCTAGTTATTACCTTCTATCCTCCATTTGAATTAATAGGATCTCCCAATAACTGAGGACGCAATGTAAAATAAATAAATAAATAAATAGAAAACAAAAACAAACAAAAAAACAAACAAAAAAAAAACTGATGCCACTTTTAGACCGTACATGAAACTGAAATATACCTTCTTGATTTCTGGCTAGGATCCAAGGGTAGTATATGTTCTGTCTAAAGATGATATAATGATATCATGGGGTTTCCGTTCATGCCGAGAGTCCATACAATGAAAACATATAACAGAATTCTATAAGAATATTGGAGATAAATCATAATAACCAGATATATTCTGAAACTACATTAATCAGATTATTAGATATACATTTTTACAATTTTTACAACAGGGTTTCAATAATATTGCGAGGTCTCCATTCACGCTGAACGTCCACAGAATGCTCACATATGAAAGATGCCGCTGTAGAATTTCCACAAGTCCCGCTAGTATTTATTATCTTCCATATTAACCTTTTTTTCTTTCAAATAGTGTTTGCTGTCAGGACCACGTGATTGTTTGATCACGCGAAAATCGCAGCGTTGTCCGCAAGACGTGCGACTCAATATCCGGCCGAGGCCAATACAAATTTAAACGACCTTTTTCCTCTTGAACAAAATGGACGATGCCAAAGAACGAAAATAGGATACGGAAGCCTTATAGCTAGCGGAAGATCTTCGAAAAATCCGCCCATCTTCTCGCTTCATAACCTTGCTGTTCCCTTCTCTACCAACGTTGGATTACTATTTTGGAATGAGAAATCGGCATAATGTATATAAAGCCACACCAAAGCACGTAGATGAAATGAATACATCTTGTTTAATATAGTAAACAATTTGGCTCCGAAGCGGCCGAAAGTCCAAAATATCTGAATGTCAATCTAAGCCATAGACAATAACATTTTATCATTATATATGATCTACCTAAAACGGTATTTAAGACTTCTAGACTCAAATTTATTAAAACTAATAAATTTGGTAATATTAATCCTGGATGGCATAGAAAAGACTCAATTTTGTATGAACCTACACGCGGATTAAGACAAAGTGTTTTACAAGGAAGTCACCACCTATAAAAGCCCGAAGGCCGCTCGAGGATAAGGGGTAATTTGTGTAAGGTGGTCTGTGCCATAATAATCGGTAGAGGTGGAAATTTGGTAGAATTTGATTATTTAAGGGGACTTGTTTACATTGGACTTGAAGACAACCATGTTTTAGTCTAGTGGAAAGCAGCTCCACGGTACTAAGTTCCCTAGACGGGCAGTTCTAAATGTGTTGTTATTTCACCTCTTCTATGCTTTCACGGTGACAAACTGAAAATATTGGCGACATATTCTATTATATCTATAAAAGTGAGAATGTGTGTGTGTCTGTGTGTGTGTCTGTGTGTGTGTGTGTGATGACATTTTTCAACCTATATACTCAACTATCTATAGACTTGAAATCCGGCATATAGTTATTCAGATACGTGGAAAACATTTTAATCGGTTTTCATTAAAACGGTCTGCTAAGTGGTTTAAATTGAAAAACTTGATACTTGAGAGTCATCAGATTGTTATCTGTTTGTCAACTGTTTCACAAGGTTTGAAAGCACTTTTTAAGGACGTGGCAAGTTGGTCTAATGGTTATCGTACTTGACTCACTGTCTTTAGGTTTTGGTTTCGATCTCAGCTCGAGTATGTTTTTTTTTACGTACAAGAATCGAACTGTTTAGAAAAACATAATACTCGCATGCACATGTGTCAGTTTATTTCCGTTTTTTTTTTTACTTCAGTTTTTTTTTAAAGGAATTTAATGTAACGTTTAATACCAGGCACAACACTTGGTAAGTTTATAAACCTGGTGTCTGCTAAATTGTGAAAAAAAGTGTAAAAAAAAAGCTACCCAAAGAGAGAACTTTGCCGGAATGCACACTTAATTCGAGTTGTAATTTATAACGTCAACAAATCATCCCCAGAAAGATATGCACAGCAATTGATCCTGTATGATTCGTTTTTCTGGAGCTGAATTTAAATATCTTTTATATATGTGTTAAACCTATTCATTTATTTCTCTCTCTCTCTCTCTCTCTCTCTCTCTCTCTAAATAAAATTAGGTAGGAAAATCAAAAAGAAAGAAAGAGAGAGAGAGAGAGAGAGAGAAATAAAGTACCTAATTTCAGGTATATTCGGCTCTATAACCATATATCAAAGAACTCTTCCAAATGAGTGACTAAGGAGACTAAACTCCGGGTTTTCAGTCATCATTATGGCGTATGAATCCGAAGATTCTATTGTTGGAATTTGTTTCCCGATATTTTTCTAGAACAAACTAGATTCGAACGTAAGATACTCAAGTTATCAGTCTGTGCCGTTAACCACTGAACCACCGTCACCTCCCAACATTAGACAGTGAAAAATCAACACTTCCAAGGCGAAGTTGGTTCATTATTGATAAGTGCCGATTTACTGGAACGAAACCATTGGTATGACCTTATCCAATATGTAAATATCTCATATTATAAGGTTGTCACCTCGGTAATTAAAGAAAGAAAGAAAGAAAGAAATAAAGAAATAAAGAAATAAAGAAAGAGAGAGAGAGAGAGAGAGAGAGAGAGAGAGAGAGACAGGCTTTGTTTGAGGCAATACAGTATATGGAAACGGCCTATGTAGCAAAATAAATAAAGATGACAATATTGAAGCTACAAAATTAATAGTTACGTTGTTTATGTCGGTTATACAATGACCACCCTATCGCATCGCGTCACCATGCATAATACATAATCTAGTGCAATATTACAACATTTACAAAAACAAAAAAAATAACTGCACCTCCTACGAAGTTAGAGAAATTATTGTCAGCAACACACAAATAATACATCACGGAACCAACGACAAGAAAGTAAAATACTTGAAGCTATATACATTAAAACAAAAAAAAACATGCCATTAATCAAATCACATTGCAATCCAGCAAAAACACACTCAAATGCTTGCCATACCCCCGACCTTCTACGTGTCCTAGCACAGACCACAGAATTAGGCATCCCCTTCTTCAACACTGGGCATTCACAGCTCGAACACATCCACCGCTGCTACTATATATAAAAAAACTTCCAGCCCTCTTCGCAAATAATGTTCGTACAGCTGATGGTGTCTTCTTGAAAAGACGAAAAGCCCCATCACAGTCCGGTCAACTTCGAACTACACCTCGAACTTATATTAAGTTTTTGGATCTCCACGCTAAAAAAAAAAAAATCAGAAAAATTGAAAAAATATAAATGGTCTAATCAAACGGAAGCTCCCCGTTGTCTTTTACAATGTTTGTTTGAATGAAAGAATGCTACCTAAATACACACACACACACACACACACACACACACACACACACACACACACACACACGTATATATATATATATATATATATATATATGTATATATAAACTATATTTTTCCATGAATACTAATATTATTTTATACTACAGACACTAGTGGTTCATGCTTATGCAATAATCAGTGTAGGAAGTGACAATTACTGTTAATCGAAAGAACTGGCTGTGCTGACTAATGTTTTTGCACCATGACCATATGCAGTTAACTTTGATATAGACGTGAGTCATGATACATGTGAAATCATGTAAGCGAGCTGTCATAATCTACGGCCGAAAATATTTCAACAAACAAGAAGCTTGGAATTATGCAATATGTGTGTGCGTGTGTATGTGCGTTTACTAACAAGCGGCTCGGCATTGCCCGGTCATGAAATACATAGAAATATTATATTTGTATTGGTGTAAATTTCGTATTTATTATTATAGAACTTATTCTCTATTGTTTATTATATTGTACTCAATATATAGAAGTGATTTCAAAATTTTAAAAGAAGAATATGAATTGGGTACCATTAGTAAGCATCGAATTCCAAACATTAGCTTTCCAGCGTCATTCGCTACCATCTGACTTAAGATAACAAGCGTGTCAGAATTTTAAAAATTAACGTACTAACAAACGTATAAATGTATATTTGCGTATGCGTAGAATCTACTCGTTAAATCGACTGACACAAGCCGAGTTTTTCAATTTTGACACCCTCGCAACATTTTTTCCGGCTAAGAGACACATCGGATTTGTTTCACAGGTCCGAATACCCTATATATAAAGTTTAACGGCTGTAGACCAATAACTGAAAAATTAGTCTGGTAGACACTCTTCCGCACACACAGAGAAAAGGTCATTATATATATATATATATATATATATATATATATATATATATATATATATATATATATATATATCTCAATTCATAATCACGCGGTTTTCATTAGATTTACATCTAGTAAACAAATCTATACAACCGTTATATATATATATATATATACATACATATATATATATATATATATATATATATATATATATATTGATAATCAAACGATAATTAATTTTTATATCTACAGCACTAGTATATTTATGCTTACTCAATCATCAGTATGGGAGGGGGTGACAATTCTTGCTAATCATGAGATTCGAACCCAGGCACTGGGACACCTTTTGCTCCGTTTACTAAGCCCGAAAGAAACTAAACGCTGAATTCGAACGAATATATTAAAAAACCAGAGTGTTCGACGAGCAGAAATCGTTACATAAACGCTAGTTATCTGCCCTTTTAGTTTTTATTCTGTCTATCTATATAAAGTGTCTGTCTTTAAGTATTCTTAAAGGAATTTGCTGATTATATATAATATAATTTATATATATAATATAAAATATAATCGACACACACACACACACACACACACACACACACACACACACACACACACATATATATATATACTCTTTTATAAAGATTATTTTACATTCTATGACCACATTCATAGAATGCAGTTCAGAAATGATAAAACTAGCAAATCTAATAGCCGTGCTATCTATATGTTTTGCTAAATAGTTTTCTTTCTTTTGAATAGAAGAATCCTTATATTCTTTGAAACTCCGGAGAAACTAAGGATTATATCACATCTATATGTGCTTCCTTCCAAGTAATAAATATATTTTAAACTCTTGCTAAAGTGCTTTTCATAATTTATTAAACCTCTCTCTCTCTCTCTCTCTCTCTCTCTCTCTCCATATATATATATATATAGTTATATATATATATATATATATATATAAATTCATAATCATGCGGGTTTCATTAGATTTACATCTAGTAAATATATATATATATGCGCTGTATGTGCTCTCCGCTTATCTCGGCATTGTTTCCAGTCGTCTTGTACCTCAACTTGCCACTGGTATGCAACAATGTTGACTCAGGAGAGGCGTCGTTGGAGATTGCGCAACTCTTCCCACACAAATTTCACGCGCAGGCACCCTTACAGTGGGTATCCATAGTCTGTCAAGACTGAAGGAAGCCTTTATATATATATATATATATATATATATATATATATATATATATATATATATATATATATATATATATATAGGGTGGCCCATAAGTCACTTTCCAGTTTAAAACTCAAATAACTTTTTCTTAAATGACTGTATTTAATTCATTTTATTTTATTACACAGTTTATAGTGCGGAAATTTGTTCTGACTTAATTACGAAAGATAATGTCTCTTAAGTAGCCTCCGTTCTCGGCTTTGCAAAGTCGAGCTCTTTCTAAGCTATTCTTTATGACAGTTCTTAACATCGGAAGTTGTAGGGAAAGAATTTCCTGCGTATGTTTGCCTTAAGTTCTTGGATGCTTCGAGGCTTATTTGCATACACTTTGTCTTTAAGATATCCCCAAAGCCAAAAGTCTAGTTCTGTTAAATTAGATGAACGTGGAGGCCATTCAAAATCATAATTTGAAGAGATTTTTCGATCCTGAAACATCACAGTTAACAACTGCATTGTTGCTCTAGCTGTATGTGCAGTTGCTCCATTTTGTTTGCCACCAATACCCTGGCATGTTTACTAACTGAAGTTGAACAAATTCATTAGCATATCTTTTAAGAGGATATTGAACATTGAAATGCCGCATATAAGATCTTTGCATTGCAACAATGGACCGTTCATTTTCAAAGTGAAATTCAATTATCCTCACTCGTTGGTCTGTTATAAAATTATCTATAAATTTTTTTCCAAAGATTCTATTTTATAATTCTGAAAAGAGAAATTAAAATATATTAATAGAAAAAAAGTTATTGACTTTTTAAAATGTAAAGTGACTTATGGGGCAACCCGTGTGTGTATATATATATATATATATATATATATATATATATATATATATATATATATATATGTATCGATTTGCTTACTAAATTTAAATATAATTAAACTCTCCCCCCTTCTCTCTCTCTCTCTCTCTCTCTCTCTCTCTCTATATATATATATATATATATATATATATATATATATATATATATATACCGGTTGTATAGATTTGTTTACTAGATCTTAATCTAACTTTCGTGATTATTAAAGAGTGCTCAACGCAGGACAGAGCTGGTATATAGTTTGTTTATTATACAATATATGTATGCACATATGTAATCAATAATGTTTATATAATAAACAGACTATATATATATATATATATATATATATATATATATATATATATATTAGTGGTGGGACGATTAATCGGTATCTGAAATCTGAAAAATCAACGCTTATTTTCGAAAGCGGAATTCATAATGGAAAACGAAAATCAACTTTCAGCAAAAAGTTAGTTTATTTATTTTCCTATTTGCTTATTTACTTATTTACCTGTGTATTTATTCATTCATTTTTATGTTGGCGTTAGGGAATAACAAATCCGCACCCAATCAACTCTGTTCTCCGCACGGCCGAACTTCACGCCCATGACCCGTTTACACACAAAAAAACCCCACCCGCCTTCTTTTGTTGAAAGTTGATTCTCATTTTTCATTAAAAATTCCGCTTTCGAAAATAAGCGTTGTTGCGTGAAGAGGTCTTTAGTTATTTAATACTAGAATACCGAAATATGCTCATGACTGCGTAGAACAAATTACTTCTTATGTAAAGACAAATTGAAAATATAACTTGCTTTACTTCCGTATTGAGCGCTTTTTTATTAACCTGGTCATATTTCACTGGTTACCCTATCTTTAAAAAAAAGCAACCTCAAATTATATATATATATATATATATATATATATATATATATATATATATATATATATATATATATATATATATATAATGGAGATGGTAATTAATAAAAACTGAAGAAAGTGCTCAATACTGTTGTAGAGCAAATATGCGTTTTATTTTTATTACCGTATCTTTCTGTTAAGTTACATTATTGTTTCAGCTACTCGGCCGTTTTTTTGGCCGTCTGTAGCTTCCTCAGACTTTTACAGAAACATTTATGTAAAAGTCTGAGGAAGCTACAGACGGCCAAAAAACGGCCGAGTTGCTGAAACAATAATGTAACTTAACAGAAAGATACGGTAATAAAAAATAAAACGTATATATATATATATATAATGAAATCCAGGTAAATCGATATATTTGTCAGTGTGTGTAAA
The DNA here is from genome assembly GCF_053919585.1 of Euprymna scolopes. Taxonomy (NCBI): domain Eukaryota; kingdom Metazoa; phylum Mollusca; class Cephalopoda; order Sepiida; family Sepiolidae; genus Euprymna; species Euprymna scolopes. The sequence continues at coordinate 73,796,406 of NC_136496.1, forward strand.
AGAACCAGAAGCGATGCATAGAGGATGAGAAGAGAGAACACATAGCTTGGTAAATATATGAAAGGAAGGAAGTAAAATTAAAAAACAAAACAAAAAAAAAAACAAAAAAAAAAAAAACAAAAACAAAAACAAAGCAAGACAAAAAAAAAACAAAAAAAACAAAAAACAAACAAAAAAAACAAGCGCAAACCAAAAACAAACTTCATGGCGTTCAATATTCAACTTTTGCAGCCTCGTGCCATAAATCCGTCATTTTTCCAAATCTTTCGCGACAATTTGGCGCCAATGGCTATAACTAGTAAAGCTACCATTGTTAATATTTGATAGAAGGGCCGTTCCAACTGCAATATTTGAAATAAGACATTGGAGACATTAACGGGGGAAGGAAGGTCGGCGACGCGACTGGTAGTGTATGGTTGGGTGCGCATGCGCACGTGTAACTTGATCGCTAGAGATGCTTGCTGCAAAAGCATGGCGGCTGTTAGACATGATGCCACGGTCATCCACCACCCATTACGTATAGAAAAAAACCCCGTGTATTTTTTGTTTGTACATTCGTTTTTCGAATTGTTTATTTAATGCAGACTTAACAGTCATACTAATTATAAACCACAGCACTACGACGATTGGTTACAGTAAACAGTCATGAGAAATAACCTGTTCTCCTTTTTGGCATTCGTCGATTTTAATCTAAACATTGGGCCCTGACATTCGGAACAATTCTATTAAGCCACTTACAAAGGAATGTGAGGAAAATGAAGACGTAACTCCATTGCAATGGTTTTTTTTCTGTTATTGTTGTAACGCAAGGGCATTATCATGTTAACAACCCGATTTCAGTTAGATTATCGAAGTTAAGCGACGTTGAGTAGTAAAATGAGTGACCATTTGGTAATACCAGGTGTAGGCATGAATTAAACTTTTTTAAAGAGCTCTTATTACCCCCCCCCCACAAAACAGCAGCAGCAACAACAACAACAACAACAACAACAAAATGCCTACATTGCGTCAATATTCCTTGTTTCTGCACTTATGTGCAGACAAGTTAATTTTTTTTCCTCGTCTCGAGTTCTAAATTATGGACGGTATATCATGGGTGATTCATTGATTTAATTCTCTCCGTGTAGTTTTATATTTTTTGGCTTAACCTTTCCCCTCGCCTCCATTTTCAATTATGTGTAAATTGTCTAATTTTAATCGCTACCAACGTCATCTGTTGAAATTGGTCGAAAAGTTCCTCGAGGTTTTGTTTGTTTTAGTCGAATAGTCTTTTGACTATTTTTCTCCTGTCTAGTTTTTTCTTTTTAGTTTTTTCTTTTTAGTTTTTTTTTTAGTTTTTGTCCCCATTGATCTTCCTCATAATTCTAAGAATGACTCCACTTATCATTTTTAAAACTTTAATACAATTTTGTACAACTAAGAACCTTATATATATATATATATATATATATATATATATATATATATATGTATATATATGAACATTTTTTTTGGGGGGAGTACAAAATTTAATTATGGTGAAATACAGACCAATGAATTAAAAAAGTACATGAATGATGATGATTAAAAAATTAAAAAATGGAAATAAAGGTTAGCTAACCAGGTTTCGTTCCTCGCTCATCAGAGCTAAATCGAGGAAAATACGATTAAAAAAATAGTCATGAATATGGCGGGGGAATAAACCCCTCCCCCCCAAAAAAACAAAAAATAATATATATATATATATATATATATATATATATATATATATATATATATATTGACATACCATTTTTACTGAAAAATTCTCTGTTGTTAAAAGCTAATATTTATTGAGCTTTTACATTGAATAGTTTTGGTAATTAAAAAAAAACGCACATGTATATATTAGTATGTTTATTCGAATTTCACCATCTTATCACCCCGAAGTCGTTTATATGCACACTAATATACTTTTTCGTTTTGCCCAATTCAACATGTAATACAATTACTTATACCAACATTTATACTTCCGTTCTTTGTTGTTTCGTTCTTCACTTTCGTGTTCACTTGTAAATTTCCCAACTTTTACTTCTTTTTTTTTTCGTAACTGAGCATCTCTTTCGAGTTATCGCTCTCTCTCTCTTTCGTTTCGTTTTGCTTGTTCGAGTTTCCCCAACTTTTTCTTTTTTACATAGCGGTGCACTAATAAGTTTTTGTAAATTTTCGCGGCACACCTATCACAAAAATAAATATTTTCTATCCATAAAACCTTTTTTTTTTGTGCAATAAAATAATATAGAACAAAGGTGTTTTTTTATTCACATAAAATATCCTATATTCAATATTTGGTATAAAATAATAATGGTGAATGTCAACTACAACAGTTTTTACTTCTTAATGGAAATATATCGTTATTTTCCTCCATATTGCAGCATTTTTCTTTAAATTAACTAATGCTTTCATTTCTACCTTTTATATTACTTTAATCCAATTACTGAGATTTATTTTTAAATAGCTGGACGCCCGGCGTTGCCCGGTCGTAGAATACGCTTAAACATGATATTTTAATTTGTGTAGATTGCGTATGTATTATTATAGAATTAATCCTCGATTGATTATTATATATCACGAGGAATAATTTGATCGATGGACTTATTCACAATTAATAAATCGATAACTAACTAACTAACTAAATAAATAAGAATAAAAAAATAGTAATGATAATGTCGTTCATCAAATTCCGTCTGTGTTTGTTTACAACATCACGTCAGCTGATATTTGGGCTTGACGATGCATGCCCTGGAAAAGTCACTTTAGTTTGAAAATATGCAAACGAAGAAATTATTTGCGGCGATTTTAAAGCGTCAGTTTTTGAGAGATTCAAGGGAGACAGGGAGTCTGTGAGGGATGATGAGAGGTGTGGAAGACCAAAGTTAATTGGCTAAATAAAAAAATTCATGGAGAAGGATCGCCAAGAAGGAGACAAGTGCATAGTTTGATGTCAGTATGGGAGCTGTATACAATTATTCGTGAGGTGCGGAAGATTTGCATAAAATTTGTCCTAATGCACCAGTTCACAACTCCATCCTTGTCACAGATTATGTCAAGATGGGTATAATACAGTACTCACCCCCTGTAACTTTTGGCTATTCCATAAGCTCAAGGAAAACCTTAGAGGTAGCCGTTATGAGACTATTGAGGAGATGAGATAGGCTGTGATGAGGGTAATTGTTGGAACGGTACAACAAGTGCATTGCAGCCAGGGAAGATTACTTCGAAGAGGACTAGAGTTTCAAAGTGTCCATGCGAAAAAAGTCTGGAAAATTATTGAAGGCACCTTGTATATGGATATTAAGAGCCAATTATGCAGGTTTGTGAAGACAACACTGTGGAATTTCTTCTGCGTTTTGTTAGAAAATATATAATTATTTGCAAAGAATAGAACATTCTAACTAGCCGATAATTGCGAATAAGCATTTATAGACTTTCTATGAACCCGGTAATGGCTGATAGCACAGTGGATATGTTATTATTTAAATGCTCTCTCTTGGATCATGTTCAAATTATCTCCCCTGAATCATGCTATCCAACAAAGATAATTCACTCGCCTATTCGGGAAATCAAGAGAAAATATAATCGGATATTATCCTTTTTTTTCTACTTGGGCCTCAGAAACGCTCGGATGTACATCGAGGGAATAATCATCTTGACATAGCATTTTTATGTATTAATAAGTCATCGCTTATCAAGGCCAAAATACCACTCGGAGATAATAAGTAAATAAGTTTGTTAGGTGATTGGTGAGACAACCTCATGGAGTATTTAAAACGATAGTTTAAACTGAGCAGAATTTGATTATTTAAGAGGAAAGCTCAACAAGAATTTGTTAACATTATACTTGAAAACGACAATGTTGTAGATAGTTGGGAAGCAAAACCGTGGTATCCTGTGCAACATACGGTATTTATTTGGAAAGAAGCTTTGCCCAAAAAAGGTCTGTGCAGTTGTAGGCATACAGAGGAAGAAATGAACAGTATTTACAATGGTTGTAGCTCGACAAGTTTTTGTTGGGAATGCTTTATATGATGGAGTCATAGATTAGAGCTCACTCGGGAATTTATTTATTAAAATAACGATAAAGCACAGAAAGACTAACAACGTCTCTTTTGTGAGAGAAGGGTGTGGGGAAAAGAAGAGGATATTCTCCACTAGATTTCGATGTCGATTTTGTACTCTGTAAAGGCAGGAATGGTTATCTGAGCGGCGACTATCAGGATGTCGTGTTGTTGTTGTTGTTCTTCTTCTTCTTCTTCTTTTATCGCCTTGTCCATGCTAATCGTTTCGTGTGTTTAAATTGCTCTAAATATCCGGGGCAGGTGTGAACATGTTCAAATAAACATGTATTTGATATATATATATATATATATATATATATATATATATATATATATATATATATATATATATATATATATGCTCACACATCTACACGCATCTATTTATTATATGTGTGTCTTGACGTTGGTTTGAATGCATGCAGTCATGCATTTACGCCCGCGTTCGTGTATTTGTCTACGGTTGCACTTATCAGTAATGTATTTTCTTAATGAGGTTTAAGAGCACGCACCTGCCTCTTAGCAAATCCATGCAAACAATCCGCTCTACGAAATATTCGTCCCGTTGTGCGATGAAGGAAATAGAATCATTAAAGGACGAGAAAAAAAATGGATTTATTTCCGGTAAAGAGTGAGAACAATTTGAATATTGTACCGGCGAGGTCCCATTTTATTTTAGGTCCTGATCTGCACGTCTTTATTTCAAATTCTGTTTTCTCTATCACATTATTAAAATCAACACTTGTAGAGATATTGGTCCTTTGCGGATACATCGTGTTAAAATACACATACGTTTAACGAGAGGAGTAGAAAAATTCTATTAGAAAAAAAAAAGAGTATAACCAGGGCTACGTGTACAAGAAGTTACGTTATAGATAGGAAGTTTAAAGTGACACGTAGCAATGAAGAGGGAAATTCTTTTTTTTTGTTGACCTTTGACAGAAGAATGGGAATTTCACACAATGTTAAAAAAAATAAAACATTAAAGAGCATGACGTCATTGATGAATTATGTTGCTGACGTGTTGGTACTTATCCAATTTACGACTCAATCTCTGGCAACTTTGCGTTGGCAGGTTACGTAAACAGTCGAAAGATGTCGAAGTGATTATCCAATCAGCTTCCCGAAGACGAAGAGTTTCAACGCAAGCATGTAATTAAATGAACCAATAAAACCAAAAATGACTTTCAACACGTTATATCAATGTGCACCCTTCTTATTTCATTTTAATAATGCCTTCTAGATAGAAAGCCATTCTAAACATGGGAAAGGGAAGTAAGCCGCATTTTAAATTAATCGTTTTGTAGTCTTTGCTTGGCCATCTTTCAGTTGCTTACAAAACCTATCGGATGACGCTGACGCGAAATCGCAGGATATCGGGTCGTATATTACATAATATCGATTGTAAGCTGAATAAGTACCGGCGTTTATGTTTTATATCATTACGTCATGTCAGCTATTAGGCAGTCTTAAGACACAGAAGATTCGACTTCTACATCACCATTGCAACCACTTTTACAACTACATGTCACTGTCCAATGCGCCAACTACTTACATTATGTCAAAGAGACGAACAGTTGTTTCTGATGATGAAGAGAACAACAGGTTATCTGTATGTTAGAAGACGCTTATCACAAACGGTAATATTACAAAAGAAAACAGATGGAGCTCGTCTCACCCTTGCTTAATGATATCAAAGTTTAGAAAATTAAGTTAACTTGAAACGCATATTATTTCTAAATATCTGTGACCTACGTAGGTAAGTAATTATATATCTACTATTATCTCTATTTCTATCTCTATCTCTATTATTATATAAAAATAACTTTGTGTGTGTGTGTGTGTGTGTGTGTGTGTTTGCGTCCGTTTGCGTGTAGATATGAGAATGTTCCTTCCTCATAGGTTCCAAAACGGCTGAGCATACATTTGCAAATTTTACACAAACCTAATTTATATGTCTGGCAGTGTTCTTAGATATGTCTGTGCATAAATTCTCCCGATAAGTATCGAAAAAAAAATCAGATCTTAAAAATAGCTTTCCTCTCTTATAGATAAAGAAAATAAAGTAAAAGTATTTTATGCTACCCCTGACAAGGGAGATAATAAAATTTTAGCAAATCGTTTCCTCTTAAAAATCACACACATTTATTATAATCTTGATATATAGCTTAGTGGTAGGTCATTCGACTACTGATAAAATGATCCCCTGTTCAAGCCAGGGGGTACCTCACCATTTTATTTTAATTTTTTCTTATTAATGAGGTCAATTTGCAATAAAAGAAGAGGCACGATTTAAAATTGCCGCACATTATTTCTTCGTTTGCATATTTTAAAACTAAACATTAACCAGAAGTGACTTTTCCAGGGCATTCATCTTTAAGACCAAATATCAACTAACGTGAACAAACACAGACGGAATTTGATGAACAACATCATCATTATTATTTTTATTTTATTATTTTTTTGCGAATTAATCCACCGGGCAAATTATTCCTCCTAATATATAGTAATCAATAAAGGATTGATTCTATAGTGCATACGCAATCTGCATAAATTAATATATCATGTTTAAGCGTATTGTACGACCGGGCAATGCCTCGCTGCTAGCTAGTATATATGTCCAAAGGCGTAATGCAACTAAATAATGCGTTTAAAATCTTTATTCCGATCAATGATTTAGATTTAAAAAATGTCTAAACTTTTAGACTTAAGTGTCAGAGGTCTTAAGAAGTCATTGAAATTCAGGGAATGCAAGAAGAATGTTTAAATATTTGTCAGTTAACAAATTTTTGAATGAAATCCATATGATAAAATAGAGGCAGTAGTTTTTACCCAACGGGCACGGGTATGTATTATATAAATATATTGATTGCAGTTTAGGATTTTAGAAACGATGAAGTCTTTACTTGCGACTTTCGAAATGTAGTCCATAAATGGCGTCAAGAATTATCGCTTCTTTTTTTCCCGCCAAGCACTTGAGCAATAATTTTCATAATAAAAACTGAAGGGGGGGGGAGGATCCATTTTGAATTGCAACACTGTAACAGCTGCGTGGGCAGCTTCTCTCTCTTTCTCCCCTCTCTCTATTTTAATCTCACTCTTTATTTTTCCCCTCCCCTCTTTTTCTCCCTTCCCTCTTTCTTTCTTCCCTCCCATTCTTTCTCTCTCTTCCTTATCTCTTTCTCTCTCTTCTCTCTTTCTATTTTTCTGCCCTCTTTTTTTCGTTACTCTCCATCTCTCTTTCTATCCCCCTCTTTCTTTCTCTGTCTTTTCCTCTTTTCCTTTCCAGTTCTCTTCCTACTTATCTCCTTATCTCCCTCTGTCTATGTTTTTCCATTTCTTTCTCTATATCTCTATTTCTCCTTATATATATATATATATATATATATATATATATATATATATATATATATATATATATATATATATAAATATATATATATATATATATATATATATATATATATCACACACTCTTTTTCCATCACTCTAACTATATCTTTATCTCTTCTCCCGCCTTGTATTTCGCTCTTTCTCTCTTTCTCTTTTTCTTTCTCTCACTCTTTCTCTCTCTCTCTATGTATATATATATATATGTTTCTATTTCTATCCTTATGTCCCTCCTATCTTTCTCTTTATCTATTTCTCCCTCATCCACCTCTCTCTCACTATCACTCTCTCTATTTTCTTCTCTTTTTCGTCGTCTTACTTTTTCTCTCTCTCTCTCTCTATCCATTTCGCTCTTTCCTATCTCGCTCTCTTTATTTATCTATCTGCCTCTATCTTTCCCCGTTCTATCCCTTTCTCTTTCCATCTCTTATTCATTCTAGTGGCTCAATATCTCATTTCAGAATCATGTAATTGCACGCGCCTTGCAAATAATAACTCTCATCTCTTGGCGTTCGTGAGAAATTCACCACCGTTGCTGTCACGGATGTCGTGGGAAGCAAATTCGTTTTCTTTTTCCAATATGGATAGAAATAAAGTCAACGACTAAGATCTTTAGAAACATTCCTCACTTTAATGTTGCCCGATAACCTCTTCGTTTTAAGGGCCCTTCTCTTTTTTTTTGTTGCGTTTTTAAAATATTTGATTGATTATATAATGATTTATTTTAAACATGGGATTTAAACGGATATTTTGTTTCACCGAACATTACCATTTTAAGCGCCATTTTGTTTTGTGTGTCCATTTTTAAAAATGTCAGATTTTGATTCATTTCATTATCTCATTTTTGTTTTGTTCCCAATTTCTTCTTCTTCTTCTTCTTCTTCTTCTTCTTCTTCTTCTCTATTATCTGTCAATATTTTAAATTTCTTTTTGTCATATCACACCCGCCTTTATTCCTAATATAATCTTATATTTCATGCTATAATAAATGATTTAGTGAAGTTCCATAATGAAATAAAAGAAATGTACTTTTAAAGATTATTTTTCCACTTAGCGCAAAGCAATATTGTTCTCTAAAAAATAGAGTCCTCTTATGCTACCAAGTAGTATAACATAATGTGTAAAAACAAAAGAAGAAAAACAACATGCATAGCGTTATAAATTCTCGATATCGTCAGCAGCGACTTTGTTAGCGCCGATGTAATCATGGAAAAGAGCGATTTACAGTTGGAGATGAATTAGCGTTGGGGATTTCGAATCTCAGCCTGGATAAAATTGCTACGTCTAGTCACACTGGAAAGTCGTGATACAACGAATGCCTGTGGATGACTATATTTTGTTTATATGAGCACATATATGTAAATATTAAAATAATTGAATTGTATCACTTGTTTTTGACTGGTCTAGACACTTCAAATTGATTATTAAGTCATTCAAATTTGCGCCCAAATACAAATTTTCTGTACAATCCTCTTCTTTGCGAATCCTGAATATAAAAGACGTATTCTTCTCCACTTCTAAGAAATAGGAGGTGACGATGGCCAAATGGTTAATGACACGGACTGACAAACTGAGTGTGCTAAGTTCGAATCCAGTTCGTTTCACAGAAATACTTTCACGTATGGATATTTGCGACCTCCACGTAGTTCTTTCTGTAAGTACTCGATGTCTTCCTAAAAAGAATTCTAACTAGAAAGATATCGGGGAAACGAATGCCAACAATACACTCATCTCATTCATACGAAATGAATGAATTAATGATTCTCAACAACAATAATTTAATTACTAATAATAAGCCACGGAGCCTGAATGATGTTGGTTTTCCTAAAACCTGACACAAAGGCTAAGGGAAATTGGAATTAAAGAGAAACTTGAGATCATACAAGAAAGGGCAATGATGAAACCAACCTACTAATGCATGCCAATAATAATCATCTAATTCATGCGAAATGAATAAATAAATAAATAATGCTTAACAACAACAGCAGCATAGAAGAAATACAAGTGCCGCTCGTACGTTAAACCATTGGAGAACAATCTGCATCCAAGGAATTATAACCGATGAGTGCAGTTACATTTTATTTGCAAAATAATTCCTCATATTTATTTCCAATATATACCGTATCTCTTGAAAGATTATAGTGATTATTTTATTTATAGAAATTTTTTTATCTACATATTTGCAAAATATGTTTCGGTCACAGATATAGGATGCCAGGCCTTTTTAAGCTAAACGTCCTTTCTTTATTTTTTCTCGGTCTTAATTATTGTCATTTGTCTTAATACATGCAAAACTTCATATGCCTATACTAATTTCGAATAGTTAAAGCAGTTTAAGGTGAAATTCTATTGGTTTTACAAATTTAAAGAAAAAAATCGTATTCCTTTTTTTTTTTAATTTCTTTTTTCATGTGAGAGTAATACGACCAAAATTCACTGAAATATTCTACGTTAACCATACTGGAGAATAGTTAGCTTTAAAAGTAATGTTCACAACGTTGCAATCGTAAATCAACTTTTTACGACAGTTTGAAATTTCATTTAGAAACGAACGGGCAAAAAGAAAACAGCAACCCCCCCCAAAAAAAACCCATTCAAACAAAAAAACAAACAAAAACAAACAAACAAAAAACAAGCTATAATCGATAATGATAAGGATTTCTACTTTTATAAAGATTTTCTACATTCTGTTATTGTGTTACGAAATTCAAATTTTAAAGAAAAAGGTCACTTGTAAAATTTAATTTACCAAAACAAACAAAAACAAAAAAAAAACAAAACAAAAAACAAACAAAAACAACCCCCCAAAACAAAACAAACAAACAAACAAACAAACAAACAAAAAACTCTAAATTCTCCAAAATTATTCGTTTTGTTTTGTATTTTAATAATAAATAAATACACTCGTTTATTATTATTATTTTTTTTTTAATTTTTTTTTTTTTACAAAGTTTAAAAAATAATAAATGGAACAGTCTTTAAGAATTTGCCAAAAATAATCGCGACTAAGTCGTTTTATTGTTTATTTAAAAAAAACCCATCAATTTTGCACTTACGGACTCAGTAGATCGCCCGTATAAGAGGGAATATTTGATAAAAATCAGGAGTTTTCCTTAGTAAATATCTTTTTTTGCATGAACTTAAAAAGATATTTGCCAAAATAAGCTCTCAAAACTTCTGAGTAAATCTGTTTTATTGTTTATTCAAAGATTGTTTTACAATATTTTACTCTGACGGACCCAGTTGATTGCTTGTGTCGAAGTTGCTTTAATCAGCAGCAGCGGCAATTAGTCGTACATTGACCGTACATAAATTTTAGTCGTACATATTTAGTAAAACCGGTAAATAGGAATAATTATGTTTTCGACGATTGAAAGACCCCGGAGCAGCTAATTTCTATAATTTATATCTAAATTGATTAGAGAAAATCTTACTAACCACTTAGTTATTCTGTTTTTTTTTTCTACACATACATTTTTTGGTAGAACACCTCCACTGATGAAATTGAAATCGTGATAAAATATTCGATGGTCTGCATGTACTGCCCTTGTTGATCCATATTTCCGCCAGAGGTCGTTAGTTGTGTTATCTCTCAAACAAGATTGCGCGTGGCTTTTTCTTCGATAAATTCTCCGATAATATTTGATTTTCTTAAATAAAAAAAAAACTACTTGATCGATTTACGTGATTTTTGGAATATGACATTTTCATGCAGTAACAAGTACGTACATTATAAAGATTTTTTTTCAGACTTTTATTGTATAAAAGATTTGTTGTGGCCCATCTATAGACTTGCACCGAAATTTCTGGGAAAGTAAAAATATCATTAAAAAAAGTACTGCAAAAGGACTCTTTGAAGAAACTTTCATGAAGGTCTATTTGTTGTAAATAAAAAATGTCATAACATCAAGCAACTACTTAACCACCAGAGCTGAGATAATTAATTAGTTTAAAATCGGAAAGAGGGAACGACACAAAACCCCTAATAAATCGAAACGGAACTGTTCTAGTCCAGCGATTTCCACCCCCCCTTTTTTATATGATGGCACACTATTGAGATTTTAAAATTTTCGTGACACACCTATCATGAAAATAAATATATTCTACAGCGGGGCCTGTGGAGATTCCACAGGAAATGTATTATATTGATGTTGGCATTCTGTAGATGTTCAGTGTAAATAGATATGCTCTGATATTATTGTATATCTTTGGTAAAAACTGCAGAAATATTTATTTAAAGGACGCCCGGCGTAGCCCGATCGTAAAGTACGCTTAAATATGATATTTTAATTCTTGCAGATTTCGTATATATTATTATAAAGTTAATATTATCGATTTTTATATATCATAAATTTGCGATTTAAAAAAATAATATCCATATTACTTGGGTGCATCAGTTTGAATTGAAACCGAAACCAAAAGTCATATATATATATATATATATATATATATATATATATATATATATATATATATATATATATATATATATATACATAGGGTGACCCTCTAAAGAAAGACAAAAGCTAAATGGAGGCCATCTAGAACATATGCTGTAGAACGGAGAAATATATATATATATATATATATATATATATATATATATATATATATATATTCGAAACCGAAACCAAAACTTATGAAGAATTCTTGATAAAATTATTTATAAAAAATAGATTACTGGAGTGCTATCAGCTATAATCGAAACCAAAACTTACGAAGAATTCTTGGCAAAATTATTTATTACAAAAAATGGAAGTCCATAGCAATTAAACGACAGTCACTCGGATTTAAGCGTGACACACAAAATAAATAACCCACACGCCATCCTATTAATATATGGATAAGAAAACAGATTATATAAGGACAATTTTTATTCACATGAAATACTTTTTTGTCTTATAGTCTGTGTATTTAGAAATCTTTTTGTTATCGGAATTGGATCTGAATTATTCAGCTCCGATGCCGATTTTCGATACGTTGGAAGACTCTCGATATTGCGATTAATCGTCCCATCACTAACATAAACCATAAAAAAATCACATATTTGTATGCGCAAAATATCAAAATTTCAGAAATTCGGCGATTTTGAATTGAACAGTGCCATCATGATTAAGAAATTAAATGAACAAAATTAAATTAAATGGCTTCTAACTATTATCTCTTCGCGGCACATCAATAATCATTCCGTGGCACACTAACGTGCCTCGGTACAACGATTGAGAATCACTATTCTTCTCAATAAAGCTCAATAGCACGCATATTTCAGCCTTCTTTTATTAATTGATCTCATTCGACTCGCGTTTTTCACTGATTGGGATCGAACAATGCATTCCTGCGTGTGCAAGGGCTGCTTTGTTTAGCTTTTTCTCCTCATCTGCGTTTATTGGCTAAACTTAACGATCCCCGTTTCTTTGGAAGCGTGGTTATTTGCCATACGCCGCACACGATTCCTTTTCGACGCACACGAAACCTTGACATACGCCGGCTTGATCGATCGAAACTAAATGAAATTTATGTCAGCTGTCGCTTAAAAGTGCGTTGTCCTTTCGAAAATTGCTAGAATACTTGCGTTGCGACGATAAATTATCCGGTCGAGGTTGGCGCAAGATCCGACAAAGACCCCCGGCGACGCGCTAAGGGAGATTGCATGCAGCGCCACCTAGTGTCAGTTTAATCATCTGCCCTGATTGCTTCCCCTATCGGATTGCAATATGGACACGGGAGTAAAAAGATGGCGACTGCTTACCCACTAGACAGTTGAGACCCAGTGTTTGGCGAGAGAAAACGCGGTGGCAGCGAGTAAATTACGGATTTTGACGGAATCGCCCGATCGAGCTGACACAGGTTTAATTTAATCAGGAGCAGCAGAAGAGCTGCGGAGTTTATAGTTACGTTTCGGAAGCAAATGATTGACGGCTCTCTTGGCAGAAGAAGAAGAAGAAGAAGAAGAAGAAGAAAAGAGAGATTGCTGATATTTGCAGACGGAAGAAATAGCTTCTAGCATAATGGGGAAGAACTAGCAGTGTTCGGATTAATTTCTTCTTTTGATGCCCTCGGTTATCTTGTCTATTGTTATGTATGACTGAAGGGGAGAGGGTGGGGGGACCGAGAGATACCAAAGTCTATGATTGGTCGAACAAGATCATGTGTCAGATTTCTCTTCTTTCACGGCACATCAACACGTTTTGATTTATTTAATGACAAAACACAATGCCCATTTTCAAATAATTATTATATGCTATTAATAAAACACAAGTTGCTGATTTAATAATAGCTGAAAGGAAATTGTGACTTAATGCTTTTCGCAACTATATTAGTGAGCAAATGAGCACAATCGATCATATGGTATTCGAATTAAAACATCAATTTCATAGTCTATCATTATAGTCATTTGGCTGAGAAGCGCAGTATTCTCCCTGAGTGCGACGAGTCGGTTTCCTTCAAATGGGAAGGAAGTTTCTTGGGAATATCAAATTTACTTATATCTGTATATCTCGGTCCGGGTAGATAACATACAGCACCTAGTATTCCTAAATAGTCACCCATCTGGTACTAACCAGGGTAAACGTGGCTTTTCTTCAGGTCGAGTTATTATTAGGGCCATCACAACAGCATATTCTTTTCATGGTTTTGAATCTCGAGTATATATCGAACGCAGTTAATCAACCGAGAACCACATCACTATATATAAAAGCATATAAGATATCAACGGATACACACTCAAGAGTTAAAACAATGAAAAGAATATGCTGTTGTCCTAGTCCTAGTTATAATGCACTTTCAGTTACCGGTTTGCACAAATGCTTTACTACCCATAACATAAGTATGGATGATATGATTATGCAACACTTATGACAATTTTTAGCATCACCATGGCGTTTTATACTTCAGGTCTCATTATGACGTAACTAAAAAGCATGACTTGGTGGGGGTGGGCAACGATGTGATTTTCAGGTATGTGTGGACGAAATTAAGTTAACTACTGTACATTGGGGTAATTGCGCCAAATCCGGGGGCAATTGCGCCAACTAAAAAAAAAGTGCTCAATGTGCGTAGTTGCCAAAAGAGCACCTTTAGCTAGTTGGCGCAATTACTCCGAACTTGGCGCAATTACCCCAAAGTACCGCATATGTTAGAATACTTAGAATACCATTCTGAAATATACTCGAACATAAGAAGGTATGCTAAAAGAGAAATAAATGAAAAAAAAATTATTGTGGAGGCTAATTAATTATCAAGCAAAACAAAGAGGTCATCAAGATGCCCGGGAAAAAATATGATCCACATTGACCTTTTATCTTTTTACCGATCCAAATGACTTCCGGTATTGAAGCACCCCGGATGTAAACGGCGTTACTTCATTATGTTCATTTACTGAATCTATTACGCATATATTGCCTATTTTCGTTAGATTACGTTTATTTAATTTATGTGAAAATTCATATTTTTAACTGTGTTAACATTCATTCATTTTCTTTTTCATTCATTTATTTTGATTGATCATATTTATAAAATATTTTATTTTCAGTATTAATTATTTCTGTAAAAATATTTCTGCAAATAAATATATTTTCTATAAAATGTATAATTATTCAGCTCGGATGGTTGACCACTTCTTTGTTTATCACAGATTCCAGCAACTTACTCATAACGCACAGGAGACTGATTGGTCTGTACTGAGAGGGAGATGATCGATCGCCAGAATTTTTAAATACAGGCTAGACTGATGAAGTTTTTCAAAGTGTTGGGAACCCTGCAACCTCTCTCCCACAGAAGAGACGTTGCGAGCCTATCCTTGTTTTATCGTTATTTCCATGGCAGGTGCTCGTCTGAACTCCAATCTCTGGTCCCCCCTCGCCAGTCTTTCACGAAAAACATCCGTCTAGCTGAATCCACTGTGAAAAATTTCCCCCACTCTGTATCTGTTCCTAAATCAAAACGTAGATTCAATGAACAAAGCTTCTTTCTTAGAACTGCACGCCAGTGGAACTCTGTTCCGTCTGCCTGCTTCCCACCGGACTGCAACTTGGATGTCTTCAAGTCCAACGTTAACAAATTCCTAATGAACCGCCCCCTTAAGTAAACACTTCATCAAATCTCAACACTAACGTAATGTACTTGCAATAACCCTTATCCCTGAGTGGCTTCCGGGCCTTGATAAGTGGTGATCACTGTGTAAAAGAAAAGAAAAAAAAGCATTTCTCTTAAAGGCAATGTTTAAACAGCTTTATAAGTATGGGAGCTAGTTCCGTTTGAAATCTTTTGAGCACTATTTTTTTGGAATGCCGTTGCTTTACTAGAATTAGGGTTTTTTTAATAAATTTGGCAATATTACGTACAGAAATGTGTATTTCGCTTAGTGTGTTTACAGTCACAGGAGGGAATACGGGGAGGGTGTAGGCGACCCTGATAGCAAAGGGTATAATTTTCTGCAAACTTCTTGATGCTGATGAGATTACCTCATGTCTATTGATGATAGTAGGGATAGAGGACACGCTTCTGTCCAGGACCCTGTTTGTTATTCACCAAAACTGGTGGGAGCCAAGCAGCTGCTCTGCTACTTTAAACTTGACATACTGAGCATACGAATCCCTTGCATTTTTTAAATTACTATTTTACAATGGTTGCTGGCAATCCTAAAGCTAGCTTTAGTTTCACGACATCTATTACGCTGGAAACAATAGAAATAGTCATTTCTGTGCGCAATGGCGGCGGCGCATTCTGGAGTGAATTCCGATGAGTTTTAAAACCGGAAGTCGTTTGGGTCTGTAAATACGCTAAATCGTCCATATTTATGCTTGGAATAAAAAAGCGTAACTATTGAATAAAGATGCATACATTTTGAATAAAGGTAAAAATTTTCTTTGAAATAAAATTCAAGATGCATGTGTGTAGATACAAGATAGTTGATTTGCAGTAAGCGTATTTAAAATAGATTACAGAAGAGAAGGAGGAGACGGAAGAGGAAGAAGGAGTGAATAAAATTAAGTTCAGAAATAGCATCAGAACAACCTTGAGCAATGCAAACAAAGGAGCTAGGGGGTGTTGCGCTGGAGGGCGTCCATAATGGGAGGTTTTTAAGCAAGTGGGAGGCACGATAGGGGAAGGAACCGATCGAGCGGAAGTAAAAAAGGAGAGAAATGGAGAGACAAAGAGGGAGAAGTGAAAAAGAGAGAATGAAGCTAAAGGAAACCGGAAGTAAGCCAGAACTGGTTCGGGAGGGACGGAGAGTAAGGTTATGATGAAAAAGGATACGTTGAAGTGAATCACGTGACCGTGGACGAGGTAGGGCTCGTGTTTTCTTTTGAAAGCTAGCGAAATCAACAAAGTCGAGATGAATGGAAGGATAGAATCTTCACTATCCAATTAACCGGCAATTTAACTATTAAAATAAAATAATAAAAAAAAACTTTTACGTCGTACTTCGACCGGAACTCTGCTCTCTTGAAATATCTCTTTGCTCTACCTGGCGTGTCAGGAAATCACTACAAGTCAATTACTCAAACCAAAATTCTCCAGCGTGTGTTATAGAGTCGTCCGCAGTAGAAATAGACAACGTATCACGTTCTATATTTATCAGCGGAACCCATGGAAATTTCACAACCGTTTTCTCCATCTTTTGGCACGAGTCATTGTTAATTATAGTATTTCTCTTTAAATAATACATATTTGTTAAATATAATCGTTTTGAGAAAAAACGCCGCTAAAAATTATTGTCATCATTAGTTAAAATTTCTTTAAATAAATAAAATGTCAATTTAAAAAATATTAACAATTTGTAACAGTTAGAAATACATTAAACATATTCAAATAAAATGTTTGTATCGATAACAGTTATGAATATATACATCTTTGATGTACATACAGGAGGTTTCTAAATTTTTGAGAGAGTCCCTTTTACACATTCGTTGCGCAGGCTGTTTACGTGCTGGTCTTTATTTCGCAGCATATTTTTTCGTTGTTCATGACTCAACGTGATCCCTTCGTGGTCGTTGACCTTCTGTTTAACTTGAGACAAGTAAAACTACTGGTGCTTGGAAACACAATAAAAACTTGCTGAGATTTCAAAGGTTATATGTAGAGAGAAAAGGTTTGCTCATGAATGAGGAGAAATCACATAGCTAACTACTCGTTTACTTATTTAGTTTTCTTAGTCATAAGGATGGAAATTGAAAGACACAGACGGGGAGGCATCGAGATGAACTTCGCTTAGATTCCTTCTATATTTTTAGACGCATCTCGTCTATACCGCTTCCAACGAGAGACTTACTTTTAAAAATAATTTTGTTTCTCGTCACGAAGGCGTGACGTCATTACCTCATATATTTCGACACTTGTACTTCTAGTGTTGGCATTTATTTGCTCCCCCACCGAGCAAATTAGGTACAAGGCCGATTTTTAATGTGAGGAGTGAAGGGAGGGGGAAGGGAAAAAGGGGACCAGCTCCCGAGAGGTGGGAAATGGGAGCTGGTTAAAGGTCAGGTATGTGGGATTGCCCCCACATCTGGTCTTTGCTTGCAGTATCTGTCGGTCAGATACTACACTTTGATCTTGTCGCCCGGGCCCCGGAGGGCTGTATTTATTTATTTGCTTCCCCACTGAGCAAATTAGGCACAAGGCCGTTTTTTAATGTGGAGAGAGAGGGAGGGGGGAGGGAAAGGGGGATCCTGCTCCCGAGAGGTGGGAAATGGGAGCTGGATAGTAACTGTGGTTGTAGGGTGATCCCTACCTTGACCAAGTTCAGATATGTGGGGTTACCCCCACATATGGTCTTTGCTAGTCATAGCTGGTCTTTGCTTGCAGCATCTGCCGGAACAGATACTACACTTTGAGATATTAAATCTTTTATTCATGTTAAAAAAATACAGAAAAAAAAATCAACGATTAACAAAAAACTTAGGCACATGGCCAACTCAAAAGGGGGGATTTTGGGGGTCGTTGGTCATCCTTGTCACTCCAGAACTAAACAAAGTCAAAAGTTTCTCCCAGCTAGTATCTTCTTTCACCATAATACCGCATTCACCCTTTCATATTGGGGGACGTCCTAGTAACTCCCAATTTTTAAAACATTTTTTATTGACGTGTAAAAACAAAAAAGATAACAATAAAATGGTAACAATAATTCATTTGTGTCGAGGGAGGGGGAAGAAAAAACAAAAGGTGATTAGTAGGACCCTCCCAACCCCGTCTAGTTGATAGACTGCCCGTTCCACTAGGTTTGTAAAAGGAACCTCGCTTCTGCGGGTCAGTCTCTAGGTGGGGATGCCCTCTAGATGGGGGTGAATGGAGAAAAGAAAATTTTGTGGGTAAGGGATGGAGGTTAGTTTGTATTTCTTTTTCTCCAAGATGGGTAAAATTTAGAGGAAGGGTGAAAACAGATACTACACTTTGATCTTGTCGCCCGGGCCCCGGAGGGCTCTAGTGTGTTTTGTCTAGAAGGCAACTTTTGTCCCTCGCTTCAATTACGCCACCTGAAGGTTATCTTGACATGTAGCAATGTGACACTTGCCAAAATTCATACTAGTTAACTTAATCTTTACTTACTGGTGTAGGGTCACAATATAAAACCTACCGAAACAATTAAAAAAAAATTGTTCGCATTCAGATTGCTCATTTTCATGGGAGCTGTATTTTACCTATATTTAGAACCAACCTTGTCTCTCACTCTGCCTTCGTCGAGGTATGTAAATACAACGCGGTCGTATTAATAACAAAGCTTTTTGGTGACGTTTCCTCCTACTAAGTCGAACTAGTTGCTGCATTCGAAATTCGCATCCATGATGTAAACGTCAGAAGCTTATGCACGGTTCGTTTAATGACTGCATTATAACCACAAAACGTCGTAGGTCATGCTGGCCGTAACCCGCGAGAATCTCCTTTACTATCCAAAAACTCTATATTTTGTTTATTTTGCATTGGAACTGTATTAATAGAACATTTTAGAAAATTGCTAGCAAGTAAATAAGCACAAAATAATGACAAAACAAAAACAAAAAACAAAAAAATAAACAAACAAAAAAACAAGCAAACAAAAACAAAAAAAAACAAAAAAACAAACAAAAACACAAACAAAAAACAAACGAAAAAAAACAAAAGCAAAAAACAAAACAAACAAAACAAACAAACAAACAAACAAACAAAAACGAACCCTACCTATTGCAAACTCTATGAAAGGTTCCTTTTTCTTTTTAGTCGTTCCTACTTGGAAAACCTATACGTTAAATGATGTAACCTTGTCCCCGGGCGTCGCACCTCCAATGCGGCATTTCTGGATTATATTTAGGTGTGGGTTTAACGGTTCAGCAGCCATTAAGTAAAGTATGTACGAACCCAGCCCTAAAGAATAAGGACAAAGTTAATTATTCCATTTAGTATTCTAGGAATGCGAGATTGTGTCCCTCTGTCGCCTCTCCCAAAGAGTGTGCTCTATGAGTGTAGACATTATATTTTCTAAATTTTCAATTATTTTACATGCATTTTTCCATATATATATATATATATATATATATATATATATATATATATATATATATATATATATATATATATATATAAAGAGAGAGAGAGAGATGTGTGGGAGAGCTTACTAAATATTTTTTTTATCTATGTGTCTTATTCTCTTCATAGCTATCTATAATCTGACACGTATTTATGTCTTTCTTGCGTTTATAATTCTGTGTCTTCCTCTTTCTTTCTGTCTTTGTTTCTCTCTCTCCCTCTTTCTCTATATATACATACACACACATACACACACATACATATAATACAATCTGGCCTTTCTCCTCTTCTGATGAGAAACATTTAGCTTCGAAATGCAATGGCCTAAAGATTTCTTTTTTTAATCATACCCTTAACTTTTCCTTATTGTTCTGATGATATAGTAAAGTTATGCATAACTTTTATTCCTCATCTTTCATTCAATATTATATATGTGTGTGTGTGTGTGCGCGTGTGTGCGTGCGTGTGTGTATGTGTGTGTACGTGCGTGTGTGTGTGTGTTTAAATATGCATTCATATAATATCTATGCAATAATAAATAAAACTGATAAATATACAAATAATCTTAAAACAAACCTATCCAAGATTGTAAAAGCTCTACACGATTAAGTGGATCAATTAATATGAGAAAAAAAAAGAAAAAAAAGAGAATTCAAATTATTACAATGATGTTGATCTACCTAAAATTCCGGTACACATTGAAGATTGAAAATGTGTTTTATATGCACACATGCATACACGAGCCTGTACACATATTTCTCGTAACCTAACCATGTTCAGCCACTTCCCTATATTTCTCTCTTCCCCTCCTCTCTCTCTTCCTTACTTCCTCTCTGTCTGTCTGTCTGCCTGTCTGCCTCTCTCTCTCTCTCTCTCTCTCTCTCTCTCTCTCTCTCAAACGTTGCAAGCAACGCTTTATTTTATTTGTAATTCTAGATACCAACCAGCACGAACAAGCTTCACAAAAATATTCACCGGCAGCCATATTGGATAATAGATCGCTTGTTAACTCGAAACTGACGTTCAATAATTTCAATCGTAAATCGCCTTTTACGACTTACGTGACTGCAAAACGAAAAACGAAAAAAAAAAAAAATCTCCCGCCAAAAATAAATAATAGACAGAACTATGCACTGCTAAATAATTCAGTTATAGACTTGAGAAAGCCTATCGTTCCAAAGCATTCTTATTTTATCTTGCACATTTGTGCCTTGGGCCAATTTCATTGAATCAGTAATGTTGGCCCTCTTATATTATTTATCAAAATATATTGAAACAATGATTCTGGCACCGTTATCATTTTCTGTTCTGTTAAGCACCAGATTCCAGTAACCGGAATGCACAATCAGAGTAAATGGTTCCATACTTGCAGTTATATATTGGGACTCTATGTCAGTAGTAGATGTTAGATTAACTAGTATGAATTTCGGAAGGGTTACATTAAGTACATGCCAGCGCAGCCTGTTGGCAAAGGGAAATAGACCAAGTGCACCTAGCACGACTGATGCGAGAGTTCAAAAGCCAACTCTCGATGAAAATCACTAGAAATACAGGTATCGAACCATTAGATAGAAATTATATCGCGTGTTCGGTGCACAGGACACAGTGTCTAACAGTCGAATAAATTCAAAACAAGGTGTACGACAATGTAGAAATTTAAATGAATATTTCCTCGAGACTGCTCGTTCCTTGACCATTTTAAAGGCTAGATAAAAAATTTAAGTGAGAATGAATTAATTTTAGCTTTTTGTATTCTATTCCTCTCACGAACAAACGTTTTTTCCCCAATAAAACCTTTAAAACCGCAATAAGTCTCCATTGTTCGATGCATGAGTTTTATTCGTCCAAGTTGAAACAGCCGATCAACAGCCACTGGACATCGCAAACATACAGGGAACGGCTTACAAGGAAAAACAACGACCGCGCACGTATGTGAAAAAACGATTTATTTATTTATTATCCTCATCTTCTATAGTTGCTGTTTCACGACGTTTCGGCCACGATTCCTCTGGCCGTCGTCAGGTTGTTAACCGTGACGAGATAGGAATGCTGAATCTTCAACTGTATCTTCAGTAATTACTGCCTTCCATAGTTGTTGTCAGCTCACCACGTTTTGGCCAACTAATCCTCTGGCCGGCTTTGGGTAGGATTGAAACCGCTATCTTCAGACAATGCTCACCTGGAACTGTAGATGCCAGAGGATTGTAGTGTTGGGGCGATTAAACGGAATCGGAATCGGGAACCAGAAAAATCAGAACGTTTTGGGGGTATCGGAATCGATATGGGAATCTGAAAATTGTACCTATTTTCCGATGTCAAAAACGATTCTTTTAATTAATTAAAAAAAATTGTTGTTGTTTAAAACTTATTTTCCATTGCTGCAGCTTATGATGAAATAATAAATATTTATTAATTTTAAACTACCAGTAAAACTAAAATCTATAGATCACCCCCCCCTCATGTGTTTTTTTTATGTTTGCGAAAATATATGCACATCTTACATGCTTTTTCTTTTATTGTCATCCGGAAATTTACAACTCTGTAGTAAATAATTTCGAAATTTTATAAGAATCGGAATCAGCAATTGTATCGGGATCGGGGAAAAAATGGAATCGTCCCATCACTAATAGATATACAAAAAATAAATACATGTTTTTTTTTTTATTATAGAAATATGTATGTTCGGATGATAAGACTCTCGTCTACGTGTAAGACTGTCTGGGGCAGAGGTCAGTCTGTTCTTAATCAAATATTTGTGGGCCATTGCCGATCAATAACAGTGCAACGCCGGCGAGATTTTACACTTGAATAGCTTCCAAAGGCAGCCATTAAGCAGGCATCCAGAGAAATTGCATGAGAACTGAAGCCGACGTCGTTGTCGTCACGAATCAGTGGAACTCTTTTGTCGAAGAAGAGTCAAAAAGTGGAGTAGGAAGTTCCGGCACGCCATGGTTGACAAACGATTCATCAAATCACGTGAACGCCCCCCCCCCCTCACTTTTTGTTAGCTTTACACGCGTGTGTAATAATCACTTTTTTTTGTGTCTAGACTAGAGGTTCTCCAACTCGGATAACTCGTCTAAATGATGATGATGGTGGTGATGATAGTGGTGGTGATGATGATGGTGGTGATAACGAAAAGAGAAACAAAATATAAGAAGAGATTTTTTTTTTTTAGATGCGTCCATTCGATCTGGGCGGACAAACAGAGCCTATTATAGAGGTGTGTGGATGCATTCAACAAACGCTATGTCGACAAAAATGCTATTTCAAACGTAAGTGTGACAGAAAAAAAATTCATTAGAAAAAGACATGGAGATGTCACTTCACATGGAAATTATAAAATTTGAAAGCAAGAAGATAAGAAGAGAGAGAGAGAGAGAGAGAGAAGAAAGAGAGAGTGAGTGGGTAATACAAATGTAAGAAAGAGAGATAGAGAGCGTGGGAGAGAAAGGAACGAAGCAATGCACATGGATTTAAAACAAGAGGATGAAAGAGAGAGAGAGAGAAAAAGAGAGAGAGAGAGTAAACGAGATGATAAAAATTTAAAATAGAAAAAGATAGATATGTATAGATATATGTAATTAAAATTTTTTTTTTCACATGGAAATCACCACTTATCAAGGCCCGGAGACCACTCGGGGATAAGGGTTATTACGCGTACAGTAATCAATGGGACAATATCGGAGTAATCGTTAGTATTGGAGATTTGATAAAGTGTCTTACTTAAGGGGGAGGTTTATCAGGAACTTATTTATGTTGGACTTGAAAACATCCAAGTTGTAGTCAGGTGGGAAACAGGCAGACGGAACAGAGTTCCACAGGCGTGCGCTTCTAAGAAAGAAGCTTTGTTCATGGAATCTACGTTTTGATTTAAGCACAGATAAAGAGCGAGGAAAATTACTGACAGTGGTTTCAGCTAGACGGGTGTTTTTCGTGAAAGATTGGCGAGTGGGGACCAGAGATTAGAGCTCAGACGAGCACTTCCCATGGAAATAACGATAAAAAAATGACAGGTTCGCAACGTCCCTTCTGTGGGAGAGAGGTTGCAGGGAAGAAAAAAGGGCATCCCCTACTAGGCTACAAAATCTATTTTGTACTATGTCAAGGCAGGATATGATGTTTTTAGCAGCTCCTGCCCAGATATGACAGCAGTACTCCATCCTTGGACGTAATTGGCTTTTATATAGATAGAGAATTGTATCAGCAGTGAGATATCTACTGGAGCGGTAGAAGGATCCCACTATTTTTCCAGCGACCTTGGCAACAGATTTGATGTACGTGTTCCATTGCAGATCAGGAGTAAAGGTTAACCCCAGAAGTTTGTCAAAATATGGAGCCTCCCCAAGATGAGAGCCATCCATTTCAATTGATGCCAGATGGGGATCAGAGCGTTGATGGTGTAAGGATATAAGCTTGGCTTTAAATGCATTAAAAGTAACCAGCCACCTCTTTCCCCACTGTACCACGCGCTCAAGATCAGAGGAGAGAGAATCAGAGAGAACTTAGTCATTTACGGCCTTTGATGTGTTGCCATAGATACGTGTCATCAGCATAGATGTCAACGAATGATTTAAGTATGCGTTTTGAGAGATCATTGATGTAGATCAGGAAGAGAGTTGGGCCAAGAATGGACCCTTGAGGGACACCAGCATTAATACCGTGGGCTTCTGATTTCTGCCCATCAACCACTACTCTTATGAGCCTATCAGAGAGAAATGATTTAATAATTGGGAAAAAATTTCCAGTAATACCGTAGCTGGAAATCTTGTGAAGTAGGGTTTTATGCCATACCTTATCGAAGGCGTTTGATGTGTCAAAAGCGATTGCCCTAGAAAGGAAGCCTTTGTCGAGAGATTCACTAATCCTATGAGATATAACCGTTAGCACATCTGCGGTAGATCTTGCAGAACGGAAACCACATTGCATGTCACTAACAAGGTTACTTCTGCTGAGGTGGTTGACTACTTCATTATTTACTATGGATTCCAGCAACTTACTCATGACATACAGGAGATATATTGGTTTGTACTGAGAAGGAGATGACCTGTCACTTGAATTCTTAAATACAGGGCATACTGATGAGGTTTTCCAGAGTGTTGGGAAATACTTCTCCTTAAGACAACGCTTAAACAGTTTTGTAAAGTTTTGTAAGTATGGGGGCAAGTTCTGGTTGAAGCTTTTTTAACACTATAATTGGAATGCCGTCAGGGCCAGTTGCTTTACTGGAATCAAGGTTCTTGATTAGCTTAGCGACATCACGCACAGATATTTGTATGTTGCATAGCGTGTTGTCTGTAATAGGAGGAAATACGGGGAGTTGATGGCCTTGGTCGCGTAGGGTAGACTTAGCTGGAAAGTTCTTGGCAAATAGTTTGGCTTTGTCTGATGCTGACGAGATGACCTCAAGTCCATTGATGATGGTTGGGATAGAACGCACGCTTCTATTCAGGATCCTGTTTGCTATTTGCCAAAACTGGTGGGAACCAAGCTGCTGCGCATATATTTAGGATTTAAAGGACTGAATATATAGCTCTTTTGCATTTTTTATTACTCTTTTACAGTGGTTGCTTGCATTCCTGAAAGCAGCTTTAGTCTAAGTGCATCTATTACGTTGGTAGCTATGGAAAAAGTGATTTCTGTGCGCGATGGCAGCAACACATTCTGGGGAGAACCATAGCTGGCTGTTAGGTTTTTGTTGGAATTTTTTGGATGGTATGAATCGGTCTATACCTACAATTAACCATTCTGTCAGGTCTGATACTATAGAGGACACATCCTTTTTAAACATGGAATGCAGAGGTAGATCTGATATAAATGCACGGAATCTATCCCAGTCAGCCATAGGGTTTCAATATACTGTACGGTGGAGAGGTACCTCTGACGATTTGTTGCATTTCATTTTTATCCTAACTAATACAACCGAGTGGTCGGAAGATCTCAGAGGAGTATCGGCCACTCAGGTGCGTTCGTGAACAATCTGAATGAGGTCATAGGCAATGGAGAAGTCATGACAGAACCTCCCCTCATCATCTGTCTTATTTGAGTGGGTCAGCCATTCCACATAGTGGACATTGACGTCACCACAAATGTGAATGTTAGCCGAAGGTTGAGCAGACTGGATATGGTCAATTTTCTCAGATATGCTCTTAAAGATAGTAACTCCGCTGTTGTGGGGGGGGGCGATAGAGGGAAAATATAAATGCAGTGGTGTAACAAGTGCAACCCGGAAGCACATATAAGGTAAATTAGCGTCTTTTCTGGAGATATGCCTACCACAGGGAAAGCCGTCTTTAATGTAGGCGCATATTCCATGTCCATGGCGATCTTGGGGGTCAGAATTAGATGTTAAGTTAGAGTATCCGTTAATTATGAACTCATCTAGGGAAGTGGTCGGCCCTATTCCAGTTTCGTCTCCTGCAACTGAGTTTCAACCTCTGGAAGTTTGGAATGTAGACCGCTGATGTTAGAGAAGGATACATGGTAGTAGGGGTCTACGTTGGAGGATGGGGTTCTAGGTTTGTTCGTGTTTTTTTATGGAGATAATTCATGTTGAGGTTTTGGGATTTGTGGAACAGGTCGAAAGATTTGGCTAGAGCAGGTTAGAGAGGGAAAGTAATAGAAAAAGATAGGACTTTTTTGCAGCACATGATAAGGTAAAGCCATAACAATTACCCCATAGTATGCCACTGAGAAGCCCCATAAGAAACTACCGCATGGTCCAGAATCCATTCACCAAATGGCAATATAGCAGCCCCTGGAAAGCAGCTTTTTCTTCAGCCTTTATCAGAAGAAGCACTCATTGGAAATGAAGACTTAAGGACAAATAAGGAGAAGCGAGAGTTACTGGAGCTGCCGATAACACATCCACAGTGCATTATCTACTCCCCATTAAAAAAATAAAAATAAATAAAATGGTTAGAGATAAAGAGGTTAGAGATAAAGAGGTCAGAGATAAAGAGGTTAGAAAAAATATTAGGTACGAGGGACTTATTAATACCTACTTAAGATAGAAAAAAATTTGCTCTATTTCAAATTTAGGAAGATGCTTGAATATAGTCTCCCCTCCCATATTAATGCGTAGATTTGAGAACTAACCCTGAAATTGCTTCGTTCACATTAAAACTCGTAAGTCGTACAATATCCAGGAGTTCTAAGAACTATATACTAAAAAAAGCAGGAGAAGAAAATAGCTAATCCCAGCATGTATTTTTGTTTCCGTTTTTACGTTTTCCGAGGTTTCTAAATGATAATAGCTATTCGTTATACCTCCAGACAATATTGTTCATACTTATGCAATCATCAGTGTAAGGGGGGACAATTTCTGCCGGTCATGAAATTTGAACCCAGCTACGTAGCTACTTTTTGCTAAGCCTCCACCACACGGCCACTATATATATATATATATATATATATATATATATGCAGTGAGATGGATAGATAGATAGATAAATAGATTGAATAAGAGAGAGAGAGAGAGAGAGAGAGAGAGAGAGAGAGAGAGAGAGAGAGAGAAATTGTGTGCGTGTGAGACAGATAGGTAGATCAGAAGTGCAATAGACATGAATATGATAGAATTTTAAAGCAAGATTGTAAAGAGAGTGGGCAGAGAGATAGGTTGCGTAGGAAAGCAAGAGAGGGGAACACTATAGGGAGAAACATTGGACTGAACTTGTCTACAGGTATATTTATGGGCCACAATGCCATGATGCGTGTGTGTACGTGTAGATGAAGTACGGGAAAAGGGCGAATTAAGGAAACGGTGATTCTTCATTCATTTCCCGCTCTTGCTTTGTCACAAGAATCGATTTTGTCGGAAGGAAATGAGTAGAATCTCGTAAAGATTGATGATGTATGAAAATATTCATGCAATAAAGATAAATAAATACAATAGAATTGAAATATTAAAAAAAAAAACAACATTGAAAACTGAAGCAAGTAGGAGTAAATTATATGAAACTGTGATGAATGGAATTGTGATGAATGAAATTGTGATGAATGAAATTGTTGAATGAAATCGTGAAAATAGAAATTGTGATGAATGAAATTTTGATGAATGAAATTGTGATGAATGAAACTGTAATGAATGAAATTGTGTTGAATGAAATTGTGATAAATGAAATTGTAAGAATGAAATTGTGAGAATGAAATTGTGATGAATGAAATTGTGATGAATGAAATTGTGAGAATGAAATTGTGTTGAATGAAACTGTAATGAATGAAATTGTGTTGAATGAAATTGTAAGAATGAAATTGTGAGAATGAAATTGTGATGAATGAAATTGTGATGAATGAAATTGTGAGAATGAAATTGTGATGAATGAAACTGTAATGAATGAAATTGTGTTGAATGAAATTGTAAGAATGAAATTGTGAGAATGAAATTGTGATGAATGAAATTGTGATGAATGAAATTGTGAGAATGAAATTGTGATGAATGAAATTGTAAGAATGAAATAGTGATGAATGAAACGAAAACGAAAAAAATGGCTGAGAGTAGGAGGAAAGAAAATGGAAAGATGAGTGAAGTCAGAAGAAGAGTAGATAAGAGAAAGTGGATACGGGTTAGAATGAGTACGGGTAAGAGGATCCCAAAGATTAGGCGGGAGTGAAGCTAAGGCTACGTGTCCGACTGAAGTCGAAGTCGATCCGAAGGCACCCTATTCATTAGCTGCTACACCAAGGTGTAGGGGAGGGCGTCACTCCATTATCAGGATTTCTCCACTTGTTCTTGATTTTCTCCTCCCTTCATAATGCTTTCATTGAATAACGATGTCTTGCCAAACAGTATAATTTTTCTGTCATTTTTCTGTTTAAATATTGTTCTCATACAAAATAACCCATTTCTATCTCCCTTTTACACGAATATAAACGTTTGGGTTTTAATAAAATTCGATGCACCTTTAGAATACAGCACAGCTATTACACTCGCAAATGTACGATTATTTTTAAGTATGACACAATCAAGTATTGAACCCCGATATCTCGGCCCATTCGCGAACACTCTCACCATTAGGGGCCAGTTAGAAAGAGGAGGAGGAATTGTATGATCGACATTTCTACCCTTGTTACCGGTTATAATCGCCTTGCTAGTGTTTGGGGAGAGGAAGATCAGAGGAAAGCATCCCAGTCTCCTTGTATCCATTTAACTGGCTATAAGACTGGACCATGATGCGGTTGGACAATAACATTTCTATGAAATACCGGTTTAGCAGCACCAATCAGCCAAACAGCAGCTTAGTTAACATTACGTGGATTTGCAACAGGTGCAATATCTGCGGAACCAGACGAAAATGTAATGCGTAATTGTCCCCAATGGAAAATGCAATGCCGAGTTCGAATCATCGTGAATCTTGTTTGGTCATTTAGTCACCAATATAAACTATAAAACACGGCTATCTCCGGGCAAAATAACAACTTGTTTTCAACTCGGATTAATATTAAGTTTTATTTAGCACGAACAAGGTATATTGCCATTGCCACCGGAGCATATATAGGTTAATGTAGTAGAAACCAGATTTACAAGAGGTAACCTGGGCGAAGAGTCAAGCAGCACGAATTTTGTTCACATTTCATTTATATCTCTGCATGTTGATAAGGCAGGGGAAACAGGGAGCAGGAAGGGCATTCTAAACGCAAGCGGTAGGAGGGAAGAAGATGCCAGAGTAGAAAAATAGCTGCGTAGACTAGAGATGCAATCATAACACCATGACTTTCATTAAACATGATTTTTTTATGAACAATGGGGATATATGCGTAGCATCTGTATAACATCATTAGACAAAAGCTGAGTTAGTGGACGTTTGTGTCGTTAAGTATTTTTCCCGATATATTTTAACCAGACCAAAGAAATCCTAAAATATACTTCGGTATTGGGA
This sequence comes from Euprymna scolopes, assembly GCF_053919585.1. Taxonomy (NCBI): domain Eukaryota; kingdom Metazoa; phylum Mollusca; class Cephalopoda; order Sepiida; family Sepiolidae; genus Euprymna; species Euprymna scolopes. Next base: position 73,826,251 of record NC_136496.1, read on the forward strand.
TTGAGTAATGTTCGAAAAAAAATTACTTTATCATAATTCTGGTAATTAGCCGCAATTTGTAATTTATACATAAAGTCACTTGTATTTTTTTCTTCTAATTTTCTGTCTATTACTCTCACCCTCTCTAATTCTATTACTTGATCCCCCTCTCTTATTTTATACAGTTTCTATCACCCTCTCTCTGTTTTTTTTTAAATAAATATAATAAATCTATATAAAAAGCAGTAGACATATGTATCTCTGTCTGTGTGAAAATATTTAACTGATAAACTCTGAAACTACTGGTCACATAACACTTAAATTAGCAGGAAACAGCAATCACTCTATATACGACAAAATCACGTTGATACACCAGTTCCCGTTAGATCACCGAAGTTAAGCAAAGTTGAGCCTGGTCAGTACTAAAATGGGTGACCATCTGGGAATTCTATGTGCTGCATGCGCTTGCCGCTTATCTGTGTATTGTTTCCAGTTACCGTAGACTACTCCTGCCTCTGGACTCAATGCTGATTCAGGAGAGGTGTGATTGGAGCCTCACAATTGCATCCCTACATGAGGCGTCCGTTATCTCTTGAGACTGAATGCAGGCATCGAGTAATCATACAGCAAATTCATCCATAGCTTGAACTGGTTTAATTTGAAATCTTTCTTATCTGTCTGTTGATAGCTCAAACGGTAGGGAACCTGGCTGGAGCGCAAAATGTTTTGCTTTTAATTCTAACTGATGGTACACTAGTCATTAAATTTTTTTTTCAAATCAGAACTATATATAAGGAATAGTATAATATTTAATAGAGAATTGGCTCTGTAATAATATGCGAGATCTGGATGAATTAAAATATATTTATACGTATTTTCAGATTGGACGAATCTATGAATAATAGAAGATCGGGATAGCCTATTAAAACAAAGGAAGAGAAAATGAGTGCGTGTGTTTGTGTATGTGCGCGCGCACGTGTGTGTGTGTGTGTGTGTGTGTGAGAGAGAGAGAGAGAGAGAGAGAGAGAGAGAGAGAGAGTGGAAGAGAATAAGAGAAACTAATGGTGAG
>NC_136496.1:73832298-73879798 GCF_053919585.1 Euprymna scolopes
TTTGATTATCTCAGTAATTGATTTTTTTGTCTACAATTGATTTTTTTTGCCTAGAATTTTCGGTGAAAATTAATTTTGGCTAGAGTTTTCTAATTTATTTTTGGCCGGAATTAATTTTCAGTTGTAATTTGGTAATCGATTTTTTTTATTTTATTATTATTTTTTTTTTTTAGCTAGAATTGATTTCTTGTTAGAACTGATTTTTGGCTAGAATTGCTTTCGGGCTGGAATTTTTTACAAATTGTTTTTCAGTTAAAATTAATTTTAGCTAGAATGCTCTAATTGTTTTTCGCTGAAACCCATTTTCGGTTGGAATTTGGTAACTGATTTTTGGTTAGAATTAGTTTTTATGTCGAATTGAATTTTTTTTTTTTTTTTTTTTTTTTTTTTTTTTTACATAGAAGTGTTTTTTGGTTAGAATAGAAAAAAATGGTTTTCGGTTAAAATTAATTTTGGCTAGAATTTTCTAATTATTTTAGACTAAAATTCGGCAATTGATTTTTGCTAGAAAGTATTCTATGCCATAAGCAACACATTCTTGTATTTATTTCAATGAAAGATTGTATAGCGCCAACTTTAAACAAAAGTACTCGTATTAGATTAGCTAACAGCTTTTTATTATGCATTATTTAGATTCTCCAGACTATTATTCTCTTCTTGAGTTTTATTCACAGATATTCGTAAGGATCCGTGGCGTAACGAATAAAGTACTAGGAAAAATTATGTTCTCAGTGACATGCTTCTGAAGGTTGAAGGTTCAATCCTCAGTGCGGGCAATACTAAGAATACATTTACAAATTACTTAAAACATGGCTGACAGGACGAGAACACGCTACTCCCATGGATTAAATATAGGGTTCGAAATTCCGCAGGGATTCTCGAAATCGATAGAAAGATTCCCGAGTTCGCAAGCCGAAAGTTTTTGAGAATAACACTGAAAATGAGAACAGTAGTTCGAATAAACAAAATATCAATCCTCATCTAAAAAAAAGTAGCCTTTAGTAATTGATTATTTGGTTAGATTATCAGTTATTTTAAAATTTTATCAGGTTGACAAGAAAATTATTACGGTTTTTAATTTCTCGAATATGGGATGAAAAGTGGGTTCTTTACGACAACCGGCGACGCTCAGCTCAGTAGTTAGACGCTGACGAAGCTCCACGACACTCCCCGTAGCCAGAATTGCACCAAAAGAAGGTCATACTGACTGTTTGGTGATCTGAGACCGGTCTCATCCATTATAGTTGTTTGAATGCAGGCGAAACTATTACGGAGGAGTACAAAAAATGAATAAAACTTCGACAACAACACTCAGCATTAGTCAATAGGAAAGGCCCAATTCTCTTCCACGTCAATGCCCGACCGCACGTTGTTAAACTGACCCTGCAGAAGTTGGACGAATTGGGATAGAAAATTCTACCTCATCCGCCATATTATCCAGACGAAATTTCTTGAGCTACCATTGTGTTGTACGTTCAGTAGTGGTCCCTGTGCCAAACGCCTCGTTGATATCGCGAGCTGTTTTGGCAGCTTTTCGACCTAGCTTGAAATTAAATAAGAAAATTGTGCAACTACCGACTACCACTTTTTCAAGCATCTCGACAACTTTCTGCGTGAGAAATGGTACAAAAACCTAAGCGATATAAAAAACGCTTTCAGCAACTTCATCACCACCAGAACGCAAGATTTGTACATTTCTGACATAAATACATCTGTGATGATGCTTATTTCGATCAATTTTTGTTGGAGCCGAGATATATTCAATTGAATTTAAAGATTACAAACCGCAAGAATTTATTGTCAATCTGATATAATTAAACACAGCAAATAAGGTTGAGCCTAGCAAGAGTAAAGTGCTTTTTGAGTTCATTGCTTGTATTACTTTTGTTTGAAAATGATACTGTGATAGGAACCAGATTTATAGGGGACAACCTCGGCGAGGAGTTGGACAGAAAGAGGTTTCTTTGCATTGCATTTAATTGTATGCATGTTAAAACAGTCAGAGAACAAGATGACAAGGAAGGGAATTACAATGGAAAACAGTTATAGAAAACAAGCTATCGAACAGAAAATATTCATTTAAACACCTCAACAGTAAAGGGGCGAGATTTTGTTGCTAGTCTGGTAGGTTGAAAGTATTTTCTTTGAGGGAATAAAAGTGCAGCAACGCATTCCGTCTAAGTACTTGCAAAAAAAAAAAAACATAGGTGTGCATTACTGTGGCGATGCGACAAGGGCCGGAGCTTGTCAGACAGTGCAGAGTTTATTAGTTTAGAAACTAGTATTCATATATGCACGGGTATCACTGAATCAGTTGGATGTATTGATAAAGACGGGACACGTTTTTTCGAAATTACGTCATGTTTTAGTTGCCAGGATGATAATAAAATGTCATGGGTGGGGTGGGGTTTAAGTAGGGGCAGGCTGTTTATGTGTGTGTGTGGGGGGGTCTAGGGTAAGGAAATAAAATAAAATTGGCAGGGCGGAAGGAAATATTTTCAAGTTCGGCTTTATTACTCAACATCGACCGGGGCTTATCGAATGCTCATTGGTGGATGGATTATCATCCGGTGCGTGTGTAGCGTCTGGATACACGTTGCAATGGCTGCAAGTCGAGAAACGCATAAAGCTACCGGGAGGAGAAGGTAACCAGAGAGGGGAGATCGGATGGGATGGCGGGTCGGATAAAAAAGGCTGATGCGAAACCGAGGAAGATAAAGATAAGGTATGTGTGCGTGTTCGAACGGAAAATAACCGGATAACACTGAAAGAATGAAAATTCTACCAGGACAACATGCGTTCTATATATATATATATATATATATATATATATATATATATATATATATATATATATATATATATATATATATAATATTTTTAAAATATAATTATTCATTGACACATATTTCGTCGTCTACGACTCATCAGAGTGGCTGAATCTAGTGGGATTGGAAATCGGGACCCCACGGTAATGAGCCTGAACTCTTTATCCGTTGGTCCATCTCACACACGCCCCCCCCCCACACGCACGCACGCACGCACACACACACACACACACACACACACACACACACACACACATATATATACTAAGTTTTGGGAATATATATATATATATATATATATATATATATATATATATATATATATATATATATATGATAAATAGGGCTATTACAACAGAATATTCGTTCCATTCTTTTGACTCTCAAGTATATATCCGACACAGTATGATACAGTAGCTGGGTATATATATATATATATATATATATATATATATATATATATATATATATATATATATATATATATATATATATGCGAGGGACGCGCAATAAGTAATGCCCTTGACTCAGTTCCCATAGGAGTAGAGCAACGAAACTTGGCACAGTTATTAGTCTTTCTCTGCATAAGAACCACACAGAGTTATACATTTCTCCCATCGTTTGATGTAGCTCTGGAGACCGATTTTGTAGAACACCCCAGGTTGGTCCTCCAACCACGACGTGACTTCAGAAATCAAGGCTGCATCATCTGGGAAACGCTTTCTTTTCAAAAACAAACTTCATGGCTGGGAAGAGGTGAAAGTCAGAGGGTGCAAGGTCAGGAGAGTAGGGAGGATGGGGGAGGATTTCATAACTATACGCCCGTGCTTCTGATCTGTTGTGGACCGCAGCGTTGTCCTGCAGGAGGAGGGTACCTTTGCTGATCTTGCCCCACCTCTTGATTTTGATAACTTGTCTTAATTTCCTCAAAAGTGGAGCATAATAGGCCCCTGTAATTTTGGTACTCTTTGCCAGGAAATCTGTCATCACTACTCCGTCCTGGTCCCAGAAGACTGAGCATGACCTTGCCAGTGGAGGGCTGCATCCTTGCCTTCTTTGGAGGTGGTGAGTCCAAGTGTTTCCACTGCATTGACTGGGCTTTGGTCTCTAGATCATACTGATGGACCCAGGTTTCATCCTGTGCAATCAGTCTTTTGAAAAACTTTGACTCATCTACTTGGCATATCTCCAAATTCATACTCGAGCACTCGACGCGTTCTCGCTTCTGGAATGATGTGAGCAACCTGGGAATCCATCTGGTAGACACCTTATGCATATGCAAATAGTCATGAATGATAGTTTCCACTGGCCCTGTACTAATCTTGACATCTTGGGCTATTTGGTGAATAGTAATGCGCCGATCTTTCAAAATGACAGCCTCAACTTGACGGATAGATGCCTCATCAATGGCAGAAGGAGGTCGACCAGGTCTGGGAGCTGTTTCCACAGACTTCCAGCCATGTTTGAATTCACGATGGCTGCGTTTTACAAGGTCATATGATGGGGCATTATCACCATAAGTTTCTTTCATTTCATCAAAAGTCTCCTGTGGTGTGCGTCCTATCAAATACAAAAACCGGATCACTGCTCGACATTTAACAGGCTCCATTTCACACCTGACTCAGTTAAAACACATGTAAAAAAGAAACCACAATTAGTTCGGAGCTGTAATTTGCCACATAACCCGTAGAGATATAAATCATTGCACATGCAAAATTTCAACTAGATCAGACAACTGGAAGTGGGTTAGGAGCATTACTTATCGCACGCCCCTCGTGTATATATATATATATATATATATATATATATATATATATATATATATATATATATACACTTTACTCATATATTCAATTTTAAAGGCCAAAGAATTAAAGAAATTGTAACATAATTTTCTACCATAAACTGGCGTTAAAATTTGCTCTCTTTCTAATTCACATTTTCTTTGTAAAGGCGATCACCGAGAGTTTCAACTCTAAAAAGGCATATTTCGTCCTGAAAATAAAGAGATGAAGGCTTAAAGTAATTATCCAAAAAGTAAGTGAGCTCAAAAAAAAAAAAATAAAAAAAATAATTTTATATTAAATAGATTCTTTATATTAACACTGATTTATCAATTAATAAAGTCTGAAAATTTCATTAAAATCGTATTGTTAGTGAATGTTTTTCGCTCGATGGCAAAAATCATTTTTCTGTTACAAAAGAACCAAACAACTTTCGCTTTCATTGTCCGTTTCTAGGATGATGCGTTTCATCCAGTTACTGATGACAGTTGTTAAGACCAGCTTCCTGTTTGCATTTATTCGTTTGTGGTAGATACAATTCCACATTTAATCCGCAATGCTTCAAAACACCTCATTTTATGTATAGGCGAATCACTGCCAACAGAAAATGGTCATCATTTCAATGAGACTTGAATGTGAATGAGACTTTAAACGAGATTTCTACGACATTCGTATGATAACGAGGCTTGAATTTGAATTGAAAAGATGCCGTTTTGGAACGCCAGTCAGGAAGTGAATTAAAAATCGGATTACGTTAGAAAAAAAAGCCCCCCCCCCCAAAAAAAAACCCTTGCTTTTTGTTTTTCGTTTTAAACGAAAATTTGAGACATAACGAACATTATGATGTTTTCATTCCTGCTTGTAGGGCAGGACGAAACATTTTAAACTAAATTGGATGAATATATACGAGTATGGGTGTGCGGAGTACGGAGGTGTGAGGCGGAGTTGAATGCAGATTTTAAAATCTTTCGCACTGATTTTTTTCTTTTATTTTTATAGCAACAAGAAAAAAAAAGTAATCTGGTTTATAGGCTTGTCGAAGCGTTGCATGGCCCCGGAGGAAGATCCCATCAAATTCGCAGTGCAAAAATTATATATTTAAAAATAAATTCTCATAAAATCAAGATTTTCCGGACTATACCAGAACCTTGCTTATTGCGAAAATAGTTGGAATGCAAACAGAGTGGTTGCATACATATAACTCGATTAAAGGCGTGTTTTCATTTCTTAGCTTTTATATTTAGAATTTTACAAATGTATCTCTAAATAAGAGTTGATATAAAATTTGAATAAAATATTTCTGATTAAGAACTATTTCTTCAGAATTTAATGGTTTTGCTAGTAGAGCTGACGAACGAACATACATCACACTGCTCTTCTCCAAGGAGGAGGTAATGCGTGTGAGGATGGTTTTATGACATCTTATTTAAGATACGTCTAAACCCTTATACAAGAAGGTTCTGTTTGTCGGTCAGTCTGTTACGCGTAGGTTTGACATAAGATTGTCTTTGGTCTGTCAAGATTATTTTTGACGCAGAATTTTCGTTCCTTTTTCTTGTTTAACTTTGAAATATGAAGCAACGCAATATTGAGGCATGCGGTCACCTTATAAATCGGTCAAAATATTTTCTGGAGGGGATCAAAATTAAAATTACATTTTATCGTTCTTGGTAGCATAATGCAATTATCCACCAAAGAAACTGGCAAATCAGAATCAAATATTGATTTCATAGGAACATTAAAACAAATGAGACTTGTGTATTCTTTTATACTTTATTGTTTTAAATTAGATGCGAACATAGCACCTTTATTTCGGACTATGTGCGTTTTGTAATACCACGTGTTATCTCGCGCCACAACCGCTGACTCCAAAGTTCTTTTATTCACATTGCCGACGTCCCATACATAGGCGGCCGCCGAGGGGTGCGCACAGGTTCACAAGTATAAAAAATAAAATAAAACAAAAATAAAATCCGACATATTCTGCAAATATGTTGCACTCTGGGTGTATGTGTGTGACACCATAGACCTTCTACACTCTATGGTCCACATCTTAGTAATCGTTTGCCAAGGTCTTCTTATCGTCGGTTGATCAATTCATTTCACCATCTGTTCTGAGCTGTTACCTGCATTCTACTGTTTTCAACTCATTTTCTCCTAAACTTTAACTGTCGTCAATCTTCGCAAACCCAAGATTGTTTGCAAATTGTTGTTTTCCCTTATTACATCGACAAATAAATAAATATATACCAATGTATGGCTTTGTCTTGTCTACTATTATATTTAAGTTCCATTATACCTGTTAAGCTTCACACATCTAGATAGGTCCACATTTAAAGAATCCTTGAATACTTCCTTAACTCTCTTCATATATATATATATATATATATATATATATATATATATATTTGGATATATATACATATATATATTTGAATATATATATATATTTGAATATATATATACATATATATATTTGAATATATATATACATATATATATATTTGAATATATATATATATATTTGAATATATATATATTTGAATATATATATATATATTTGAATATATATATATATATTTGAATATATAAATATATATATATATATATATATATATATATATATATATATATATATATATATATATATATATATATAGTGTCCCCCCAAAAAAGCTGATGGTGTAAACAAATTCATAACTTTCTTAATTTTTTATATTGTTATTTTATTTTTTCAGATCATCTAGAGTAATCCTTCCAAGGTCATCATCACTCGTTACACTACCGAGGAGCTGATATTTATCGTTGAGTCGTATTTTCGGTAAAATCAATCAATATCAGAAACTCAAAGAGAATTTCGACGAAACTTCAACACAAGAAATTCCTCTACTCCCAATGCAAACAAACCAGCCACAATAAATGCCCTTAAAAACAATATAGAAGAGGAAATTGGGGTCATAAGCCCTGAAACATTAAGTGATATGCTGGACATTGCCCCGCAGAGAGCATAAGGGTGTGAAAATGAAAATGGTGGACATTTGAGTAACATAATTTTTCATAACTAAAATTAGATATACATACCCTCGATTAAGTTGTGTAAATAAAATTAGAACAAGTAGACTATGATATCTTTCTATATCTCAAAAAATCAGGGAGCGGCTCATCTACCTACATATGAAAATTGGTAAGCATAACGCAAATATTGAGGAAGTTAATCAAATTTAAAAATCCGTCAGCTTCTTTTGGGACAGCCTGTATATATATATATATATATATATATATATATATATATATATATATATATATATATATATATATATAAATACTTCATTTACTCACATAAAATTAATATACGAAAGTATAGATTTATGCGTAAACTTTGAGTATTTACTTCAAAAGTGCTCAATACGTAGGTAGAGCTAGTTAGTAATCTATAAAATATATATGGCGATTAAGCTACACTGAATATTCGGTGTTTCATCCACTATAGGATTTGTCAGGCTTATATATTATATATATATTAATCATAAGTAAATAAGTTTTTCATAAATCATATTATCTTTTACTTAAGATCCGAGACATCAACAGTACGGTCATTTCTGAGACGATACAAACTATTTATATTTGAATATAGTCTCAGAAGTAACACCGGGATTAGATACCAAACAGAATATTTAAATATCTGATTAATATCTAAGGCGCATAAGCCTGACGAATCCTATAGTGGATGAAACGCCGAATATTCAGTGTAGCTTAATCGCCATATATATTTTATAAATTACTATATATATATACGTATATATATATATATATACATACGTATATATATATACATACGTATATATATACATAGTATATATATATACATACGTATATATACATATACATACGTATATATACATATACATACGTGTATATATATATATATATATATATATATATATATATATATATATATATATATATCACATTTTTTTGGCAATTTTTAAAGTCCAAATCTCAGCGAATCTTTGGATCAGAATTTAACAAATGAAAGCTCGTTGAAAAGGATTTTGCCTGAATTGTGTACTACGGTATTTACATTTCCCTTTAAGGTTGCACATTAAAGGGGATCATTCATCATCCAAAAACTATTTTTGGCAATTTTTTTCAGCCATAAAATGTTTCAATCCTAGTCACTTGTTTTCCTAGTTTTGCATATGAATTACAAAATATCTAATATTTCCCCCAAACCTCTGACCTTGCTACTATGGTTTCAAATGATTTGAAATAGCAGCAAGGGGAGACTTTATTTAAAATCTTTCTCATATGTTATATCTCCCCTCTTGGGTAAAAACCATGAAGTAAATTTAACAGTGTATACTGATTATTTGATACTGGAAATATTCATAATCGTATGCTATTTCCAAAAGAGGGGAGATATAATATATGAGAAATATTTGGAATCAAGCCCCCTCACTTGCTGTTATTTCAGATCATTAGAAACCATAGCAACATAGTTTAGTCTCACCTCCATCAAGGTCAGAAGTTTTGGGAATATATATATATATATATATATATATATATATATATATATATATATATATATATATATATATAAATATATGTATATATATATATATATATATAAAATAAAAAATTACAATTAAATTTACCAAAATGATCCAAGATGGTAAAATTAAAGTATATTATCAATATTAAAAGAATTAATATTTATAAAATTATCTCAGCCAGATGTAAAAGCTCGATAAAACCAAATAGGAAATAGAATTTATAATATGAGCAAACAGTTAATAAAATATGTTAAAAAAACACTTTGAAATGCGTTAAAAACATATTTAATCTGAAAAGGAAACACTAGATAAATGTTTTGCTCATATATATATATATATATATATATATATATATATATATATATATATATATATATATATATATATTGATCATAAGTAAATAAGTTTTTCATAAATCATATTATCTTTTACTTAGGATCCGAGACATCAACAGTACGGTCGTTTCTGAGACGATACAAACTATTTATATTTGAATATAGTCTCAGAAGCAACACCGGGATTGGATACCAAACAGAATATTTACATATCTGATTAATATCTAAGTGAAAATATCAAAAGATTATACAGCACCTAAAGATGATAGATTAAAGTGAGAGAGGATAAGAGTTATAAACAAAAACTTAATTAGAGATTGGACACTCAGTGAATCAATTGAAAATTAGGACTAATTACAAGTAAAATGGAAATTTAAAAAATTATAACTCAATCTGAAAATTGAAGAATATTTTAACTTGTCCTTTGCGTGATTAAGTACATGTGTAAGCCGAGAAGCATCAAGGAGGATGGAAAGACCGAGGAGAGAGCACTGACCAGACCTCCGCTGGACAAGCACACAAAGAACTGGGGAGGCTTATAGACACTCGGGACCCAACACGTTGTAGACTCCGTCGCAAAGGAAACTAGACAAGGAATAACTCGATTCACTTCTTATTTTTGGGTCCTTTTCCGAATAAAACCTGATTAACTATCTAACGTGATCGAAATCATCGGTTTGCGCACACGTTCTTCTTTTTATAATCTTTTTCTTTTCTTTTGCAGCGACGTCACTTCGCACACGGCTCGGATAATTGTATACACGTGTGCGCTCTGTTACACATGGGAAAAAGGCCTCTTTCTTTTTTTTTAAATGGAAATTGTTGTATGCAAGGCATTAAGCCACTTGATGTAAGGAGCTAAAAATTAATAATTCAAGGTCGGAAAGTTGCCAACGATAAATGTTAGATGCAATACATTCTGCCCAAGAAAAGAGCAATTCTTTCCTCTTTGTCAGAAACATCGCTCATGGAATGCGAGGACTAAAAGAGAAAACAAGGGAAGCGGAAGTAACGCAGCCATCGAAAGTAAACCTTTAATATCCACTTTAAAAGACATAGATTGGTCCAACATAATTATAGATCTATCATATTCTACGTTTATATCCGTATAGTCACTGTTGGATTAGTATTACTGAAAAGTTTTAGTATAATAATAGATGCGGGATACCCGTAAATAAAAAAAAATCTTTTTCATATATAAATAAATGCTTGTTGGCCGCGTGACGCCACTGTGTGGGCGGAGTGATTTATCGTTCGACGTTAATTATCATCATCATCGCACACAACCGATCGGTATCGATTCTCGCGCCATGTTACCCCCCCCACTTTTCTTTATTCCACAATCTTTCTTCTTCTCCTCCTTTTCCCACCAGTCGGTGCCACAGCTCTTCAATCCCAGCAGAATCTATCTAACTCGTCCCAACAACCATCTCCCTAGCCTTGTGCAGTGGAGTACGAAACCCGCGTACAATGTATATCTGGGCAAGCTGACCCGAAATGGTTGTTTTTATCTTCCCCTTTCTCTCTCTCTCTCTCGCTCCCCCTCTCTCTTTCTCTCTCTCTCTCTCTCTCTCTCTCTCTATATATATATATATATATATAAATATATATTTCCTATAAAGTTAAAAAGAAAACAATCAACAGAATACGCATATATATATATATATATATATATATATATATATATATATATATATATATATATACGCATATATATATACGCATATATATATATATATACATATATATATACAGCAATTTTAGATTAAATAAGTCATCGGTACTGTCGGTTTCAAACATGATAATGGGAATTGAACAATTGAGTTGATAAAAAAAAAACGAGATTTGAACGAAATCTTGTAATGTATGCGTACGTTTCCAATTCCGGTTATAAGACAGATAATTATCGACTGAAGACAGCTGGATATGGGAGTCTAAAGCGGTCGTCTATTATCAGGTTTGAAACCGACGGTACCGATGCCTTATCTAAACGTTCTGTAAATGAGAATATAAATCATACGCTCTTATTTTCGGAATTTTTTCCATATAAGAAGGCACTTTGCTGGAATCCTTGTTTCCAAAAAATATAACTAAGTATATATATATATATATATATATATATATATATATATATATATATATATATATATGTTATTTATTTGCTTTTGCGATACTTTTTGAATGAATTCAGTTATTTATACGAAACTGCATTTTTACATAAATTCGAGTTGGGAAAATTTTTTCCTTTTACCACTTTCCTACCCCCAAATGGAGAGCGGCATATATATATTTTAAAAATAAAATAATTTGAAAATGCTATCGAAGGAGGAGGAGAGAGCTGGATGTCTGGGGAGACTTGTTGTCACTCAGCTTCCAGAGAACACCACAGGTCTCCAATCAGATCGTTAGCTGACTCGTGTGAAAGTTCCAAGTGAGCCAATAATATATATATATATGTGTGTGTGTGTGTGTGTGTGTCTGTTTGTGTTTGTGTGTATGTGTGTCTGTGTGTGTCTGTATGTGTGTATGTCTGTCTGTATGTGTGTGTATGTGTGTGTGTGTGTGTGTTTATAGGTAACTTTACTGATTGGGTCAGTGATTACATATGGATAAATAACATAAAGTATTTTGTATTTATTTGACATATTTGAAATATTTCAAATATTTCAAATATTTGAAATATTGTTTTCGTCTACGGGCTGCTGAAGCCAAAACTCAGCAAATTATAATTTGATGAATAGTTATATTCTTATATGCTAACACCAAAACTGAAGCAATTGTACACAATGTTGTGACCAACTCTCTCTCTCTCTCTCTCTCTCTCTCTCTCTCTCTCTCTCTATATATATATATATATATATATATATATATATATATATATATATACATATACATGTATGTATAAACATTTTGATTGCTCCTTTCACTTAAAAATTCAGTAACATTCAGGAAATCAACTAAATTCCACGTACTTTTCAATATTTATTAATAAATGATCACAGAATATAATGAACGCATTATTTATTTCAAAATGAAAATGTAATAATTTTGTTAGATTACTTGTATTGACCGGACTTGAATAGGATAATATGTTAAAAAGTAATTAAAAGTAGGTACAATACATAACAGTAAATCGGAAGGGTAGTATATATATATATATATATATATATATATATATATATATATATATATATATATATATATATATATATAAACAGTTGTTTTCTTATTTTTTCCTTTTACGTTTCCTTATTGTTCTGATATTGTTTATTATTGTTGGCTCCTCTTCATAGTGTTGAGTTTTTCTGATCTTTATAAGTTTTGCTTTGTAAAAGGTTTATTTACACTTATTTTGCGTTTTGTTTTATACGCGTTTCTCTTCTTTTTTTCTAGTTCTGAATTTCTTTCTTAAATTTTCTTTGTCGTTTCTTTCTTTATTCGAGAAGAACAATTGAGAAGTGTGGATTCTGCCATTATACGAATAACTATCGAATAAGGAAGAATGGCCACTATCAAATTTAGACACGCGAATAGGCATCGGTACGGAGCGTAATGGAATCCACCCAAAAGGTTAAAACACCGCGAAGAGAGCACAAAATGTCAAAGGTCAACCGTTGTTGCACATAGAAGAAAAAAATTCATACTCAGGGCAGTTCTGTTTCATAAGTGTGCTACACTTTATTTACTTTTCTATCGTATCGATTGGCGAACTGAAGAAGGTCGTCAAGTAAACCGACCGAGACGATGGAGCGGCGAATAAAGGCAGAACGATATTATTATTATTATTATTATTATTATTATTATTATTATTATTATTATTATTATTTGCCAATAAATTTGCGTTGTCGCAACAGCCTCTCACCATCGATTTTTCGCTGGCAGCGGCCATTAGTCTCCACTGGACTTTGAGTGTCTATAAGCCTCCCCAGTTCTTTTTGCGCTTGTCCAGCGGAGGTCTGGCCAGTGCTCTCTCCTCGGTCTTTCCATCCTCCTTGATGCTTCTCGGCTATTTGGTATCACTCTTTTGGGGAGGTGGGGTCGGCGGTGATGGGTCAGGGGATGGGTGAGGGTATGGAGAACTTGTAGATATGCAGCTTCAATATTCTTGGTTCCCTGTAACGCTTCTTCATGTTTTGCCCCTGCAACAGTTTGTCTGGCCCGCGCATGTGGTTCAATTGTATTAATCTCCGCATCTAAGGATTTTCCTTAATATTTCAGCTGTTTTCATTATTGTTATTCTTTGTATCTTTGCAGCACTTCCTCTGATTCCAATTTCTCCCATTCTTTTTTCAAAGTTTCTCGGAATTGTCCCTAGTGCTCCTAATATTGTCGGTACTATTTTGATTTTTTTCATCATCCAAATCCATTTTAGTTTGTTGGCTAGAATTGTGTATTTGCTCTGTTTCTCTTTTTCTTTGATATTTACCATGTAGTCAGCTGGGACAGCAAAGTCTACGATTTGACAGGACTATTACACATATTTTTATTATAAAAGCAGTACGATATTATTATAATAGTAATAGTGCAATAATTATCATCGTAGAAGTATTATTATTATTATTATTATTATTATTATTATTATTATTATTATTATTATTATTATTATTATTATTCTTCTTATATGGCATAATCACATCCACAAACCGGTTCCTGTTAGATCACCGAAGTTAAGCAAAGTTGAGCATTGTCAGTACTAAAATGGGTGACCAGTTGGGAATACCAGGTGCTGTATGCGCTCCCCGTTTATCTCGGTATTGTTTCCAGTTGTTCTGGATTCTCCTTGTCGCTAGAATCAAGCAGTGTTGATTCAGGAGAAATGTGGTTGGAGATTGCGCAATCCTTGCTTCACAATTACACACACGCTACATGTTTACATTTATAGGGGTTTCCATTGTCTCTTAAACATAGAACGGAGGCAATGATGACGAGTCTTCTTATCATATTATAATAGTAATAGTAGTAGAAATTATTATCATTTATTTTTCTTTTTGATTAAAAATCTTACTTGCGCTCAGTGTCACTAGATGGCGGGGTCCGTATAGCCTAATATTTCGGGGAAAAATCTCTTTTTCAAATGGTGGAGAATGCGAGTTTTCACACTGGTCATCATAATTATTTCTAACTTACAATTACCGATGGAGTTTGAAGTCCTGATGCGTGAGCGACAACCCCCTCTCTTCCGATTTCTTGTATTCTCCACTTTTTTCGATAACATTCGCAATTGAATTTGCATTGTCTTAACAGCCGCTTACCATCGATGTATCGCTAGCAACGATGATTAGTTATCTCCGGAATTTGTGTGGTATTAAGCCGCTAACCCTCAGCGTAATGTCCCAGTACTCACCGTACTTTTTTAGTTTAGACACGCGCGCACACACACACACGTATACACATACGCACACACACATATATATGTATACGTGTGCGTGTTTGTTGGACAAAGTTGCATCGTGCAAAATATCATGCAGTTTATGTTCAATAGTTTGGGAGCTCATCATTTTAAGCATTTGTGATAACAGTAATAATAATAGTAGCAGTAGTTGTAGTAGTAGTAATCGTAGAATCAAGCAGTGTCGATTCAGGAGAAATGTGGTTGGAGATTGCGCAATACTTGCTTCACAATTACACGTGCAGCTATGTTTATAGGGGTTTCCATTGTCTCTCAAACATAGAACGGGGGGAAGTCCAACATAAACAAACCATCAAAATTAAGCGACGTCGAGCCTGATCAATGCTAAAATTGGTGGCCATTTTGTAATAGCATGTGCTTCATGTGCTCTGAAACCTGGAGAGGAATGGGTGCCGCCAGACTATTCTTGCCCAAGACACGTTGCATGAAATAAGGCAGCACCCTTACAAACCCAGAGGTTTAAGTGACTCACCCATCATCATCATTAGCAGCATCTGTATTTATATAGTTTTTTTAATTGCGTAAAGGCATTTACAACTTTGATGTCTTCAAGTCCAACATAAACAAATTCCTGATAAACCGCCCCCTAATGTAAGACACGTTATCAAAGCTCCATTACTAACGATTACGTTGATATTATCCCATTGACTACTCTACACGCAATAACCCTTATCCCTGAGTGGCTTCCGGGCCTTGATAAGTGGTGACTTCCATGTAAAAAAAAAAGAAGTTAAATAATAAGGAGAAAAAGAACGAGGGGAGAAGGGAAAGAACAAGAAAAATAAGAACAAAGAAAGATTCCAAAAGAAGAAGTAGAAAAAAAAAAGAAAGTAATAATAAGATGTATAATGTTTCCCTGGTGATAGCACGCCATCATCCATACGGTATAATCACGTAAACACACCAGATCCCGTTAGATCATCGAAATTAAGCAACGTCGAGCCTGATCAATGCTAAAATCGGTGGCCATTTTGTAATAGCACATGCTTTATGTGCTCTGAAACCTGGAGAGGAATGGGTGCCGCCAGACTATTCTTGCCCAAGACACGTTGCATGAAATAAGGCAGCACCCTTACGAACCCAGAGGTTTAAGTGACTCACCCATCATTATCATTAGCAGCATCTGTATTTATATAGCTTTTTTTTTAATTGTGGAAGGCGTTTAATGTGTTATTGCAAATGTTGGAAGATATCCTTTTATGGTTGTTGCTTTTTATTGTATATTGTTTCTAGGATTTTTACACGTCGTGCACAGCTATTTGTGTGCATAATGTTAGTGTTGGAAGTTGGGATTTTTCTGAGTGGCCATCATTATCACTCATCCATACTAAGGGTTCTCAATCGATCAATTTTATTGGTTAAAAATGGCTTAACAAACACACACAAAAAAAGAAAGAAATACACAAACAAACAAACAAAAAAAAAAACAGATGATATTTCATTTCGTGGTCAGATGTTTGTCCAAGGCGACCATAAACCTAGATAAGAAGGGCCTCATCACGACTCAATCTGGCAAGCGTTCTTTCTGATATATTTGGCGCAATTTTCTTTGCACAGCTTTAGGGTCTGTAAGTTAACAACACACAGAAACGGGGATGGGATAGGTAATTGGTTCAATGGATACCATTGAAGAATATGGGATCGATTTAAATCCAATCAGATCTAGTGTATCGATTATTACAAAAGTAGTAGGCTACCAAACGAAGCTGAACGATTCCAAGATAATTTCAACTTGTTATTAAGAGGGAGCCGATCTTCAATTTTATGCTAATTTATTTAGAAGTGAACAAAATTTTATTTCCAAATTCTTTCATACCATGGATTAGATTAAAATCCTTATTCTACACACACACACACACACACACACACACACACACACACACACACACACACACACACACACACACACATATATATAAAGTACATTTCGACGTATGAGGTTCCGCCACAACAACTAAGTTGTTCGGAAACACACACACATGATTTGTTTATAGTGGTGAAGGCTTTGTGTAGAACCAATAACACTTTTTGGTATTACTGCTACTCTTTGTCGGTGTAGATGACTTCCACAAACAGAGCATACAGAAGACTGCAAGTTTTTACATAAAGATTTTTTCTTCTCCTAGATGCAGGTCTTAACGAAAACTATGGTTGCATCTCGCCCCGTGAATTTTTTTTTTTTTTATGCAGTGATCACCACTTATCAAGGCCCGGAAGCCACTCAGGGATAAGGGTTATTGCAAGTACATTACGTTAGTGTGGAGATTTGATGAAGTGTTTACTTAAGGGGGCGGTTCATTAGGAATTTGTTAACATTGGACTTGAAGACATCCAAGTTGTAGACCGGTGGGAAGCAGGCAGACGGAACAGAGTTCCACAGGCGTGCAGTTCTAAGAAAGAAGCTTTGTTCATGGAATCCACGTTTTGATTTAGGCACAGATATAGAGTGGGGGAAATTTTTCACAGTGGATTCAGCTAGACGGGTGTTTTTCGTGAAAGATTGGCGGGGGGGACCAGAGATTGGAGTTCAGACGAGCACCTACCATGGAAATAACGATAAAACAAGGATAGGCTCGCAACGTCTCTTCTGTGGGAGAGAGGTTGCAGGGTAGAGAAAAGGGCATTTAGATACCAACCTGGAAATATCTACAACTCGATGCGTATACACACACACAATATATATATATTATAAAAATGTAGTCATGTTTATTAATAATACATACACACGCACACACACAAACACACACACACACACACATATATATATATGTATATATATAAATGTTTATATACACGTATATATGTATATATATATGTATGTATATGCATACATGTGTGCATATGTATATGTATATAGACACGTATATATTTACAAGGATTGATTTTAAATATGTATTATTTAAATTTAAATTATTTAAATATGAAAGTTTGATGGGGGGGGGGAAGCGGTTGCCAGCTACCCCCACCCAACTCTTGATAGTAGCCAATCTCTACTCGGCCATAAAAAAAAAAACGCACTTATTAATATGCTTACGTTCCAAACGGTAAATGTTAGCATTTTCAATTTTTTCCCTTTTAATGCTGTGTATTGCCTAAAACTCTTATTTTTCAGATTTTCCATTTGTCACATTGTTAAAGTTCGTAATATTCTGATCGAATTACGCACTAATACCACCCCATGTGTTTGATTAACTGTATAAAGACTATTGCTTGCAATTGGTGCTCAATTTCGTTACATGAGAAAAAGAGATAGAGATAGAAACTCTATAATAATTTAGTTAACGGTACTGTCTTCGGCCATCTTAATTGTAATAGGATTCTTTATTACGGCTGCACGTTTAAACTCCTGTTGTTGTCAGCTCACTGAAGCTAAGTAACGTTGAGACTTGTCAGTACTTAGATGGGTGCCGTAAATTTTGAAGTTTATGTAGTTTATAAAATCGTGTTCGCTAATATCTCTTGGAAAAGCTTGAACCCGTCTTTTCTATCGCTAGAGATAGGTAAAATTTTAGAATAATAGGCAATCAACTAGTTTAGTGGAAAAAAAAGGGAAATAATACGTGTTCTTTTGCGCTTACCCCAGCGTTACCTCCGGTGGTCTTGGATCTCTCCTTGTCACTAGATTTAAGAGATACCGGATTAGAATAAGTGACGTATGTGATTGGGCAACTTTTGATTTACAGTAAACTATTCATCGCGCGAATAGGGGAGGCGATGGTTAAGTGCTTAACGACACGGACTGACGACCTGGGTGTTTTGAGTTCGAATCCAGTTCGTTCTATAAAAATCAGTTTCACTTATGAAGTTGGTAACTGTCACTTTATTCCTCCCGTAAGCACCCGATGTCTTTCTAGAAAGAATTCTCACAAAAATATAGCCATGCAAAAAAAAAAAAAAAAAAAAAAAACTGATATAAAGATCGTGCAAGCACTTTTTCAGAAAGCATCCATTATCTCTCGACGAAGAAGAGGACCAACAACAATCATAACACGCGCTCTTCAATTAAATCAATAAGAATGAACATTTATAAAACATTGCCTATTCTTGTTAATATATGTTTTTCATGCCGATGCCGATGCTACCTTTTATTCCCGCCAGTCTATGAAGCACTACGATCATCATTAATACGATGCCGTCTCTGAAGAATTTGATTTTATTCATCTTAACGATACTGATATGTGACAAAGAAAGAGCATCCAAAAAATATCATAAACAATACGATCCGCAAGAATCGTTATGAATAAACGGCCTTTCATATAAAACGATATTGTCGACACACACATATATACGCATGAGTGCACACTCTGCCTCTCGTGCACACACACAATATCCATTTATATAAAGTTAATAATATGTATGTATAATTATATAAAGTTAATTATATATATGTAGAACTGATATGGAGTTAGTTATATCTATGTATAATGAATATAAACTTAATATGTATGTATAATTGATATAAAGTAAATAATATGTATGTATAATTGATATAAAGTAAATTATATGCATGTATAATTTATATAAAGTAAATTATATGTATGTATAATTGGTATAAAGTTAATTATATGTATGTATAAATGATATAAAGTAAATTATATCATTGATATAAAGTTAATTATATGTATGTATAATTGATATAAAGGTATGTATATGTATGTATAATTGATATAAAGTTAATTATATGTATGTATAATAAATATAATGGTAATTAAATGTATGTATAATTATATGTATGTATAATTGATATAAAGTATATATGTATGTATAATAAATATAATGGTAATTATATGTATGTATAATTGATATAAAGTCAATTATATGTATGTATAATTAATATAAATGTAATTATATGTATGTATAATTGATATAAAGTCAATTATATGTATGTATAATTAATATAAATGTAATTATATGTTCGTATAATTGATATAAAGTCAATTATATGTATGGGTAATTGATATAAAGTAAATTATATGTATGTATAATTGATATAAAGTCAATTATATATATGTATAATTAATACAAATGTAATTATATGTATGTATAATTGATATAAAGTTAATTATATGTATGTATAATTGATATAAAGTAAATTATATGTACGTATAATTGATAAAAATTTAATTATACGTATGTATTATTGATATAAAGTAAATTATATAATATAGAATTAATATAAAGTTAATTATATGTATGTATAATTGTATATAAAATTAATTATATGCATGTATAATTAATATAATGCAAATTATATGTATGTATAATTTATATAAAGTTAATTATATGTATGTATTATTGATATAAAGTTAATATGTCAAATCGATATAAAGTTAATTATATGTATGTATAATTGATATAAAGTTAATTATATGTTTGTATAATTGATATAAAGTAAATTATAATTGTCTGTCACGCTTGTATTTTAAATAGTATTTGTACGTATAACTGTCTGTCACGTTTGTATTTTAAAAGAATTTGTACGTATAATGGTCTGTCATGCTTGTATTTTAAATAGAATTTGTACGTAAATAGTCTGTCACGCTTGTATTTTAAATTGAATTTATACGTGTAATGGTTTGTAACGTTTATATTTTAAATGTCCTTTGTATGTAATGGTCTGTCACGCTGAACACCGACTAAATAGACGTTCTTTACGGAAATCCGTTTATATTAAAATCTATTTTATACATTTCATGGAAAGCCGTAGGGAGATCATAGCGTGAATCCTTTATACGGGCGAGGAAGCACACACACACACACACACACACACACACACACACACACACACACACACACACACACACACAATGTACACATAGGCTCATGCATGCACATATAGATACATAGTATTTATTCACATACACTTATATACACGACTTGTTCAAGCATCCTTGGGGAAAACAAACAAACAAAAAAAACAAAAAACAAAAACAAAACAAAAACAAACAAAAAAAGATTAAAAAAGCGGAGCTACTGAACAATAGTCATCTTTCTAGTCGTTCCCATCACCGACATTTTCTTTTTTGTTCGTTCGTTTTTCACTGTGTTCTGCGAAGCGTGAAGGCTTACACACCACAACGCGGGCGCATCGTTGTATTCGGACCATTTGTCATGTGACAAGCCAAAACCCACCCAAACATCCCTGTTCCTAACTGACGGGATAAACTGAAGCAGAAGCAGCAACAGTGGTTAACTATTTCGAAGTTGGATAGCGAGTGGTATCCATTTTTCATCACGTCTCTGTTGATTTTAGCCGCGTGGGTAATGCACGCCTTTGTTTTGAACCGCTTTGATATACAAGATCCCATCTTTAATAGGGACTATATATGTAATAGGTACTCTATAATTAATATGGACTCTGTATATTTATTAAGGACTCTGTATATTACTAGCGACTCTATATTTAATAGAGATTCTCTCTCTCTCTTTATATATATATATATATATATATATATATATATATATGTGTGTGTGTGTGTGTGTGTGTGTGTGTGTGTGTGTGTGTGTGTGTGTGTGTGTGTGTGTGTAATATGACCTCTATATATTTCATAGTTACTCCAGCTTTAATAGACCGTATCTTTTAGAGGGACTATTTATTAGAGTTCTATATATTTGATAGTGACTATCTTTAACCGGGATTCTATCTTTAATAGGGTATGTATCTTTGATAGGAACTTTATACTTAATAAGGGCATTATATTGCTCAGGATCACCTTTTCATAACCATATTTAAAAAGTTTTTTTTTTTAAAACAAGTGTTCCTGTCATTTTCCTATGCTTTCTTCTGTATTTTTCGTTGAAATCAAATGTGTTGAACACGAGTCTTCCACTTTCTAAAGTTGAAACATCTTTAATTCATTCCTTAATAGCAAAAAGAAATATCAATTTTATGGATGCTCCTGATGCATTTCAATCCGTTATTCCATTACTATAGTACCAGTTTAATCAAAATTTATGCAAAAAAAAAAAAAAAATGTTTCGCCAGTGTACACACTCCCCATTTATCTAGATACGTAGCTGAAATATTAATTTAACTTTATACAATTACGTCAGTAATTTAATTTTTCATATATATATATATATATATATATATATATATATATATATATATATATATATATATATATAACTACTTAATTTATTCACATAAAATTAATATACGAAAATATAAATTTATGCGTAAACTTTAAGTATTTACTTCAAAAGTGCTCAATACGTAGGTAGAGCTAGTTAGTAAGCTATAAAATATATATGGCGATTAAGTTATCCTGAATATTCCGCGTTTCATCCACTCTAAGACTTTTCAGGCTTATGCGCAAATTTTGTGGTTGTTTGCCGTTTTTATATACGCATCTTCTATTGAGATTTTAGTTAGCCAATCAGCTTTCTAGTATCCACCGCGCCCTTCCTATCATCCAATGAGCATGCACTTATCAGACAAAGGCCTATTTTACCCCTTAATCGCCATATATATTTTATAACTTACTATATATATATATATATATATATATATATATATATATATATATATATATATTGCTATAATTTCTGATGACCGAGTAAAAAAATACCGCCTTTGACTTTCTAGTATAGTGATTGTTTTCAAATTCATTCCAGGAAGTGATGTAAGTCTGAGGTGGTTTCCTGACTTGCTATTCGCGTACTCGCTTCTCCTCACCATTTGAAAGTTTTTGTTTCTGAGACTAGAAAAAGTTACGTGTTTTACTCGCTAATTTTAAATTGGCTGTTTAGAAGTGCTTATATATTATATTATATTATGTATATACAGATTTCAAAGAGGTACCATGATTTCATCGCCGTGGATTGACCTTTATTACCATTAAAAAGCGAATTTATGGATAGGATTTGCCGGCAAATTCGTTTGGAACTCGGTTCTTCTATTCGTTTCCATTTCGTGAGTCGCTGATACCTGGATGGATTTTAAAGGTCTTTCAAATGGTAAAAGATCAATCCACGTCAATGAAACCATGGTACATTCTTGAAATATGTAAACCTGTTTTTTTTTTTAATAAATAATCTGTATTTTTATTCTCACATTTGTGATCGAGAACTTTTTCTGCTCCCGTTGTGTCTTCATTGCTTCAAGGGTGAAAGAAAACAAAACATCTTTTTAATCTTTCACTACCATTAAATAATATGAGAGATCTGTATATTGCTCTTGCTCCTCGTCAAAGTTTTTTCAAAAATCCAACTTTAAATTCTGGTGATGGTGTCACAATTAAAAAAACAAACAAACCTTTTTTGGAGTCCAGGGGCTTGAGCACTCGTGGTAGCATTTCTTTCAGGTTTAGTTTATCTTGAAGTGATTCTATTCATCTCTCCCTTTTTATAAATATGATTAGCTTCTTACATGACGTAGCTTTATGCATGGTCTGGAGTGGTTTCCACAGGGAAAATGCAACTGCAAGTGTATTGTTGCATTTTCCTTTTGAAAACCATCCAGTTTCTAATGAAATGTTTTAGTAAATCAATCCTCCTTCATATTGGGACTAGTTAACGAAACCGGAAGAGGTAAAGGTTTAAGGTAGGTTTTTTTTACATTCATAGTCTAATTGCCCCCTTTAAAACTTTATGCAACACTAATTTGGAGAAAATCAGAAGTGAATAACACACTCGTTCAGTCGCAGAAGTAATTGACTGAGCCAAATTATTTAGGAAACCTCGGTTAAAATGTCCCCACTCCGGGTAATTTCTTTGCAACTATTCTAAATCCCTCTATTAGTTGTTTCGATGTAATTATTAGGCGCAAGACGACAGCATATTCTTTTAATTGTTTTTATTCTCGAGTATATATCCGATACAGTTAAACACAATTAATCAACCGAGAAATACATAAAAAGCATAAGACATCAATGAATATATACCTGAGAATCAAAACAAGGAAAAGAATATGCTGTTGTCATAGTCTCGGTAATTACCCTTTCTTTATGATGATCGATTCAGACATAAATTCGTTTTTGTAAATGTCTTAAAAAATGTGGGATAAAGAAGGTGGTCCCGCCCATAAGTTAGCCGACGTCTTTCTAGAAAGAATTCTGACAAGAAAAATATTTAGGAAACCCCCGCCAACAATAGAATCATCTGATTCATACGCTATGAATGAATGGATGTGGGGAAACCCAGCTCCCCAAACAAGGACATTCTGGATTAACACGAAACATGTATTCGTTTAGAAGGATTTCTCCTTTACAGACGGAGGATAGAGCAGACTAAGCGCAATATGGTAACAGATACCACACTATACTCCTAGCCAAAAGTCCCAGCAATTCAATATCTACTTCAAATTAGAAATAGTTGAATTAATTTGCACGCACTAGCACATCTGTGTTTTCCATCTAGCAACAAGTAAATTTGACCCCCCCCCATCTCAACTCATTAAATTGGTATGGGTATTGCACAAATACTTACAGTTTATATCTTAGTTTTGTTTTCTGGGAATCATCAGTATGAAATTTGGAATAAAATTTCCCGTTTGAAATTTTGTACAAATTCTCGAGTTCAACAAAGTGCACTTGAAGAACGTCAGTGATTAAATTGGCCGAAAAATCTCTTTCTCTACTATTATATAAAAGGAACTTTGTGTGTGTGTGTATTCGTTCCATATGGACTCGAAAATGGCTGGGCCGATTTAAAAAAAAATTCACACAAAGGTATATCATGTGTCTTGGAGTCTTCTGACGTAGATTTTGTATCGGAATGCGTCTGATAAGTATCGACAATCGATAATCGAAAAACTACAATGAAAGAAAAACAGTCGGATATTGACCAAAGTTAACACCCTTATACAACCTAACATCACAAGTGAAATTGATAAGTTTTATTACCTCATAAACAGAAAGTCCCAGCCTATAAAATTAACTGTAGACTCTTTTATAAGACAGGGGCGCGTCGGAAATGAATGTTTCTTTTTAGAGCACAATTGAACCAGAATACTTGAATTGAGTTTAACGTTAATTCAAGTAAAAATAATTTCATAATATCATCAGTTTGTTCTTTGATAAGACTAGGACGTGTTTTTTTTTACATGGGGATCACCACTTATCAAGGCCCGGAAGCCACTCGGGGATAAGGGTTATTTTGTGTACAATAATCAATGGGATAATATCGTAGTAATAGTTGGTATTGGAGATTTGATAAAGTGTCTTACTTAAGGGGGCAATTAATCAGGAATTTGTTTATGTTGGACTTGAAGACGTCCAAGTTGTAATCAGGTGGGAAACAAGCAAATGGAAGAGAATTCCACAGGCGTGCACTTCTTAGAAAGAAACTATGTTCATGGAATCTACGTTTTGATTTAGGCACAGATAAAGAGTGGGGAAAATTACTGACAGTGGTTTTAGCTAGACGGATGTTTATCGTGAAGGATTGGCGAGTGGGGACCAGAGATTGGAGCTCGGACGAGCACTTGCCATGGAAGTAACGATAAAACAAAGACAGGCTCGCAACGTCTCTTATGTGGGAGAGAGGTTGCAGGGAAGAGAAGAGAGCATCCCCCACTAAGTCACGAAATTTATTTTGTACTTTGTCAAGGCAGGATAGGCTGTTTTTAGAAGCTCCAGCCCAGATGTGGCAGCAATACTCCATCTTTGGACGTACTTGACTTTTATAGAGATAGAGAATTGCATCAGTAGTGAGATATCTTCTAGAGCGGTAGAAGGATCGCACCTTTTTCCCAGCGGCCCGGACAACAGACTTGATATACGTGTTCCATTTCAGATCAGGAGTAAAGGTCAAACCCAGGAGCTTGTCAAAACATGAAGACTCCCCAAGACGAGAGCCAACCATTTCAATTGATGCCAGATGGGGAACAGAGCGTTTCAAATAAATGTGTCTGTTTAGAGCACAATTGAACCATGATACTTGTACTTTTGCATTTTAAACTATTACTGAAGCCATTGTTTACAGAAAATTTTATAAAATCAACAGTAGATTCTCTACAGTGCAATGTAGACTGCAATGTGTTGTAGACTAAGTCATGACGGGGGAGGCATGTGAAGCTTTCTTCCGGTACACTGCTTGTGGTGGGGGTGCCTGACTTGAGCAGGGAACCAATACGTTCGATTAAAAAATGGTTGATTTCACTGATTTTGATGACAATAAAAAGATGGGACGGTGGAACATTTGTTAATAGTCATTCAATCCCGGACAATGTAGGGTCTCCCTGCTAGTAGCATCTAAGATGAGACTGTTGTGAAAATAATCAAAATAATACTCACGAGTGCAAGCGATAAATGTCCTGTCAAACAAACGTCTAAATCGATATCTGGGAATGAAACACTATTGTTCCTTAGGAACAAAGTACGTTAAACATAGGTTTGTATTTTTTGAAATTTTACTAAATATTTTAGTTACTCAAGTAAGTTCTTATTATTTTATATATTTTTTTATTCTATATTTTTTATATTTGTTTTTTTTTTGTTTCTTCTTTAAGCCTTCATACAAACGAGCTGTTTTCGTATGGTATTAAGACCAGACGAGTGTGAAATTGCTATTTATAAAAAATAAAACATATTTCTTACAAATTTTCCAATAGTAAAATAGTCATCTTCAGGAAATTGGACAGTTCCTTTTCCTTCTTTTTCTCTCTTTTATATGCCACACGCCATAATCACGTTGGCACACCGGTTCTCGCAAGATCACCGTAGTTAAGCAACGTTGAACTTGGTCAGTACTAAATGGATGATCATTTGGGACTTCCACGTGCTGTATGTGCTCTCCGCTTATCTCGGCATTGTTTCCAGCCGTCCTGGATTTCTTATTGCCACTGGATTCAAACAGTGCCGATTCAGGATAGGTGTGGTTGGAGATTGCGCAGCCCTTGCCTCACGATTACACGCGCAACTGAACCTAAAGGAGGTTTCCTTTGTCTTTCGAGACTGAACGGAGACTGTCGAACGCGTGTGTAATAAAAAAAAGAATTCACTGTTTGAAGCAGTCGATAATAATTTAAGATTTAGATGTTAGAAAGGCCCGACGAATGTACAAGTGTTTGTAATAAATTTGAAAAAAAAAAAAAAAAAAAGATCAATTTTATTTTAATAAATAGCAATATTTATTAAAAACAATTTCTGGTCCTAGATATGACCTTAAACTATATCTGATGATGAGGCCCCAGCTTGCGGGCTTTGGGAAGTGTGGAGCCACCGTTTAATTGCCATTGCTCCCAGGTTCACTCTGACCCGGAGTGGTAGTACCTGTTAGGGTCCCAACTATGAGTTAAATAGAAAGCGACTTAAAAAATAATAATAATAATAAAAAAATAACAAAAAAAAAAAAAAAACGAAAAAAACAAAACAAATATACTCTATTAAAAAATTGTTCTTCAAAATCACTGGATTCGGCATTAAATAATCTGAAAAGGGTTGGTATGCCGTAAAACAAAAACAACCAAACTAAACAAAAACAATTTCACACTCGTCTGGCTTTTCTAACCGTTAAATCTTAAATGTATATGATTATTACTATTTTTTCAGGTTGTCATATTTTTAGCTATTTTCCCGAATGACGTTTTGTATTCCGGCTTACGTTCACTTTTATAATATAGAAAAAAAAAATGTATATTATTATTTTCTTTTCAGGGTGTCATAGTTTTAGCCATTTTCCTGAATGGCGTTTCGTATTCCGTGTAATAAGTAATAAGTCATGTTATTTTATTTAAGATGTGGCAGCATGATAACAGCGTTACAGAAACGAGGCCCATTTAGATTCGACGAAATGAACGAATCCCGAAAAGCTCGCGCGTCCATACTCGGTCTGCTGCTTCGCGCGTCGTATACGCTCAAACACGCATGCGTGATTGCATCCACTAATTGAATCTTCTTATTCTTCATCAACTTGTAAATTTTCGCGGGATGCATGTTCGTGCAAGCTGTCTCGAGTTGTGCGAGCGTACACGGTAACTAAGGAAACCCGACAGCGAGAACAGTGAACCGGATGGGAGACGAAGTCGGGTTAGGGAATGAAACGCAATAAATAAATACAATTATGAAAATGGCTAGAGAAAAATGGAGAAAACTTGGATAGTAAGAAATTCGCCAACCTCGTGACTCTCGTTTCCCTTATTTTGTTCTTTAGTTCTCGCATTCCATGAGCAAAGTTTGCGACATAGGGAGAATAATTGCTGTTTTCTAGGTCAGAGCCTATCTACCTCATACTTATCATTGACTGTTTTTTAGCCTTGAAGTCATATTTTTTTTTATAACTCTTTACATCAAATTGTTTTATGGCTTCGCTGAAGCGATTTCCATGAAATCATCAAACCAAGAACAAAATAATGGACAAAATATAATAAAAATATAATAAAATATATAATAAAAAATATAATGAAAAAATAGTTAAATATATAAAAAAAACATGCTAAAAATATAATGAAAAATATTATACGAATATCATGAAAAATATGATAAAATATGATAAATATATCATGAAAAATATGATAAAATATGATAAAAATATAATGAAAAATATTATACGAATACCATGAAAAATATGATAAATATATCATGAAAAATATGATAAAATATGATAAATATATCATGAAAAAATAATAAAATATGATAAAAATATAATGAAAAATATTATAAGAATATCATGAAAAATATAATAAAATATGAAAAAATATAATGACATAATATGAAACAAAATAGAATGAAAAGTATAATGAAAAAATCATGACAATATAATAAAAATAGAATGAAAAATATAATTAAAATATTATGAAAGCTATAATAAAAATATAATAAAATATGAACAAATATAAAAATACATTATAATATACTAAAAATATAATGAAAATATAATGAAATAAATATATTAAAAAATAATGTAAAATATAAACAAAATATCATGAAAAAATAAAAATATGAAAAATATAATAAAAGCGATAGTAAAAATATAATAAAATATAAGTAAAACGTAATAAAAATATAATAAAAATATAATGAAAATAAAATAAAAATATAATATAAAACATAATAAAAATATGAAATATGATAAAAATACAATAAAAAATATAATGAAAATATGATAAAAATATAATGAAAGATGATAAAATATAATAAAATATAATAAAAAATATAATAAACTTTATTAAAACTATAAAAAAAATATGCCCCAAATATTAAAAGAATATAATGAAACAATAATCTAGTTTTGCTATTATTATCTGTATATTGCTTTCTTTTTACAGTAACAAAAATCAATCTACTACATATATCTTATATTGACAATAGTTATACTGACCAAACCTTTATGATTAGGGCAAAAATATAAACATTCTTTGGTAGAAGGAACGAAGAAAATAGTTAACTATGCATGCTAGCAATAATTTTTTAAAAAGTAACTGTATTATTTAAAAACTCAGGACAGCAGTGAATTATTAGCGGCAGTAGAAGCTGAATCAACGTAATCATGGCAACAGGGGCGAACAACGTGGGAGTGCAACGAATGAAAACATTGTAATAAGAACAGATAATAGACAATATATATATATATATATATATATATATATATAAAAGAGCAAATGGTTAATAAAAATGTTAAAAAACACTTTGAAAAAGAGTTAAAAACATATTTAATCTGAAAAGGAATCACTTAATAAGTGGATAGTCCTTAATCCGCGGAGTTTCGAAGAAATACTTTCCTTCTCATCAGAGGGTAGGAATTAGCAAAATGCGGGATCGGATTTTGCATACAAAAGTATTTGATGAAACTGCAAGTAAGTCAAAGTTCTTACTTGATAACAAAAACTGAAGCAGAGTGAACATGGCGAAGAAAAAGGTGATTTCACGTGAATTGACAGCCAGGTGAAAGGAAAAGCATCCAATGACGGTAAAATCCAAAAATGTAAATCCAAGAAAGTTAATTTAATTTTCTATTCGCACAAGTAAAATCCAAGGAACTACGCACACACACACACACACACACACACACACACACACACACACACACACACACACACACACACACACACACACACACATATATATATACAATATTATTGTTGTCTTCGAAAATTGGTTATCCCCATTTTTCCCTACGTTAGCACTTTGCTACAAACCCGAGGGAACGTCCCCCTTTTTTTTGTATATCTTATTACGTCATCATCCTCGCAGTTCCCAGACGATTTGAGGTAGTGTAACAGATTTAATTGCTATGGTAAACAGCCAATAAAAAAAACAAAAACAAAACAAAACAAACAAAAAAACGCCTCTCCGTTCCTTACAGATTCTGAGAACATTTGAACACCAGTAATTTTATTATAACTTTTGTCTTACTGAACGAAAATTTAATTTTTTTTTCCGAGAAAGTGACTTATGAACTGTAATTTTTGTAATTTTTTTTAGCCGAGCGGTTCATAAACTGTAAAAATTGTTTGAAATTTAGTCGCAAAATGAGTGAGCGGTGAAGCTTTAAAGCAGTTTTAAATGACTAAAACTAACAGTTAACCATATATTTAAACACTGCCGTGTTACCACACACACACACACACACACACACACACACACACACACACACATATATATATATATATATATATATATATATATATATATACCTCTCCACATACATCCCCACCAACAGACTCCGCACATTCTTTCCTATCAATCTGACCGCTGACTTGAAGGAGATTTTCTCTATGTAATTAGCACTAAAGTGGATTCTTCATTCTGTCATCAGATTACCAATCATGGCATACTCATTATAAAATTCCCCATTCCTGCTGGCTCTCATCAAAATTAGTGCCACTGTAACGTCCGGAAAAGTCTATCAAGAATGATTAGCTTCTGAAATGCTCGATCACATTGCAGATGGATCGGAGATTAACTTATTTAAACGGAACCGTATATTAGGGTTATGACGATTATTCTAATACACTGTCTTCCTAAGTAAATCTATACACAGTCACTCTAGCTATTGATTGAAACACGATGCCATTTTTATTTGGATACTTCGGACTACTGTTCTCCACTTCAGTGTTATTTTCACAACGTTTCGATCAATGTAACCTCTGGCCTTCTTCAGGTCTATCTTGTCGAACTCATGAATTCTCTTGTCAAGCTCGTGAATCGACATGCAATTTCAAACGGATCTCTTTGTCTTCAAAGACAGGTGGCGTAAGGGATAATGCATTTAGCAAAATCTGATATAAAGTTTCCCTCTTCTGGAGGTGTTATATTACGTATCATAAAATGTGCGTTTGTTGTATATTGGTTGAAACTGGAATGAAGATGATATATTAAAACGTGTCTAAAAGATTGGTACGTTGTGTGTGAGGTCTTCTCTATGTAATTAACACTAAAATGGAGTCTTCGTTATGTGATCACTCGGGATTTTGTTGCTTTTCGTATTTCGTCAACACATCGCCAGGAATGTGTAAGATTTGGTTGTGCTATATATATATATATATATATATATATATATATATATATATATATATATATACCCTTGTTTTTACGGATAATATATTTATAAACAAACATCCCTAAATTTTTATGCTCTTTTTCAGTGTTAAAGCCCATATATATATATATATATATATATATATATATATATATATATATATATATATATATATATATGCACAGATCACTATGGACCGACGCCTCGGCAATTAATAATAAATGTTTAAATTTCCACTCTATTTCTTGTAATTAACGGTGACAGTGTGGTTTGTTCCGCTTAATGGAGTCAAACATGACTTCGTGATCAGGTTCAACTCTCTTGACCGGTTGTAATCGTGACTCCCGCATTATAGTAGTAGTAGTAGTAGTAGTAGTAGTAGTAGTAATAATAATAATAATAATAATAATAATATATATATTGAGTAAGATGATTGATAATTTGTAATTGAAATTAAAAATTAAAAATCGGTTTCACAAGGAAGAACAACAAAATCAATAAATTGTACGATCGTTTCGGAAACGATGTTTTTATTGAGATACGCAATAATTTTATCATTTAGTTTTTTTGAAACAAAGTTTCCTCATCAGCAAAAATATTGCGTGTTTTTTTTTAAAGACTCCAAAAATAAAACTAGCAATTTTTTAAAGTAAGGCAGATGTATATTTTAATGGTTCGCCTTTTAAAGCTCATAAGTATCATCGTCAATGCATTCATTGGGATGTTAAATGTAGTTGTACATGTCTGAATACGCTTTATGTAAAATTTCAAATGTTTAGACCAAAAATTAGCTGAGAGATCAGATGTTTAACAACTTTGACCCCAATTTTAAGCCCTTAACATTTACTGTTTTGGGTTCAAATTAAGTTAAAAGTTTGATCCAGTTCCAAGGAACCTACATTTAAAATTTCAAGTGTTTAGACCCCAAAGTGGCGGAGAAGTTTGCTAGAGTTTTCAAAGGTGAAATCGTTGAACGTATACTCTTGACAACCAAATTTCTGGCTGAAAACCGATTAAAAAGATTTTCCCAAATCTCAATACTCCTTCTGTCAAATTTTGAGTCTGCAGACTGAAAATTGACAGAGGAATTTGGTAGGGAAATGTACACAGACACACACACACAAAGAGATAATTTCACTTATATATATATATATATATATATATATATATATATATATATATATATATATACAGAGCTCGAGATTTTTATAAACTCCTTATGAACTTTTTATAATTTTTTTGAAGAGCTCCATTTTTCTTTTTTAATTTCTCTCTAATCTATCCCCATTTTTCATTTTTCTTTTTGGCGTCGAGAGGTTCCAGGTCGCCTGATGAAGTCTCTTTGACTGAAACAGATGGCTATTCGTAGCGACCATATGTAACTGTTTATCCCAAATAATAATAATAATAATAATAATAATAATAATAATAATAATATATATATATATATATATATATATATATATATATATATATATATATATATATATATATATATATATTATCCAAGTGGTGTACTGCCTGGTACAGGAATTGATGGCTATAGCTCTCCATCTGTCAATGAGTTCATTGTTGCACATCATTTTGTATATGCCCAGATGTTCATAAAAAATGATGAGCAACAAATAATTCATGAATGATTCGATGGAGATCGATATCGAACAATAAATGTTGTAAATTCTTATTTTGCATTGTTCTTACAAAATTACTTTTCAATATATACAATTTCTCTATCCCGCATATTAAGTATTTACATCTGGTTAGGATTATTCTATAAATATCAATTGTAATATTAATATCATCTTCTTATTATCAAAATCTTTTATTTTGTAAATGTTATTTTGTTAATTTCTGAGCTATATACGTATACAAGTATATATATATATATATATATATATATATATATATATATGTATATATATATATGTATATATATTCATATCTATATGTGTATTTATATATATATATTTATTTATATATAAATATATATGTATATATATGCATATTTATATATACATATATATCCTATATAAATGACATATATATATATATATATATATATATATATATATCTCATGTATATTATGTAATATATATTGCATATATATTTTGCAACTAATTCTACCCTTTGCAACCAAGGCCGCCAACCCTCAATATTTCCTCCTGTATCAGAAAACACACTATGTGATATACAAATATCTGTACGTGATATTGCCAAGCTAATCAAAAATCTTGATTCCAGTAAAGCAACCGGCCCTGATGGTATTCCAATTATAGTACTCAGAAAACTTCAACCAGAACTAGCGCTCATACTTACAAAACTGTTTAATATAAATAATACTCATCTCAATAATGAATTCCAATTAAAATAATATATATACTATTCGGTATGGACCCGAACATAGAATATCAGATAAATAAACGTGGATTTATAAGATTAAAAAATCCAACTTGGATCGCTCTTTAGTGCCCGTGGCGCTGTTGATAGAGACGTTATATCTCTACGGTTCCAGATGAGAATTGTCTGAAGATAGCGGTTTCAATCCTACCCAAAACCGGCCAGAGGCTTACTTGAAAAAAAAAAAAAAACGTGGTGAAACGACAACAACTACAGATGGCAGTGATTGCTGAAAATGCAGTTAGGAGATTTGAAGTTCCTATCCGTCGCGGTTACCACCTGACGAAGGCCAGGGGAATAGTTAGCCGAAACGTCGTGAGAAAACAACAACCAATAAAGATGAAAACAACAACTAATAAAGATGAGAATAATAGTCCGCAATAAATAAATTAATAAATAATACTCATATCAATAATGAATTCCAATTAAAATTATATATACACATAGTAAGTACATCCAGATCAAGGAACAACAAAAAAACCTAAACGTGGATTCGATGGTAAAGGGCTTCTTTCTTGGAGTTGCGCGCCTGTTGAACTCTGTTCTGTTTTCCTGCTTTCCAGATGGCTGCGGTATGGTTGTCTTCGGGTCTAGCATGGACAGGTTCTTGATCAGCCATCCCCTTGGGTAATCCAATTTACCCAATTCTCATTACAATTCGATTACTATGACATTTTCTCATTGACAACTGTACACTCCTTAACCCTTATCCTCGAGTGGCTTCCAAGCCTTGATAAGTGGTGACTTCTTTGTAAAAAAAAAATTACATATATATATACATATATATATATATATATATAATCACATATTTCTGTTACATATATATACATACATTGTATAATAAATATAATACATATATAAATATATTTATATATTTTACATGTATATAAACATATTTATATATTTTACATATATATAAATATATTTATATATTTTACATATATATAAAAATATTTATATATATTAAAGAATATATATATATTACACACACTCATATATACATATGCAACATATATATATATATATACATGTGTAATATATATATATATATACATCTATATGTATTACAAACACGAACACGCGCACACACATACACTCATACACACAAATATATATGTATTACATGTGTATGTGTATATATGTGCACATGATGTTATGCTTTCATGTGTGCGCGACTTACGATGACCGTTAATTACAAAGATAGCAAATGTCGATTCGGACAAAACCATAATGTTTAGGTTGTGAGGATATACATTCCGGAAAAATCATGAAAACGGAATGAGATGACTCACATCAAAGTCGATAAAAAGCAGGAAAATCTAAAACCGATGACGTTGGACACAGATAATTTATAAAAAAAATTGTAAAATCTACCATAAAAAGAAAAAAAAAAATTCCGCGGTGAAAGGTTGAAAAACTAAAACTGAAAAAAGAAAATGTCGCATATTTAAGATGACGGATTCAGATAAAAAATATTAACATTTTATTATTATAAATAAACAAAAACTAACTAGATATGAATTAATAGACGAATTATATATATATATATATATATATATATATATATATATATATATATATAAAATATATTTTAGTCATCGACATACAGACCTGTTTCGTTGTTTCACAACTCATCAGTGCCGCTAGACTAACACCTCTCCCAAGCCAAGGATCGAACCTAGAACCGTCGTGATGACAGTCGGCAGTCCTACCCCCTGACTACGGAATCGGTGGCCGAAATTAAACTGTCCGAACGTCTATTTAAATAAACATCCGTCCGCTACTCGTAGAGGGCTCAAACGTTTGTTTGTAAACAAAGCGCGAGCTTCGCATTATTTCAGCTAAATTAAGTAGCGAGTAAGATAATTTACGAGAGTGCTCTACCGAAGAGAGGAGCTTTATAAAATATATTTTAGTCATCGACATACAGACCTGTTTCGTTGTTTCACAACTCATCAGTGCCGCTAGACTAACACCTCTCCCAAGCCAAGGATCGAACCTAGAACCGTCGTGATGACAGTCGGCAGTCCTACCCCCTGACTACGGAATCGGTGGCCGAAATTAAACTGTCCGAACGTCTATTTAAATAAACATCCGTCCGCTACTCGTAGAGGGCTCAAACGTTTGTTTGTAAACAAAGCGCGAGCTTCGCATTATTTCAGCTAAATTAAGTAGCGAGTAAGATAATTTACGAGAGTGCTCTACCGAAGAGGGGAGCTTTATAAAATATATGCGACGTTGTTTGGCTGTGGAATTTATTATATACAATCTCTCACATTCTGATATATATATATATATGATTTTCAGAATGTGAGAGATTGTATATAATAAATTCCACAGCCAAACAACGTCGCAGCTCACAAGAGCCATGACAGTCAAAGAACCGGAAGTCACATATATATATAGCCCAGATTATAAGTGTCCATATATATATATATATATATATATATATATATATATATATATATATATATATGAATTTTTTTATGTATTTAATATATATATATACATAATTTTTTTATATATACGCAATATATATATATATATATATATACACACACACACACATATATATATATATATATATATGTAATATGTACGTTTTTTTTAGATGTGTCTTGATATTTATATTAAAACCCCTTTTTTCTGTTTATGTTAAAAGAAAATACAACTTTGTTATATGTGTTCTTTTCCGAGCGGGTTTAGACACTTTATAAAAATAAACTCGCAAAGTACGATAGTTGCACAATAATTAACCATGAAAATAGGCTAGTACAAATCGCATATAATGTTGTAGCTAGTCAAGTGTTTTTTGTTTTGTGAAAGTTTGGAAAGGGAAGATCATAGATTAGAGTTCAGTCAAGTACTTCCTATGAAAATATTGATAGAGCAGAGAAAGACTTGCAGCTCCTCTTCTGTCGGAAAGAAAAAAAGGGCATCACCTATTAGGTTTCGAAGCCGGTTTTTTACTCTGTCAAGGCTGGATATGGCGCGCCGAGCAGCTCCTACCCAAATGTGGCAACAGCACTTTATTTTAAGGCGGCCCTGGTTCTTACACAGACAAAGGGTCTGAAAATATAATTTTGTAGCTTACTGGCAACTGTATTTCCAAGAATTGCTTGCACTCGCTTAGAAAATATATTTCTCAAGCGTACTGGCAACTGCATTTCTAAGAACCCCTTGTCCTAGATTTGCATTGGTGAGTAACAGAAAGCATGTGACAATTGCATGATACATGCTTTACAGCCCAGTTTTAAGGAGTCAAACAAA
This sequence comes from Euprymna scolopes, assembly GCF_053919585.1. Lineage (NCBI taxonomy): Eukaryota > Metazoa > Mollusca > Cephalopoda > Sepiida > Sepiolidae > Euprymna > Euprymna scolopes. The sequence continues at coordinate 73,869,299 of NC_136496.1, forward strand.
TCAAGTTTGATTAGTTAAATAAATAGAAATATACAGGTTAATCATTGTAACCGTAATGTCAACGCTGTCAGTGTTGACAGCACTTGCCTATCCAGTCTTCTAGCCACGACCTAACTTGTATATGTTCTGATTACAGCCAGAGGAGGAGAAAAAGAAATCCTTTTAGATAAGGCAATTTTAAATTGGTTTCAGAGCACATTTTTCTTTTAATGTGAGCTGGATTTTATCCACGTATAAAAACCTGGCTTTGCGTCCAATGCTGCTAGCAAGGGAGGTAAATAAATTAGAACATTGCTTTAAGCTAAATACGTGCTAGAATGGAGTACTGTTGCTACATCTGAGGGAGCTGCTCAGAGCAAACTTCCCTGAATGGGCAAGGCTCAAAACCGGCTTCAAAATCTAATAGGTGGTGTCATTTTTTTTACACAGTGATCACCACTTATCAAGGCCCGGAAGCCACTCAGGGATAAGGGTTATTGCAAGTAAATTACGTTAGTGTGGAGATTTGATGAAGTGTTTAATTAAGGGGGCGGTTAATTAGGAATTTGTTAACATTAGACTTGAAGACATCCAAGTTGTAGTCCGGAGGGAAGCAGGCAGACGGAACAGAGTTCCACAGGCGTGCAGTTCTAAGAAAGAAGCTTTGTTCATGGAATCCGCGTTTTGATTTAGGCACAGATATAGAGTGGGGGAAATTTTTCACAGTGGATTCAGCTAGACGGGTGTTTTTCGTGAAAGATTGGCGAGGGGGGACCAGAGATTGGAGTTCAGACGAGCACCTGCCATGAAAATAACGATAAAACAAGGATAGGCTCTTCTGTGGGAGAGAGGTTGCAGTGTAGAGAAAAGGGCATCCCCCACTAAGCCACGAAGTCTATTTTGTACTCTGTCAAGGCAGGATAGGCTATTTTTTGTTTTTTTTGTCTCAACCTTGCAAACTCCTTCTCACGGAAGAGACGTTGCTAGTCTATATCGGTTCTATCGTTATTTTCATGGCAATGCTCGACAATGGTCACCCTGCAAAATATTCACAACAACAATCATCTAGCTACAACTACTGTTGTCAACAATTTCTCCCACTTTTTGTCTGTGCCTAAATCTAAACGCAAATTCCATAAACAAAGTTTCTTTTTTTTTAGACCTACCCACCTGTTGAACTCTATACCGCTAACCTGCTTTTTAGCTGACTACAACATTGGTCCTTTCAAGTCCAATGTAAACAAAGACTTGTTGAGCCGTCCCTTTAAATAATAAAATTCTACGCAATTTCCATCACTACCGATCGCTGTACTCTTGTCTCATTGACCATCTTACACTCAACCCTTATCCTCGAGTTGCCTCGATAAATCATCGTATAAAAACTGCGTTAATCCGAAATGAACAAAGAACTGGGTTCACCACAAAAGGAGGCTAAGAGATGAAAGAGAAAACATAAAAAGCAATGTGTGTGGGGGGGGGGAGGAGGAGGAAGAATCATCATCGCCGGAACATCCGTGGCGACACTTGTTTTAAATAGATAAGACTTTGCCACCCCAGGGGATTCTGCATGACAATCTAACTCTCGGAGTCAGAAATCTTCCATAATCTAACGGGATGCGATTCAGACGATTCATCACCATTTATTCAAATATCAATGAGGCCACGACATGATAAGACAATCATGCAATGGAGACGAACACGCGTATAAAAATCGAGCAGATATAAACGTTTATTACTAGCAGGGAGACCCAACGTTACCCCGGATTGAATGAGGAACCACGAATGTTCCACACTTCCAATATTTTTATTGTCATCGAAATCGGTGAAATCGACCATTTTTTAATTAAATCGATTAAGTCGAGTCGAGTCGAGGACCCACCGCGGTACACCGGAAGGAAGTTTCACATGCCTGCCTGCAGTGATAGAGTTAGCAATACAGTGTAGTCTACATTGCACTCTAGAGAACCTACGGGTTATTTTATAAAATTATACTATACAGGGTGGCACGATAAATTATCGCCCCAAAGAAAACAAAACTACAGTTTTATTTTAAAACGTATTGAAAAAAAATCAATTCAGGAAACTTTATTATGTCGTAGAGCAGATATCTATTCAATGTAGCCGCCTTCAACCTCAACCACCGCCTCGATACGGTCCGGAAGTGGGAGCATGCCTTTTCCACAAGCGCCAGTGGGAGCTCGGCGAATACTCGGCGGATTGCGGCGATCAGGCTGGCTTTGATGTTGTGTGAGGTCATGTCACGTATGACCAAACGAAGTAGTCAAGCGGATTTAGGTCGGGAGAGGAGTGTGGAAGTGAGAGAACGGCATAAAGTCCTAGCACTCTTTCTGAAGCCAAGCTTAGGTCTCTTTGGACTTGTAGGCCGGGACCGTGTCTTGCAGCGACACTCAGGGTCTCCCAGTGTCCACCTGATTGCTCTAAGGGATCACCACACTCTTTAGCACATTCAGGAATACTTTGCTGTTGACTTTCAAGCCGACTTCGAAGATATAAGGTGGTATGATGTGGCCCTCACTTGAAACCACACCAAAGACCATAACCATACGTTGGGCTGTGCCCTCAAGCGTTGAACCCTCCGGGTTTGCATTTTGAGGGTGCTGGCAATGGCCCTGTTGTCATAACGTATCGGTAGAGAGCATGAGTTGTACAGCGGCGCGTTTCCGATCTCGCTCTTTAAACATTGTGCTACTTTCAGACATGATAGAAGGCTCCTTTCGCTCTTAGGATTTGTACACAACTTCCTAATTAGCAGATGGTCCGCAGCAAACGGAAAAGGAATCATATCGTCTTTCCTAGGACAACAATTTTATTGTTTCATCCTGTATAATGGCTTGAATTAAAGTTTAACATGCAAAAGTCAAGTATCATCGTTCAATTGTGCTCTAAGCAGAAAGATCCATTTTCGAACGCGGCCCTGTCTTATTGAAGAACTTACTGTTGATTTTATATGCCGGACCTTTCTGCTTTGCGGTGATAACATTTCTTAAATGCACTTGTGATGTTAGGCTATACAAGGATGTTAACTTTGACCCGAATCGGAATGTTCCTTCTTTATCGAAATTTTTCAGTTATCGATTTTCGGTACTCATCAGAGGCATTCCGATACAAAACCTGAATAAGGACACTCTTAGACACATTAAGTACATTTGTGTGAAATTAAAAAAAAATCGACCCAGCCGTTTCTGAGTGCATAGAAAACTCACTCTCTCTCTCACACACAAACACGCACACACACAAAGTGCATTGCATATTAAAGTAGAGATTAAAAACAAAACAAAAAATATTTCGCCATTTTCAATGTTTGTGCACATTAGTTTGATCTGTTTGTTCTACGGTATATCAACCACCCTTTTGGTTTGTTCTTTTTAGCTCAAAATCTGTTTGGATTCTGTCAGTGCTATAATTTCCCTATTTATTTTCCTCTCCATAATGGGCTGAGATAGACACGAGAATAGGTTTTAATGTAGAGAAAGTCCATCTCCCTAAAAAAATAGCAATAAAAATGACTCGATCTAGAAGGATTTCTCTTTCTCTGATCCAAGGCAGAATAAATAACGTGTAGTATCCAAACAGACAAATTAGGCAAACGATCAAAATGTGATTAAAATGAGAATTGTTGATTTGTAACAGAGCGCGGACGCGCGTATGGCGGCAGCAACAACTGTACGACAGCCCACGTATGCAAATGACCGAGCCGTTAGCAAGGTGACGTCACAACGAGAGAGAAGGAAAGAAAAAAGATTATAAAAAAGAAAAAGATGTGAGAGACAAAAATAAACGTGTTACACAAGTGACCCGAGAGCGATAGGAAAAGACGCATCCTAAACATGGCCGGACAAAGACAGAGTGCCACGTGTTCGACATGCGAGCCTCGTTAAGCACTTTGGCATACGAGAAGACTTTTGAATAAGAGACAAGACCTTATTCTGGAAAGTACCTCTAAATAAATGTTATTTAAACTGAAAAATAAAGTGAGTCGAATTTTTTCCTTGCCTTTGTTTCCTTGCGACTGTCTGCATGCTGTTATATTTCTCTAATGGCCGAATCGTCAAATACGTTTTAAGTGTATTTAATTTAAAAAAAAAACAAACAATCTTTGTCATTTCTTGACTTATACATTCGTTGGTGATAATAGTAAAACACACGCAGCTGGTGATAAAAATATTTCGTTAATCTGCAAATATAAGCTTTCTGTTTTCAATGACAGATTGACAAGTCTAATGGCGTGTGTGATAGGGTTGATGGTGGTGTGCCAAAAGAATATGTTGCTAGCACCCTCTCGTGTCGCTATCTCGACTCCGTCTCTCCTTCTCCTCTGTCTCTCCTTGATTTCTTTCCTGGACTTCTGTCCCGGACTTCTTTCCGACTCTGTAACTAACCCGTATATATCTAAACTAACAGATCCTATTACGTCATTTACTTTCATGACCTGACACGTGATTTCTAAACACGTTTTCCGATAATTGATTTAGTCACGTTGAACAACTCCATGCTGAGTCTGCTGTTTGGAAACCTACATTACCGTCAAGACCAAATTCAAGAATCTCTTTGTTCTATGCTTCTTACTATATTCCATTTGCTAATAACAGATATGTCTTTGTGACAGTGATAATTTTACAATTTAACTTTTAAGTCTAATCGTCGATTTATATATCGACTCTTAGCAAGGTTACCCGGCGTTGCCCCGGTATAATACATAACAATACAACATGTGGGTTCCCAATGTTGACACGTAACAACTACGTTACAGATTATCCTCTGTCTATCTTAGCGGGAATCATTGCAGTCACCACAATATCACATTAACCTCCGGGGGGGGGCACCTTACTTTAAATATCTCCAACTTATTGAATGTTCTGTTTTACGACATATCACCCCCCTTTTAGCTCATTTAATGCTAAAATAAAACACATTTATTTATTGTCAACTATTAATTGTATGCGATAAGTTGAACACAAGTCTCTATTTTAGTGACAGCTGGAAGAATTTTGATAGGATTTTGCTTACTCATGTGGTGACGTAATTTATGAAAAAAATGTTATTATCTGTACAAAAAAACAGGAATAAATAACACAAACTTAACATCACGTAAAAAAACAACAGTAAGTGTATATCAACCCCTTTAAAATGAAGAATGTGTAGAATCATATTTACTTCAAATGGGCACGTGCTAGTTTTACGTGGAGTTTTAAAATAGAAAATGCTTGATGCTTTTTTTTTACTGTCATTCGTTTCGTCTCATTGACCTGTTCGTGACGTTTGCTTTAATATAACGAATTACCCCTAGCTGGAGACAATTGTGAGTGGATGAAGACTAAATAAATAAATAGACATTTTTTAATTTTTGAGATGGGGATTAACTATTCCTATTATTTGGATTGTTCTCATCTTGAGTGTTATTTTCACAAAGTTTCGGTCGATGTAACCTCCGATCTCCTTCAGGTGTATCGTATCAAACAAGAACCCGTGGCGTAGTTGATAAGGTACTTGGTAAAATTCAGTTGTAAAGTTACACTATTCTAGAGGTTGAAGGTTCAATCCTCAGTGTGTGCGACGCTCAAAATATAATTGCGAATTACTTAAGACTTCTACCCAGCCATGGCTGACAGAACGGGAGCATGCTACCCCCTTCTGTAGATTAAGTTCCGTTCGAAATTCTCAAATATAAATGGAGTTTTAAAATAGAAAATGCTTGATGCTTTTTTTTACTGTCATTCGTTTCGTCTCATTGACCTGTTCGTGACGTTTGCTTTAATATAACGAATTACCCCTAGCTGGAGACAATTGTGAGTGGATGAAGACTAATTGTGGATACTTTTGCCAACCTTGTTAGTAACCCTAACACAATCGATCATCATAATCGATTTCATAAATTCACGACGATATTCAGGAGTTCAAACACGCGTATATATTTTTTCTTTTCTTCTTAAACTACATTAAATGTGAACTTTTATAAAAAATACGGATATTTTTTTTTTTAGCTTTCTTTGTGCCGCTTACATTTGGGATCTCCACCCCTGTTCTCAGTTTTCCTGTATCAACACGCACACATTTAATTGTAAGGCGGATGCATATCTTTTTACAGAACTCCCCATTTAGGATATACCTATAAATCTGCTCCCCTCCTTCGGTTCCCGGTTGCAATATTCCTTGTTTGCAGTAAAAAAAAAAAAAAAAAAAAGAAAAAGAAAGCAAACAAACTATGTGATCACCGATTTATAAAACTAACTAGTCCCTATAGTTTTCTCCCCAAGAGGGCAGAGTTAAATATAAAATAACACTTGCTTCAGCTTAGGGCAGTGGATCCAAATCACTGTTAATCAGAATGATTACTGGTGTATCACGAAGAGATAATAGCTAGAAGCCATTTAATTTCATTTTGTTTGATTAAAACATTGAATTTCTTAACAATGATGACCCCGGCACACTAATATGCTTTTTATTTTTCAATTTTCTTATCAGTTTGTTAAAGCTGGGGATGGGGCATCTGGTTGGATGCCAAACTTTTCTTCACTCGCTATCTTTTATATATACCGAGAGATATTTTTAAGATTCTAACTGTCCCTTTAAGTGCAATTGTTTGAATCTCTCTTGCACTTAGTTCACCTGGTATATTTGCCTGGAAGTTTGTGAAATTCTTTTTCAGGAGTCTAGTTGCTCCTATAATTACTGGAATGATAGAGATCTTTCTAAGATTCTAATTTGTATGCCGTGAGGTGATTAAGTCATTTAATTTCATTTTGTTTATTAAAGACATTTAATTTCTTAATCATGATGACACCGCTCTATTCAAAATGGCCGAATTTCTGGAATCTAAATAATTACTTGGACACTGATTGGTCAATTGTTTTGGTTTATATTAGTGATGGGACGATTAATTGAAATATCAGGAATTCTTTCGAAGTATCGGAAATCGACACCAGAGCCAAATATTTGGATAGCAAAACGATACCAGATATTGAATAGAGGATATGTTAATTTATGTGACTAAAATTTCTCCTTATACAATCTTCTTTTTTTTTTTAAAAATGATTATTTTATTGTAAAAAAAACTTTATGAGAAGAAAAGTTTATTTTTTGTGGAAGGTGCCCGGCAAAAAAGAAAGAAAAAAAAAAAAAAGACCAGAAAAAAAAACAAAAAACAAAAAAAAAAAAACAAACAAAAAACAAAGCAAAAAACAAAAACAAAACAAACAAAAAAACATAACAAAAATACTCAATAGAGTGCCGCCATTAAAAAAAAAAAAAGTAGTTGGGAACCGCTGGTCTAGATTGATTTTCTCTTTACAGACCACCGACAGACAAAAAATTATGAAACATAATATCGGAACATATACTACACTTTTATCTTAGCCCCAAAAGCCAATCGAATCATTTTTTTTTCTGTGCGATTCCAGTGAAATCACGAACTATTCGATGAACCGAATACCTCATCACGTGTCTTAGTTGCGAAAGAATAAAACCACAAGGGGCACACATCTGATCGAGCGTCCGAAGAGACGAATATATCATCAGATTGGTTGAGGGAAGGGCGGGAGTGGTTCGACGTAGCAGAATAAATCATGGGAACGAAATAAGATGATTCACATCAAAGTCGATAAACAGGGAGTAAAGATAAAATATATGAAACGAAGACGGCGACGATACATATAAATATTGAATGAAAACAAAAATGTCAAACATTGTAAAAAAAAAAAGCTGTAAAATAAAGACGACAAATGTCGAATATTTAAGATGAACGATTTCGATAAGATATGAGAATATTATCGTCGTAAATAAACTGGATATGAACCGACACACACATAAACACAAACAAATACGCGCGTGCGCACACACACACACGCACACACACACGCGCACACACACACACATATGCTATATTGAAATAAACATTTCTAATTCTGTATTCAAATATAAATATTAATGACACAAACTTCATTTAGATAGCTTTAGATAATGGAATACTAAAGTTCTAAATACTTTTATAAAGCACCGCTTCACGAATCACATTTTTCTTGCAGACACACACTCGCACGCACACACACGCACACACACACACGCACACCCACACGCACACACACATATGAATTAAAAAAAACAATCAAGTTTACAAATTAAATGCATCTGTAAACTCAAAACAAGTATAAACATAAAAAGATCAATATTAAAGATTGAGAATAAATATAAGAAATTCAACAGAAACTTTGTCGATATGAAATTACGACGGTTTATTATTCGACGAGGGATACAAAAATGTATAAAATTTCCTTATTCCATTTTTGAAATTTTTGTATTCCTTGTCGAATAATAAATTGCGTAATTTCTAATTTACAGGCTTCATACTGAATTCCTTACACTCCCACACACATATATATATATATATAGATATAATGTAAAGTATTAAAAAGGAATAAAACAGGTTATGTTCGTTAAACTTTTCGTCTTTATTTCGAGGCTTCCTCTGGATGAAATAAAGAAGAAAAGTTTGGTGAACACATAACTCGGTTGGATCCTTGTTATTCCGCTGTTTTGTCGGAATAATATTTCCATTATTCTCATCATATATATAATGTGCATGTATATATATATATATATATATATATATATATATATATATATATATATATATATATATATATATATGTGCATTTCTGTAGAAATATATTTTCTTATAATATATATCAATCCTTATTTAAGGATCTCAATGTAATTACAGAGCAATATAGAGACTAAATGACAAAAATTTATATTAAAAAATTCGTGATGTTGACCATCTTATAATTTATTCCGTTAATTCAGTTGACTTATACAATTCTTGACAGTATCTGTTCCGTAGCGCAAAATCAATCACTTAATTATTATATCAATCAGTGAATCTATTATGCCCTTAACTCATCAGAAGAAATAGCAATAATCTATACGTCAAAAGGAAATGAAGTGTGATTTGACATGATTAAAACCCGAAAATTGGAAGAGAAGCTGCAAATACCATTATATTGACTCATCAGTGGGGCATACATCTAGCTCTGTGTTTAGATGTATCAGTTCTCAGTGTTTCTAATTCCTAACCGGAAGCGTTCATAGGGACATCTAACATTTTCCTAATCATATAAGAAGTGCCTATCATTTACTTTGAGCTTTACTCGGTCATTTCAAACCATAGAGTCTAGGCAAGGTCCGTTAAATGAGTCCGTAGATAAATGCGACAGATAATCAGAAAAATAGACGAACAAACAAACGGACCAATAGATAACCGGTATTGATATAGGTACGGGTCGATAAAGTTACGAGAATATATTATTAAACATTTTGAATACTCAAAATCGATACATAAATTAAAATCTATTTTTGCGATTATATTTCACTCATTGTTTATACCAATCCTTTTTGTTTCGAAGTTATATGCTTGCTAAATATAACAACATAGCATATATAAACAAATAACAAATTATCTATATTCCTGAATCCAGAGTTTTATTTATCTTAACAATCAGGTTTTTTTTCAATACATACAAACTTCGGTACATTTTACAGACCTGTTTCGTTTACGTAGAAACATCAATATTTTTATGTTGATATTGAATATTTCCATACGTATACTCATCCGAAAAAAAAAAACCCCCAGAAAGAAAGAATATAATGTTGGAAATGAAGCATATAGAAGAATTCATATCGCTTGTTTAGTAAGGTTGTCACGTTCTTTTTGAAGCTGACAACCGAAATAAACACACGATGTAGCTGCTTCTATATACTTCGTTTTCATTTCAATATATACAAGTAGATAACTTCCATTTTTCGATTTAAAATGAGTTAAATCCCATTATATAGCCAAACAATTGTCCGTTGAGTACATATATATATATATATATATATATATATATATATATATATATATATATATATATATATATATATATATATATATATATTAGTGATGGGAGTATTCCAATATTTTTCCCGATTCCGATACAATTACCGATTCTGTACGAAATTCCCGATGCCAATGCAATTACCGATTCTTTATAAATCTCTAAATAAATCTCTAAATATTTAACTATAAAGTTGTTATTTTGTCACGATTACTGTAAAAACGCGTCTTAAATGTGCATGCATTTTCTCAAACGTAAGAAACACATTTGTGAGGGTGTGATCTGGAGGTTTCAGTCTTACTGGAAATTTAAATCAATAAATATTTATTATTTTATTATTACTACAAGCAGTGAAAGACGTTTCAGAAAAACAAAAAATAAAATAACATAAATAATTAAAGGAATCGGTCTTGGCATCGGAAAAGAGGCTCAAATTTTCCCGATTCCAATTCCGATACTCCAAAAAGCTCCGATTTTTTCGATATCGGATTCCGATTAATCGTCCTAACACTAATATATATATATATATATATATATATATATATATATATATATATATATATATATATATATATATATATATATGTTATTTGTTTTTATTTTTACGATACGTTTTGAATGAATTCAATTA
>NC_136496.1:73882298-73894798 GCF_053919585.1 Euprymna scolopes
GGAACAAGGACAAGCTCACCCCCTGGGGATTAAATAAACAGTTCCGTTCGAAATTCCCCGAGTTCAACAGAAAGATTACCGAGTTCTACAGAAAAATTCATGAGTTCGACAACATACACCTGAAGAAGGTTGGAGGTTACATCGACCAAAACCTTGTGAAAATAACAACCAAGTTTGATGAATCCAAAGAACATGTACTGTTCTCATCTTGAGTATTATTTTCACAACATTTCGGTCTATGTAACCTCCGACCTTCTTCAGAGATATCTTCTCGAACTCGAGAATCTTGCTGTCGAATTCGGGAATCTCCACAAAATTTCGAACTCTTTAGTTAATTCATGAGAGTAGTATGCTCTCGTTCCGTCAGCCATGCCCGCTTGAAAGTTTTCAGTAATTCGAAGTTCTACCCTTCGTATCACCCGCACCGAGGATTGAACCTTCAACCTCCCGACGAGTGTCACTTACAACTGAATTAAACGTGGTACTTTATCCGTTACGCCACATGTACGCAACGACTCATGGCGCGACGGATGAGAACAGTAGTTCGAATTATACAAATAATCCATCCTTATCTAAATATATTTAGAAACATTAATTATTTTCTTTATATAAAATTTGGAAAGGTATCATACAAGTCACCTCCATTAACTTGTCTCTCCACAAGCTCAAAGTAAGACACAAGATTATTTTTTTTATGTTGCGAAGGTCCACTTCTCCATCAATAGGAAATTCGGATGTGAAGTACCTTTTCTTAATCGTGTTAGCGCTCCGTCACAAATAAAAACGCATTGAACGGCATTCAATAAACTTATCACTCCTAAATTAACAAGGGGAAATTCCTGGGAGGATAAGATCCAGGGACTGAACAGATACTAAATGTTGACTTTAGCCCGAAAGTGGGAACCTCCAAGTGCCCTTAAAAGAACTGCAAAGCGACTTTACATGTCTCAAGCGCCGGTGCTCATTTCGTTCATTACTGTAGCTTCACGCGCGGAATGAATAGCCTAAACGAGCCCCGTATAGCGCTGATTAAAATTTACGCAAATTTTCTGAATCAGCATCGTTTTGTGTTATCTATTTGGTGCTGGCTTTTCTCAGGCAAAAGTATAAGCTACAGTGTGGTCGCTAGAAAAGCGGGAAATGTGTCAAACAACGATTTTTTTTTACAAAGAATAATTTTTACAAAGATTTTCAAAGACAAATGTTATATTATACTCATAGATACTCAAAATGTCGTCCGTGCACTTCACTGCAGCGTCTTAACCTAGAAAACCAACAAAAAATAGCAATCACGTATTTTATTCATGATCTAATCTGACCTTCAATTTCCCGCTTTTCTAGCGATCACCCTGCATTTCTATTAAAATTTCTATCTTTGTACCTCTTTTACTCCGTCCTTCGACAACCCCATCTTTCTCCTTCACTCAACCGAATCAATTCTAGCTGGGTATACACACAGACATTTATCCTTTATAGAATAGATTTATCGAGTAACTAGCAGGCCGCACGGCGTTGCCCGGTCGTAGAATATGCATAAATATTATATGAGGCATGTGCATGCGAGTATTAGTTTTTCTTTCTAAACAGTTCACTTCTTGTAATTAAAAAAAAAACTCGAGCTGAGATCGAAACCAAAACCCAAAGACAGCGAGCAAAGTGTGGTAACCATTAGACCAGCGTTACGCAAAAATTAAGAAAGTGTTTCGAAACCTACTTATTCTCAACATAAATAATCTGTCATGTGAAGACTTCATACATGCGCATTCGTGAAACAGTTGACAAACAGATAAAAATTCGATGAGCCCCACATACCTATTTTTTAAATTTGGACTCCTTAGCATCCCTTTTTCTGGATGAAAAACAATTAAAAAGTGTCCATGTCTGAATACCTTATATACCAAATTTCAAGTCTATAGATCAAAAATTCATTGAGTATATAGGTTGAGATGTGTCCTTACACACGCACTCATTTTTATAGATATATATATAGATTAGTCGACACTTTCTTTTAGAAAATCAGTACATCAGAGTGAATCAATCCAGGAAATCGTATATATATATATATATATATATATATATATATATATATATATATATATATATATATATATATATATATATATAGTAATTTATAAAATATATATGGCGATTAAGCTACACTGAATATTCGGCGTTTCATCCACTGTAGCATTCCTCAGGCTTATGCGCATAAGCCTGAGGAATCCTAGAGTGGACGAAACGCCGAATATTCAGTGTAGCTTAATCGCCATATATATATATATATATATATATATATATATATATATATATATATATATATATATATATTATAAATTACTAACTAGCTCTACCTACGTATTGAGCACTTTTGAAGTAAATACTTAAAGTTTACGCATAAATCTATACTTTGCTATATTAATTTATGTGAGTAAATGAAGTAGTTATATATATATATATATATATATATATATATATATATATATATAGAGAGAGAGAGAGAGAGAGAGAAACTAATGCTCCCTTAGCTAATTATTTACTTCTCAACTTAACTATTTGAAATGAATGACGCACAAGGACAGCAATATCGAGGTAACATTCCGCTGAGATTATTCTCCATCATTGGCGGTGTATCATTCGCCCGGCTTCCACGATAGACTGATTCGAAAACCTTTTCTTCTCTCAGCTCGACAACGTCGTAGTTCGACTCTATTTTGTCTCCCGTTTGACGCGCTGATCCCCTGCTTAACGATACTTCGTGCAGTTGAAGGCTGTCATGACATGTACTAAAATTCACAGATGGCGATTAATATGGGATATAGATTTGGTTTTATATCCTCCCCCTTCTGTCTGTCTGTATGTATTTATCTCGTTCTCTATTTATAAAAATTATAAAAAATTAAAATATATTATTTTAAATTTTTATGTGTAGATGGCGATTAATATGGGATATAGATTTGGTTTTATATCCTCCCCCTTCTGTCTGTCTGTATGTATTTATCTCGTTCTCTATTTATAAAAATTATAAAAAATTAAAATATATTATTTTAAATTTTTATGTGTAGATGGCGATTAATATGGGATATAGATTTGGTTTTATATCCTCCCCCTTCTGTCTGTCTGTATGTATTTATCTCGTTCTCTATTTATAAAAATTATAAAAAATTAAAATATATTATTTTAAATTTTTATGTGTAGATGGCGATTAATATGGGATATAGATTTGGTTTTATATCCTCCCCCTTCTGTCTGTCTGTATGTATTTATCTCGTTCTCTATTTATAAAAATTATAAAAAATTAAAATATATTATTTTAAATTTTTATGTGTAGATGGCGATTAATATGGGATATAGATTTGGTTTTATATCCCCCCCTTCTGTCTGTCTGTATGTATTTATCTCGTTCTCTATTTATAAAAATTATAAAAATTAAAATATATTACTCTAAATTTTTATGTGTAGATGGCGATTAATATGGGATATTGACTGGGGTTTATATCCCCTTTTTCTCTCAGTCCGAATTTCTGTCTGTCTGCCTTTCTCTCTTTCCCTCTTTCTCTATCTATCTATCTATCTATCTATCTATCTATCTATCTATCTATCTATCTATCTATCTATCTATCTATCTACTCTATTATTATATAAAAGTCACATTTGTGTGTGTGAGTTCCTCCCTCATAGGTTCCGAAACGGCTGAGCCTATATTTTGCAAATTTCAGACAAAGCTAATTTATGTGTCTGGCAGTGTTCTTAGATATGTTTTGTACAGAAATTCATCCGATAAGCATCAGAAATTGAAGAAATCTAATCCTAAAAATAGTCTTTCTTATAGATAAAACGAATTTTTACAGTGGAATATTTTACATTTCACCGGAAAGGGAGATGATATAATTTCAAAAAATCATTTCTTCTTTAAAAAAATATTGACATCATTCGACGACACAAAGACCTCACCATTTTATTTCAATTTGTTTTTATTAATTAACCCAATTTATGATAAAAAAGATATACCATTTAAAATCGCCGCAAATCATTTCTTCTTTTACTTATTTTAATACTAATCATTAATCAGAAGTAACTTATCAGTACATTCATCATCAAACCCAAATATCAGCTGATATTTTCTTTTCTTTTTTCTTTTTTTGCGAATTAGTCGACCGTAAATCAATCGTAATTTATAATATTCAATAGACGACTGATCCAATAGAGTATTGATTCATACGCAGTCGGCATAAATTAAAATATCATGTCTAATCGTATTGTACGACTGTGCAATGCCGGGTGTCCAGCATATATTAAATTATATTTAAAAAAAAAATATATATATATATATATATATATATGTATGTATGTATATGTATATGTACGTGTGTGTGTCTGTGTGTGTGTGTGTACTATTATCTAAAAAGAACTGTGTCTGCGTGCCCGTGAATTCGTTCCCTATGGACCCGAAAACGATTGGGTCATTTTGATGAAATTTCATAAGAAGGTACTTGATGTGCCTGCCAGTGTTTTTAGACAAGTTTTGTGAGGAATGTTTTCGATAATTATCGATAAGTATCGATAATCGAAATAATCCGATGAAAGGAGAACCAGACGATTTCGACCAAAGTTAACATCTTACACAGCCTAACATCGCAAGTGCATTTGAGAAATTTTATTACTGTACAAGTATAACGGCCCAACATATAAAATGAACAGTAGGTTCTTTGATACGACAAATGAATTTTTTAGCACAATGGAAGCATGATACATGCCATTTTCACTTTAAACTTTAATGCAAGCCATTAGATATAAAATAATTTTATAAAATTAACAGTAGGTTCTCTACAGTGCAATGTAGACTATAATATATTGTGAACTTAGTCACCAGCGAGAGGCATCTGAAGCTTCCTTTAGGTGCATCGCAACGGATCCCCAATTAGAGCAGACAATTAATAGATTTGATCGAAAAATAGGCTATTTCATCGATTTCGATGACAATAAAAATATGGGAGTATGAAACATTCGTGGATTATCATTCAATCCCGGGCAACGTCGGGTTATCCTGCTAGTATATATATATATATATATATATATATATATATTAGCGATGATACGATTCTTATATTTTCTTCGATTCCAATAGGATCCCGATATAATTAAAATCTTCACATGTTTTGCGATATAGTTGGACTGTGAGCTATAGATTTTAATTTTATTGGTCGTTTAAAATCAATAAATATTTATCATTTTTATCATTAGTCCCAGGAATGGAAATTTATATTTTAAACAAAGACAAAATAAATAAATACATAAATTAAAATTAAATAATTCGTTTGACATGGGAAAATAGGCACACATTTTTCCGATTCTAATACATTCATTCCGATACACAAAACCAATTTTTACGATTCCTGATTCCAAGTTCGTCTTAGCACTTTATATATATATATATATATATGAATGAGTTTTTTCTCACTGATATTGATATTAAAAGTCTACATTTTTATTTAAAAAATATTAAAAGAAACTTCCATGGATATGTGGGCGACTTCTTCGAGATTACCCAATTTGCATGTTTCTGCAAAACGAACTTTTATTAATTAATTATTCATTTTTTATGGTTTCTTATTGGATGATTGGTTTCATTTAACGATTTTGCTCAGTTCTATTTAGGCATATTTTCGACATTGTGTATAATAGCGTAGCATTAAGGATGAAAAAGTTCCAACACTCTCCATATATATATATATATATATATATATATATATATATATATATATATATATATATATATATATATATATCAATACTCGTTCACATACACCTTTCACGATAAAGCTAGAACCCAGAATTAGATAGAATCGAGCAATTGCATCCACAGCGGACAACACCAGACCCAAAGTGGGTTTCGATGTACTGCATCTCATCAGTGACGTGCTCCGACATAGGCGCGAACCCAGGTCGTCGCACTCATGAAGTGTTCGCGCCTATGTCGAAGCACGTCACTGATGAGATGCAGTACATCGAAACCCACTTTGGGTCTGGTGTTGTCCGCTGTGGATGCAATTGCTCGATTCTATCTAATTCTGGGTTTTAGCTTTATCGTGAAAAGTGTATGTGAACGGGTATTTATATACAGTGGCCTTGTCTGTGTATGCAGAACAAGCTCTACCAAACTATTCTCTCAACTTTTGCTCTACAGACTTGAAACTTGTGGGATTTGGACCTGTGAAACAAATTCGACTGTATTTTTAACCCATGAAAATAGCTGCTAAGGAGTCAACATTAAACAAAATTGGAACTTGGTAGGCGTAAGTCGACTAAACCGGTTACTTCTACACGTGCACGAACATACATTTATACGTTAAATCTGCCTTGAGCGGTAAATGTTTTAGTTTCGATTCTAGCTGATGACACCATAAGTCATTTTAAAAAAAAAACTTTTGAACTTATTACTGTATATTATGTGCAATGTGATACTCGATAGAGAATTGGCTCTATAACAATAAATGTGAAATCTGGATTAATTAAAATATCATATTTAAGTGTCTTTTACGCCCAGGCAACGCCAGGGGTGCTTACTACTATATTTGTCTACAATAAACATCTGCAATATCATATTTAAGAGTATTTTACGAACTGACGACGCTCGGCGGTCCACTTATATATATATATATATATATATATATATATATATATATATATATATATATATATATATATATATATATATATATATATATATATAAGTGGACGTGTCTGTGTACATTTCCCTACGCAATAACTCTGTCAATTTTTAGTCTACAGACTCGAAATTTGATATACAGGGTACTGAGATTTGGGAAATTCTATGTGATCGGTTTTCGGCCAGAAATTTGGCTGTTAAGGGGTCAAAGTTCAACAATTTGACCTTTGAGAACTCTACCAAACTCCTCCGACAATTTTCGGTCTAAACACTTGAAATTTTAGATATATGTTCCTTGGACATGGATCTAACTTAATAACTTGATTTGATTCAAAACAATAAATGTTAAGGGGTCATAATAGGGGTCAAAGTTAAAAAAATTGACCCTTTTTTTTGCTCAGCATACACCTCCAAACACCCGGGCAACGCCGGGCCGAAATGCTAGTATATCTATAATATAAAGCTGGATGTGTGTGTGTGTGTGGTCACGAATAGGCTCCTATATGATTAATTGTTTTAAAAAACTGATTACATATAATGATAGAAGATGTATCAAGACACAGGAATGGTTATGTTTGATCTGGCAGAACGGTGGTTCATAAAAATTGTGGGGTCTGCGTTCGCGCCTGGTCTACAAAGTATGGAAATAAAAAAATTAAAAATTAAAAAAAAAACCTTTAGAAGTGTTTTTGATATAGATGTACATAATAATACTTTGATAAGTATGTTTGAAGTTAAATAAGGATGATATAATAAAATTGTGGGGTCTGCGTTCGTGCCTGGCCTCCATAGAATGGAAATAGGTACAAACTTTAATAAAGACTTTTCATATCTATCTGCGTAAGTATACTTTGATAATTATTTTTCAGTTTGAATAAAATTATGGGGGTGTTCGTTCGCACCTGACCTCCGTAGAATGGAAATATGTCACAAAGTTTAACAAGGTTTTTTTTTTTAATATAGATTCACAGAATATTGTGATAAGTGTTTCAGTGTGAACAGGTATGGCATATGGGATTTATCTATTTTATTTTTACTTTCATCATATTTTGCTTTGGTTTTGATACCCCCAAATTCAACCCAAATTTACAACCCTTCCTTTTCATAACCTATCATACTTTCATAAATCAGAGTCGATTTTCTGTAGGCTGTTTTTGAACCCAGTCAACGACGGGTACTTTTGCTAGTATATATATATATATATATATATATATATATATATATATATATATATATATATATATAATACTCATCTCAGAACGGGAAAACCAATTCCCTGAACAGAAGTTTTTTTTTACCATTTTTCAAACCTCGTTGGGGAGATAAAAATAAAGATAAACTCTGTTAATATCTTGTATGCTTATTCTAATTTTGAAGATGTGTAAAATTTAAGGCTTATGCTTAATGGGTTAAGCTTAAGAAGAAATTAAAATTCAGGGACCCTTGCTTAAATAGCGTCTTATGACTAAGGGTCAAGCTCAATGCTAATCTGAGATATTTAATTGTTTCACATAAAAATTATGCCATTAAAATATCCCATGGAACGTAAATTAATCAGAATATTCATTAATTGATGTCTTATTTTTCTTGTTAAAATTCAACAAATATCGGAATTATTTGAATTTTCACGAAATACTTCAACAATCCTTTTGCCCATTTTGCATAAAACGAAATTAAACTAAATATAGGATTCATTAACACTTATGTAGCTGTGTTCCAAAATTCATAATGATCGGTTAATAAGTTTTGGGGTTAATCCTATACAGAGAAATATACATAACTTTATATAAATACAAGTTATACACAATGATTCAAGCAAACTACACCATTTTGTTATAATTTAGTATTTGTCTTACTGAAATGCCATAAAAATTAATTGAAATGGTGACATACGTATACATTTAAGAAATCTTCTAGCATTAAATAAAAACTTGATTGTAAGTCCAAATTGGAGATCGGGTTCAACAAGTAAGACAAAACAAATGAACGCTTATGAAACAAGGAAAGAGAACTCAACCTGAGGATCAAAAGAAAATCGTAATGATAAAAAGTAAAGACCAACCAAAAAATAAAAAAACAAAGCAAAAAAAAAACAGCAAAAAAAACACACACACACAAAAAAAACAAAGTACAAAAACGGGCCTCTTTTGTTAATTAAAATGGTTAAGTTTTGTCCCTGCGTCGATACTCAAGTTTGTTGGTGTTGGTCCGAGAGGTGACGCTATATGTCAAGATCGAATCCGGGGGATGTTGTCGGCGTGGAAAGATAGCGAATTGCGACAAAATGAGCAGCGCAGAAATCAGCCAATCAGAACACGGAACGACAACAGCAGATAAAACAACGACTGGATAATCAATGAGAATTAGGCGCTGGCTATTTGTTATGCAAATGGTATGACAAGGGAGCAACGATCTTTACTATACGGGGAAAAAGAAGCTTAAATAAAAAAGAAACACTATAACAATTCACATACAAAAATAGATAATGTAAATTATAAATTAAACGAAAGCAAACAAAAAATACGCATAAAATCATAGACATTTGCAAACACAAAAACACACACACGCGCACGCACAAACGCACACACCGCTGAGAAAGGCACGAGTCTAGGTTTTTTATTAAATAGTGTGGCGTCCCTTGTAAAGGCTAAAAGCTATTTGAGGACAATTGCTAATGAGATTGGCCGTTGGACGATGAATTTTACTATGGAAGGATTCAAAAAGATTTGATTATTTAAGAGGTTAGTTCGACAAGTATTTGTTAGCATTAGACTTGAAGACAGCAGAGTTGCAATTTGCAGGGAATCAGTCTTGTAATAATGTGTTCTTCTGGTCTTTCTATATTCTTCTTTTCATCTCTAGCCGCGCACACTTTTCCATTTCGAATTTTATTTGAATATGTCCGATAAAGATTCTAGTCGTATTTATCAAACTTTTAGTTCGTTTTTACTTTTTACAAACAGCTTTAGATCATCCCTATACATGAGATGGTGTATTCTTTGTTCTGTGTCTGTAAACTTGTATTCGATATTTAATTATTATTAGTAGCAGTTGTAATGTTAGTGTTAGTAGTAGTAGTATATATGATTCTCTATGATAAATATCTGTCAATATTTATACCACATATAGTCAAATTATGCTATAAGTGTTTATAATTTAAGTAGTAGTAGTAGTAGTAGTAATTGTTTTCTCCCTATAACACACCTGTCATCCCTAAGGTACTTATAATATCGATATAAACGATCATTGGTTTCATTGAAAGATAAAGAGATTGGAAGGAAGCCTAGGAAGAGGTTTTGTATGAGAGGAAGTAGGAGGATATGTTTAACTAAGAAAAAGAAGAGCAATTCCTAACGAGATAGTAAGAATAAAGGAGGAGTGAAAGAGAGAGAAAGAAAGAAAAAAGAGAGAAAGAGATAGAGATAGATTGATAGAGAGAGGGAGAGAGAGAAAGAAAGAGAGAGAAAGGCATAAAACAATAGATCGTTAAGTAGGAAAGTAAAAGGAAATAATTTAGAAAATTTATAGATAGATAAACATATATTTATATATCTATTTCTCTCTCTCTCCCCCTCTCTCTCTCTCGACCAAAAGGAGCATATGAGATGATAAGGAAGTATAATGATGTAATTTATGAAATTCCGCGCGCGCACACACACATGCACATGAGGAGGAAAGAAATGGAGAGTTATAGCAAAAGTGATATGTGATAGATAAAAAGGGAACTTGCAAAGAGAGAGAAAGGAAAGAGAGAGATAAAGAGAGGAAAAAAGAGAGAGAAAGAGAGAGAGAGAGAGAGAGAGAGAGAGAGAGAGAGAGAGAGAGAGAGAGAGTGTGTGTGTGTGTGTGTGAAAGAGATTGTATTATGTGTGTGTGTGTACGTATGTGTGTGTGTGTGTGTGAGAGAGAGAGAGAGAGAGAGAGATAAGAAATTGAATCGAATGAGTATGAAGGAGGATGAGGAGCGGGATGGTTATGTGAAATGAGATCAGGAACACAGAAAACTATTGGCGGAATTTTAAACTGCAATTGCCATTTCAATTATACTTGGATCAAAGTCATTAGATATTGACTTGATTCTATTCCAATTGAGTTTCCCAACCAAGGGAGTCGCTACTCACAGCATGAACTACCCTACAAAAATATTTGATGGACGTTCCTTTGTTTTCAGTATGTTTAAATTTTTTTTTTTAATCATTTTTCACCTTTCTGTGTGTCTGTCTACCCATCTCTCTATCTGTATATGTATAGGAAGTAAGTTATTTCCCGATCCTCATGAAATTTCGAAGATAGGTAGTAGACATCAAGGGAGCGTAATATGCTTTATATACTTTTAATGGAAGGAACATGGATAATCGCATTCCCCGAAAAAAAAAGACGTATCCAGGAGTAGTCTCAGCGATGACAAGTGCACGTTTTGCCACACGGAAGTAGAGAGTGTGAGTCACCTGACACCCAGCTGTAAAGTTCCGTTAAAGGACAGCTACTATACAGTAGTATAATGGAGTGTATAAATATGTCCACCGTACTATCTGTAAAAGATTGAATATTGAATATAGCAACACATTTTGGGGGCATATCTCAGAAAAAACAGTTGGAAATAAGTCATGCACCATCCATTATGAATATACATTTTCTGTAGCTATGTGGCTTGAAAATGAAGCTAATAAATCTGACATTGGGAAATAGCACAAGGATAAAGAAGCAACCTTAGCAGAGGTTAGTGCCTCCAATGATGCTGTGTTAGACAGAGCTGAGAGGGAAAAGATAACAAAATACAAATGTCTTATGTATGGCATGAAAAGAAATTGGAATCTTAGGAAGATCTCAATGATTCCAGTAATTATAGGAGCAACTGCATCCATAATAAAGAACTTAAAAAAAAAACTACCTGGCAAATATACCCGGTGAACCAAGTGCAAGAGATGCAAACAATTGCACTGAAAGGGATAGTTAGAATCTTCAAAAGATCTCTCAGTTGAAATCTATCTGATAGTGGGGGAATGTAGCAGAAAATTTTGGGAACATATTCCAGAAAGAACAGTTGGAAATAAGTTGTACACCATCCACTATGACTATAAATTTCCTACGGTTATTTACCTTGAAAAAAAAAAAGCAAAAAAAAAAACGGAGCTATTAAACCTGACATAGTTATATGGGACAAGAAAAAAGGAGCAACCGTAGCAGTTTAGCGTCTCCATTGGTGCAGAAATTAGAGGAAAAAGATAACAATACACTAAAGTCTTATATCTGACACAGAAAGAAACCGAAATCTTGGGAAGATCTCTTTCATTCCAATTATTATAAAAGCAAAAAGAACTAATAAAAATAATTTCATAAACTCTATGGAAAATATACCCGGTTAAATAAGTGCAAGAGAAATACAAACAGTTGCACTTAAAGAGGCGGTCAGAATCTTAAAAAAAGGTCTCTCATTTAGAATGTATAAGATAGCGGCTGGATGTTTGGAATTCAGTAGGATGCCCTGCTTCAGCTAGATAAATTGATGAGACAAGTGAGAGGAAAAAAAATCAAATACTACTGGCTAGAATTTTATTATAAAATTTGGAAGTATATATATATATATATATATATATATATATATATATATATATATATATATATATACCTAATATTACTTGTATATTGTTACATTTATAAGCGATAAAACCATCACTTATTTCAGACTGGACCTTCATAGCATAGTGGTAAAGTGATTACGATATGTGTGGAGTAGGTTTCATATTCTCCCATCGTCAGCCAGACTGATTAGCCGCGGTAAAGGCGAAACACTTGTCCATTGATAACTATGTTAAAAATAAGAGATAAAGAA
>NC_136496.1:73897298-73949798 GCF_053919585.1 Euprymna scolopes
TCCATCTCTTTCTATAACGTTTGCAAATGATTTTCCGTTATCGCAACAACCACTTACTATTTACCCCTAGCTGACAATGAACAGTTATCTTCATTGGAATTTGAGTGAAACTTAGTTTCCCCAAGATTCCAGTCCTATTCGCACTCATCCAGTGAGTGCTTTCCCTCCTCGATCTTTCCATACTGCTTGATCCTTCTTGTCTATTTGTTGGATATCCGCCATTTTAATTTCCTTGAATTGATGTTCGTGTCACCTTTTTGTTTTACTTCTGTTGCAGTTTCTATGCAGCTAGATTAATAGACTTGATGAATTAAAAATTATTGTAATCTATTCAGTTTTAATTTTTGTCGTCAATTTTCTTGTTTATATATCATTCAAACACGGTAGCGTTGGAATAAATGGTTTAGTGGCAGTTTTAGACATGTAGAACTGCTTTAAAGCTTCACCGCTCACTCATTTTTCGACAAAATTTTGAAACAATTATTATAGTTTATAGATCACCTTCTCAGCTATATTGTGCAAAAAAAAAAAAAAAAAAAAGAAAAAAAAGAAAAGATTTTCAATTTTCGTTCAGTAAAACAAAAGTTACGATGAAATTACTGGTGTTCAAAATCGTAAATAACGTAAGGAGGTGAGCGGCGTTTTTTATGACTGGTTTCCATTACAACGATGTCGCTTCAACGACTACTGTTACTACCAATTCACCGCTCTCACGAAAAGAGAAGTAACAAGTGAAATAGACAGAACGAAAGAATGAAAAGGAGATAATTGGGGGGGATTATTGAAAACAGATGAGTGCCGTACATGTTATATTATGGGGCAAAAAAAAATAAGACTGAAATATAAAAAAGAACAAGTGAATTTACTGGAAGCCTGGAAAAATCATAGATTACAAATTCGAGCATGAAAAGTAACATGGTTAAGCTAAAACATGGAAAAGTAAAGGACTAGTTGTTAAAACTGGAAAAGAAAAGGACAAGATAATCTAGTAAAAATATAATAAATTTATAACGTAAAATATTGAAGCATTAAGAATTTTTAAAACCTTCAATTTACAACGTTATATAATCAATTCTTAATGCTGCAATATTTTAAGTTATATATTTATTATATTTTCTATTAGAATATCTTAGCCTTACAAAATAGATGTATGTTAATTAGCGTTTATAGCGAGATGATTGCTTTAATTGTTTTATTTAATATTGTTATTTAAAGTTGATTTATATTGATCATATATTTAATTTAATTTATTTTATTTTGAATTATTATTATGAACATCGATTTTATTAGAAAACTGGTTTCGAGTCATTTTTCATGGCCGCAACTTTTTGGATCAAATACAATATTTCCCTTCAAAAACTCTTTAAACTACAGTAAATTACGTTTTATACATGTTAGAAAATGCATTTGCGAAAAACAAAACAAAAAAAAAATAGCCATAAAAAAGGGAATTTTATTTTTTCTTACACTACTCACCAAATCATATCTATGGTTAAAAATAATTTTTCTCCAGCTATGATGAACGAGAAAACGTGTCATTTGTTGTATCAAATGCAATAGTTCCCTCCGAAAACTCTTTAAACTGCGGCAAATTACGTTTTACGAAAAAATGCCAGTAAACGAAAAGTAAAAAAAAAAAAAAAAAAATGCCAGTGAAAAGTACATTTACAAAAAAAGTCAGTGAAAGGAATTCCATTTTTTCTTAAACTTTTCGCAAGTCACGTACGCGTTTAAAAAGCTTATTTCGCAACGTCATGACGTCATAAGCACTCGTGGCTGTGTAGGCAAAATAGTGTGTCTGTAAGTTTCACGTTTGAGCCCGGACACCGCAACTCATATTTTCTATTTTGGTCACACGAGCACTCGCTGCTATGTTTTAATTCATTTATTTTATTTATTTATTTATTTTTGCGGGGGGGGGATGTTCAGCGCACGGGCAACAAAAAGTGCTCAATATCCGGAGAATAGCTTCTTCTCTTTGTATCTCCTTCTGCCGAAATATCTGGACGAGAGGTTGTAACATACTTCTTTTTTGGGGCGATTACATTTTTATGTTTTTATACGTTCTTTCATTTTTGAAATTGTTGTGGGGGTATCGACGTTGCCCACGATGAAAGTTATCAATATCCTTAATATAGCAGGTGTGTTGCAAACGGAACTTCATGTCGACCCCGGCAACGCCGAGTATCCATGCTAGTATATATATATATATATTATTGAGGTTGAGATTACTTTATAAATATTATACTTTAATATTTACAATATACTTTAGTTTTACCATCTTGAATCATTTTGGTAAATTTAATTGTAATTTTTATTTTATTTTATATATATATATATATATATATATATATATATATATATATAATCTTTATCACGTTTCTTTAGTTCGAAACCCGATTGAACGTATGGTTAACAGTTCGATGTTTTACCTCTGTGTTATTATCCTTATCACGGCAGGCAAAAGAAATTCTAGCAATATTTATTGTTTTTGATTTTGCCTTACCGACTACCTAGAGAACTCTATTCTAATTGTGAAGAATAATGTTTACATTTGGTTTATTGGTTACAAATAACTCTATTTTAATTGCGAAGTGTAAAAAAATAATGGAAACCGTGATTTTCGCTTCCGGATTGCTCAACCCACGAGTGAGAAGATAAAGCACAGATATAAACTAGTAATATTTATTATAAAACTAACATTGGTATTCGAGTTAAAATGAGTAAACGAAATTCAGGCCGATGTAAAAATGCGTATATAAATAGCGATAAAATCGTAGGGAAGGAAAATCTCAGAAGGATGAGGATGAGGAGGAGGAGGGGGAATTCCCGAGAGATGCATCTCTAATAGTATTTTAATATCCCCCGATTGGGAAATATTTATCAACTTAACGATCAATCATGCTACGAATGTGTTCAATCCTCCCGGGGCCATGTAAACAAATAAACATAAATGAATACAACCTGAGCTAAATGGAACAGTTGGTGAGCTGGTCGGTCGTGGAACGAATTGGAGGATTGTCTGCTTACATCTGGAGTTTTCGCCACGTTCGGAACGGAATGCTTGGTTGTTGGACATATGACGTAAAACTATAAAAAAATCCAGCCAATTGTCGTGATTGTTGTTGTTGTTGTAATGGTTGTTGTTATTGTTGCCCTTCCCCTTCTTCTTCTCCTCCTCCTCCATCCTTCTTCTTCTTCTTCTTCTTCTTCTTCTTCTTCTTCTTCTTCTTCTTCTCCTTCTTCTTCTTCTTCTTCTTCTTCTTCTTCTTCTTCTTCTTCACGATACGAGTCACGACACCAATACCACCACCCTTAATCCCTTAATTCCCCCACCACCCAAAGCCGCCGTATTGAATTTTTGCGACCCATACCTGATGACGTCAGCACAGGCGTACAAGTTCTATTTTTCTCCACGTATGGACTCAGTTTCAGCCTAACGCGCGGGTCGTAGTCATGATTACGGCGGCACAGCACGTGACGGTGGTCCATCACAAGCCTCCACCATCTGCACTTTAAACGCATTCAATCGTAGAAATCAGGATTTTGCTGTTAGGAATGACCCAAATAACGTATGTTTATAGCCATCTCTCTAAAATGATATATATAACGCAGGAGAGGAATGACGAAGTAGAAAACTTGTGATTACGATTTCGATTATTGGTGTTGATGTGCTGAATGTACATAAAACAGACTGGAGAGTTATCATGGTGACGAACCAACGGTGTAAAAACGATTTCTCTTGCACGCACACACACACACACACACGTATATATATATATATGCTATCGATGTACACCACTATACATAGGGGCTTACATTGTCAACATATCGACTGAAGAATCTGTTACATTCGGCATATTTAAATCTGCAGTATCGATGGAAGATCATAATAATGATTATAATTAATGTAATATATATATATATATATATATATATATATATATATATATATATATATGAGATATATGTATTTTCCTTTTAATATATATATATATATATTTATATATATATATATATGCCTATGTTAATATTTTTAGTAATACAAAAATATACAAGACGACACTGACATGACGATATTTCAATCAGTAATCATTAAAAGCTACAACATCCTCAGGCAAACAAACTCGGTCTTTTTCTTTAGTTTTTCATAGTAAAGAAAGCATGCATATATTCAAACGCACGCACACGAACACACACACACACACACACACACACACACATATATATATATGCATATATAGAAGAAGGCTTCCTTCAGTCCTGACAGAATATAGATACCCATTGTAAGGATGCCTGTGCGTGAAATTTATGTGGCAAGTGTTGTGCAATCATCAACCACACCTCTCCTGAGTCGACATTGTTGAATACCAATGACAAGTGGTGGTCCAGAACGACTGGAAATAATGGCAGGATAAACGGAGAGTACATACAGCGCCAAGAATTCCCAAATGGTCACCCATCTGGTACTAACCAGGCTCAACGTTGCTTAACTTCGGTGATCTGACGAGAACCGCTGTGTCAACGTGATTATGCCGTATATATATATATATATATATATATATATATATATATATATATATATATATATATATATATATATATATATATATATATATATATATATATATATATATATATATATATATATATATATATATATATATATATATATATATATACTCACATAAAATTAATATACAAAAGTATAGATTTATGCGTAAGCTTTAAGTATTTACTTCAAAAGTGCTCAATACGTAGGTAGAGCTAGTTAGTAATTTATAAAATATATATAGCGATTAAGCTACACTGAAAGTGGATGAAACGCCGAATATGCAGTGTAGCTTAATTGCAATATATATTTTATAAATTACTATATATATATATATATATATATATATATATATATATATATATATATATATATGAGAAGTAGAGAATATAAGGGATGAGAGATAATTTATCAAGGACTAACAAGGAAAAACAAACATCCGAGGAGGGGACACTTTTCCGAAATATCTTTATAGACGAGCTTCAAATATATATCTCAATTGAACCAATTGAAAACTAAAATCAAGTGAGTTTAAAAAAATGCACGAAATAAAAAAAAAAAACGAAAATTATTTTCAACTCATTTTCAGTATTCTTTCTAATAAGCCGGTATCTTTCCCCGTTGTTAACATCCTTTTATAAGTGCCCCTGGTTAATTCTTTATCCAAATTATCTGAAATGGTTTAGAGCGAAATATAATTCCTCCATTAAATCGTTTCAAATTATTTCAAATCATTATCTGGTATTGCACTAAAAATCCAAATTTGTTTGTCACTGTCTTAAATTTTAACCTCATGTCGTCAGTTCTAGCACAATTTTCAAACGGAACGACTAAAGCTAGAACACTATATGTTTTAGTTTCGATTCTTTCTGATGGCACCAAGTAATATTTTTATTTTTAACTCTTGAAATCCCTATTATATATTTGGTAAAATATAATAATAAATGAAATATTGGCTTTATAGTTCATCGGTTAATCCTGGGTAATATCGGACTAGTTTGCTAGCGCCATCTAATTTTTCCGAATGGATTTTTTAATTAAAAAAAAAAAATTTCCTTTCATTGTGTTTCGTTGCCCAATGGTCCTTTCATAATTAGCTGACAAAATGGCTTCCTTTCTTTCAGATACGAAATCGGTATAAATTAAAATATGATTTTTAAGCGTAATTAACCACCGGCGGGGGGGGGGCGGTACTTTATATTGGGTACAATATAATAATCAACAGAGAATTGTCTCTATAATAATAAATATGAAAAATCTGCACGAATTAAAATATATTTAAGCATATCTGATGACCGAGCAACTCCTGGCAGCCTTCTAGTATAATTTATAAATTCAGCCCTTTTTTTTTGTTCGACACTGGACGAGGATAAAGTAAATTGCAATGGAATATTTCTTTTAATATTTAAAAGCATTGTCAGGTTTCCTGTTACGGCAGCATTTCATTAAGAATGTAAGACTAATAATGTGTAAGAGAGGGGAGAGAGTGAGAGAGAGAAAGAAAGAAAGAAAGAAAGAGGGAGGGAGAGAGAGAGAGAGAGAGAGAGAGAGAGAGAGAGAGAGAGAGAGAGAGACATACAGACAGACAGGGGTGTTGAAATCCACGTTTCCGATTAATTTTTAACGTTTATTTGTTTTGTTACTAGCAAAAAGAATTTTGTCAATTCACACAGATTTAATAAATAAAAAAAAAAAAAAAACGAAACAAGAAAAAAACAATAGCAACAAAAACAAAAAATAAACAAGATTAATTTATAATGATAAAAATGAAATTGGTAAAAAGAAAAATAAACAAAAAAAATGAGAAAGAACATTAAAAAAGCAAAGATAATTAATATTTTTTTGGAATGAATTCATCTTTATAAAAGAAAAAAAGTCTTTACAAATGTTATCCGATTGAAGGCATCGTAAGATACTAAAGTACTGTTTAAGGTTCCTTAAAATCGACATGCCTAACATATTCTCGAACCGTCGGAATATTTCATTGATTTTTGTCGACACAAAAAAATAATGAATTAAAATACTTACTGAATTTCATATTAAAATGTATTAATTAACGGCTGAAATCTTATGTGAAACCCTCGAGTGCAGAGACCAACCCACATGAGTTACAGACGCTAACCAGCCATATAGAAACTACAGTAAAAGTAAAAAAAAAAATAAGCAAATAAAACTGAACCCACAAAATTGTAAATTAACGACCTATCCACACTACAATTATGTAGTGTTAGTATCGACTGACTCCACACATAATAGTTGAAAAGGGTTAAGGGGGATGGCAAGACCGGATGTATATATATATATATATATATATATATATATAAATAGAGAGAGAGAGCACTAACCAGACCTCCACTGGATCAGTGCGAGAAAGAGAACTGGAAGCTTGGGGAGGCTTATTTCCACACAAATTCCAGTGAAGACCAATGGTTATTTATAGCAAGATATCAATGGAAAGCGGCTGTTGTGATGACGCAAATTCATTTTCAAATATTATCGAAAGAGGTGGAAGTACTTGAAATCTGGGGAGACTTGTTCCACCCGAACTCCAGGAAAAACCATTGATTTTTGTCAGTGAGCAATCGCTGATAATGACTTGAGTGAAAACTCCTAGTGAGTAAATAATAATAATAATAATAATAATAATAATAATAATAATAATTATGATGATGATGATGATGATGATGATCATCATCATCATCATCTCCCCGTCTAAGCCTGTTACTGGTACACACCATTCAATTTTTTGGTGTGTTTATCAAAGCATGTCCCTCTTTAATACTTGATTTCATGTAGCACAATTTCGTGGTAGTGTATGTTAAAAATGGGCTTTTTTTCACATTACAAATTAAAGATTAGAATTATATTTACGTGTTCCGGATGTGACGTCGTATCTAGAAAGTCCGCAGTGACACGTCGCGAAAAAAGTACCAACATCTTTCTCTTTGACAGACGAGCTAGCTTAATTCGGACGACTTTTTTTTAAAACTCGATCCTTCCTTTTGACACATGAGTAGTCAGAAGAAGCTTATAGGACACGTGTGAAACTTAAGAGTAAATGAACAACAACAAAAAAAAGAATGGACATGAGAGAGAGAGAGAGAGAGAGAGAGAGAGAGAGAGAGAGAGAGAGAGAGAGAGAGTACCTATTGAGCCGATTATGTACATTTTATCAGTAAAATTCCAGCTGTTTGTATACGTAACATTGTGTTAGTAGCTGTGGGCGAAAATTACATAGTGTTCACCCGTCAATCCTGGGTAATATCGGGTTACTTTGCTAGTGCCATCTAAATGTCCCGATTGGATTTTTTTTTACCTTTTTTATTTGTTTTCTTTCATTGTGTTTCGTTGCCCAATGATCCTTTCATAATTAGCTGACAAAATGGCTTCCTTTGTTTCAGATTTTCTTCCCCGCTTCTTCTTTCACGTTTTCTTTTTATCATAGTTTTTATTGACAATCCAACAAATGTTATCAATCAAATTGGTCAAAGAATAAATCTATATTTAAGCTAAAAAAAAAACCCTGTTTGGTTGTCTGGCGTTTGTTTTACAATGAAAATGAGAACAGAATGACATCCGATATATCATACCTTTCTTTTCTTTTTTTCCTTTCTTTTTTCTTCCCATTCTTCTGTTTTCATTTCGTACTTTCCTCTCCAATTAATAGCTATAACCCCAAACAAGGCAACTTGCTATTGGAAACAAAACGGGCTACTATTTGGAATCATGTCTGACAGTAGATTGTGGAGTGTTGTCTACATTACGTTTAAGCTTCTGTAAGTTAGTACAGACACGGAAACAGGAAATAGGTAGAGAATTTCAAAGTCTGGTAGCCCGAGGAAAGAAACTATTAGAATAGAAGGCTTTCCGGCATCTAGGGACCTCAATAGTGAAGGGTTGAATCTTGCTGTTTTGTCAGGTTAATCGGGAGTATAGAGGGGGACACTAATGTTATGAGTTCATCAGATCACATTCCATTAAAGTACTTGTAAAAGAGATACAGGGATGCGACATTACGGCAATGGAACGGTTTGACCGATAGTGATGGACCTATTAGATTTGAAACTCTTTTTTAGGCCCTGTCTAAGAGAGAGAGAGAGAGAGAGAGAGAGAGAGAGAGAGAGAGAGAGAGAGAGAGAGAGAGAGGTGGATGCATCCGATCATATGTGACCACATTACTCCATTCATGGACTTTGTAAAGGTATATTCTCCTGTCTTTAATCGTTCTTCCTCTCCTTTTCTTTCTTCCCTTTTCTTCTTTTCTCTCCTGCTTTAGTCATGTCCTTTTTTTATTGTTTTTTTTTCCGTCGTTTTTTCTTTCCTTATTCGTTTTTCCTTTTGTTTATTATCCTTTCATTCTTTCTTTCACCCAACCATCTTTCTTTTTTTTTTCTCTTATTCTGTCTCTTTTATTCGTCCTAACTATCTTTCTTTCTCTTGTTCTTTCTGTCTTTGTCTTTTTGTCTTCGCCTCCTCATTTTGCTGTGTCTTTTTGGACATTCTTCATTTTTCTAGGATTCTTCATTCTCTCCTTCTACATTATCTTTCTTTCTTTCTTTCTTTCTTCTTTCGACTCTTCTCGTCACAATGTGTAACTTTTTTTTTCTTTCCACTCATATTTGTGTAGATATTTTTTGCCTTTCTTATTTTTGGTTATTTATACAAATATTATAAGCCACATGTTTTAGCTGTGATTTCTTTCATCTAAACTTTTTCTTTACTTATTCACCCTTTCTTCTTTTCTCTTTACTTTTCTTCTTCCAATTCTATTTTTATTTCTTTTGTGATTCATTCTTTATTCGTTCGTTGATTTCTTCTTTGGTGCTTGTTTAGATTGGAGATCTTTTAAAATAACACGTTTCATTATTACGTAATCACGTGTCATGTCGAAATTAATATAACTTCCCCAAAATACGAAAACTCATCCAGTAGAAAAATAATTACAGCATAGTTTATCGAATTATCAAGTTTTATCCCATGTTTTAACGTGAAAAACAACTGTACGACCAATTCAGTATGACAAACCGACTTATCTCCCTTGGCTTGAATTGATTTAAATTAAGGGCCCGTCCTTTTAAAACACAATTCGTAAGAAAAGAATTGTGGATAATTTTGTTTTGTTCAGCATACATCTAGCACACTTACTGAGTAATTTTTTGAATTTTTTTGAGTTTGTACTAATTTCGGCATGATCCGTAAGTTCGTAATAATGTTTTCACGTGAAATGCGTTGGTTTACAAGATTACGAACCTACACATGTACCTCTTCTTTTCTTTTTTTCATTCCCTTCTTCTTCTTCTTCTTCTTCTTCTTCTTCTTCTTCTTCTTCTTCTTCTTCTTCTTCTTCCTCCTCCTCCTCCTTACCCCACCCTCCCCTTTCCCTGATCTTTCCTCATTAATTAATCCATTTTTTTTCCTCGTTTATTTACCTTTCATTGTGCTTTTATTTATTTATTTATGCTCATTTGTCTCCCTTTCTGTTTCAGAAACAAGAACATTGTCGGTGAGATTTGCTTTCCATTTCTCTTTTTCTAACAAGCATTCAACTATATTTATCGAATGACTATTTGATGTTATAGATTATCCCACCTTTTTTTATTCCATTTTTTAATACCGAACTAATTAAACTGATAACTGATAATAAACAACCATCTATTAAGTGTTGTTCAAAGTTGAAATCAATATAATTTCAAATAGAGCGTGTAAGTTTTTCGTGAAATTTCATCTACCTTTGAATTTTGTGAAATTTAACAATAAGTATTAGAAATCAATTCATAAATATTCCATAAATTTCATCTTCTTTAGAGTTTTTTTTTACACAGAGGTCAGCACATATCAAGGCCCGGAAGCCACTCATGGATAAGGGTTATTGCAAGTACATTACGTTAGTGTGGAGATTTGATGAAGTGTTTACTTAAGGGGGCGGTTCATTAGGAATTTGTTAACGTTGGACTTGAACACATCCAAGTTGTAGTCCGGTGGGAAGCAGGCAGACGGAACAGAGTTCCACAGGCGTGCAGTTCTAAGAAAGAAGCTTTGTTCATGGAATCCACGTTTTGATTTAGGCATAGATAAAGAGTGGGGGAAATTTTTCACAGTGGATTCAGCTAGACGGGTGTTTTTCGTGAAAGATTGGCGAGGGGGGGGGGACCAGAAATTGGAGTTCAGACGAGCACCTGCCATGGAAATAACGATAAAACAAGGATAGGTTCGCAACGTCTCTTCTGTGGGAGAGAGGTTGCAGGGTAGAGAAAAGGGCATCCCCCACTAAGCCACGAAGTCTATTTTGTACGCTGTCAAGGCAGGATAGGCTATTTTTAGCAGCTCCTGCCCAGATATGGCAGCAGTATTCCATCCTTGGACGTACTTGGCTTTTATATAGATAGTGAATTGCATCAGTAGTGAGATATCTTCTGGAGCGGTAGAAGGATCCCACCATCTTTCCAGCGACCTTGGCAACAGACTTGATGTACGTGTTCCATTTCAGATCAGGAGTAAAGGTCAAACCCAGAAGCTTGTCAAAACACGGGGCCTCTCCCAGACGAGAACCATCCATCCAAATTGATGCCAGATGGGGATCAGAGCGTTGATGATGTAAGGATAGGAGTTTGGTTTTGGATGCATTAAAGGTAACCAGCCACGTCTTCCCCCACTGAACCACGCGCTCGAGATCAGAGGAGAGAGAATCAGAGAGAACTTTGTCATTTACAGCCTTTGATGTGCTGCCGTAGATGGTCGTGTCATCAGCATAGATGTCAACGAATGATTTAAGTATGTGTTTAGGGAGGTCATTGATGTAGATCAGGAAGAGAGTTGGGCCCAGGATTGACCCCTGAGGGACCCCAGCATTAATACTGCAGGCCTCTGATTTTTGTCCATCGACCACTACTCTTATGAGCCTATCGGAGAGAAATGATTTAATGATTGAGAAAACATTTCCAGTTATACTGTAGCTAGAAATCTTGTGAAGTAGACCCTTATGCCATGCCTTGTCGAAGGCTTTTGATATGTCAAGAGCAATTGCCCTAGAAAGGAATCCTTTGTCAAGAGATTCACTAATCCTGTGAGATATAACCTCAGCGTAGATCTTGCAGAGCGGAAACCATATTGTGTGTTTCCTTCAATAATTACAAGAAACCTTCTCAACCACCAATAGCTATGACTGTAAGGTTATGACCCTTTAGGCTGTGATCATAGCATAGTATCTGTTAACTGTGACAAGCGGGGTCAAGGGTCAAAACATTATTATTATTGTTATTGTATTCTTGTTAATTAATTTGAGGGACGGATGGTCGCTGGATCAGTTATTATGATTAGAAGAATAAACAATTAAATTGCGAAAGAAATGATTGACGTGTGAATCACAAATAAGAATAGTTGTCTCAATTATATGGTGCTGATCGCTTCATGGTTGTCACGGAGCAGCGGGAAGATACAGAAGAAATCTTCAAGAAAAAAAAGGTATGAAGCATATATTATTCTTCTTACATATGAACTGTAAAAATATCCCGCGTGATAAGTCTGATACAACATGACACGGTTTACACGTCAATATCATGTCCTCTAGCTAACAACATACATACGATTTATACGTTTATTATCTGTCTGTTAAAAGAACAATATCTTACACCCACTAGATAATACATGACACGTTTTAATATATCATCTCCTCCAATATAAACCAATATACAACATGGCTAAAGATACATTACCTGAAAGTATTTCTTTCAAACTCCTCGGCGAAACGTTCACAAAGAACATGAGCTGGAATAGATACATTGTACTCCTTCGATGTAAATACTCCAGACAAACTTGACAAGCAACAAAATCCCACCCCTTCACAATAGAAATCCCAAAATGTAAGAAAGTTTTCTCTTCTAATAGTTTCTTCTCCAGAAATGGTAGATTTTGAAACCCCCTTCCCGGTTCCTGCTTCCTAACTGTTAGTACATGCAAAAATTCAAGTGTAATATGAACAAGCATCTTGCTGCTCAACTCCCTGCATAGTTCCCCTGCAACATGTTCCCGATAGTAGCCCCGTACACCAAAGTGGTACTCTGCCTTGTTTGGGGTTAAAATGAAATAATAAAAAAAATGTGAAACATGCATGGTGCCCCGTGAGTGCACAGTAAACGAGGCATAAAGAAAAAGACTAAGTTAAGTATTCCCCCCCCCCATTTAGCTCCAAAAGTCCCCAGGGGACGTCAAATGCTGGTGAAAATGAATAAACGGTGCAGTTTTAGGTCTTAACATATGTTAATTAGAGTTCTGTACTATGCAAAGAAAAAAAAAAAAAAAGAAATGACTAAGTCCATCATTGCCCCACTCCCATTTAACCCCAAAAGTCCCCAAGGCCTTAACATTTAAATTTGAGTTCAGCACCATGCAAAACTGCTAAATAGACATACGCAGAAAATTTTAGACAAATATCGTAAAATAATCCCAAAAATGGAGTGTTTTTATTAGACCTAAAAGAGCCCCTGGGGCACACTCAAGAGTTATCGTATAGGCAAACAAAATTGTATAGAAATCAGTTAGTTACAACTTTTCAGAAAGTTTTATAAAAATCCAAGGCATCATTTTTTTTTAATAAACACAACAATTTCCGAAAAATCCGTTCTGTTACTTTTTTTATTTATATTATGTTTAACGTTTGTGCAAAATTTCCAAAAATTCCAAAGCGTAATTATTGAGAAAAGTGCGGACAGATGAACGGACGAACACGAGCGGACGAACGGACTAGGGTGAATTTACAGGTCCACCCTCCTTTTGTCGGAGGACCAAAAAAGCTAGAGGAACGCAGTAAATTATGATTTGAAATTAAAAATTTTACACAAGAGCAGCAAAAAAAAAAAAAAAAAAAAAAAAACTATGGGGGGATACGAGATTGGAAAGGTATCATAAAATTATTACGTGGTTCAAGAAAATGTCCTCGATTGTAACGATCTTTTCGAATGAAAAATTCTTCAGTTTCGATGCTGTTTCGAACCTCAGAAATGACAGATTTTTCGCAGAATCGACAGCTGAGGTTAAGGGGGCGTCCAAGACCAACCATCCTGCTTAAGTTATGGCTTTCAAGTTGTGGATTCCGATGAAAAGAAATGTATCAGAGTTATTGATAATTTTGCATGCCTTATCAAGGTATTCTTATTACTGAATAGTAATAAAACAAAGACTGTTGGATATTCATGAATAAAACTTAGTGGACAAGTCAGACATAGACTGAAGTTAATTTCTATAAAATATGATTAGATTGTAGAAATGATTGCGTATTTTATTAACAATTTTATAGTTTACATATTTTTTTATTAATGATAAATGGTGTCAACCTGAATAACATTTTTTTTTTTACGACGCTGATGAAAATATCACCGTTAATACGTACTACAAAACCTAAAGCAAACTATTGGGATGATAATTATATATGGATACAGGGAAGTGCATCAATCCACATAGAAAAATACAGGATTTCTATAATCCTCTGAATTATGCTACTTCTGGGCGTTTTAGAACATGCTAATGATAGAACGTCACACAGCAACGTCAACCCTCTTAAAGATTCTACTAAAGAAGAATGGGAAAAGTTGTCTCACGAATATTTCAGGAAACTTTTGTAAGTTTCAGGAAGCGTATAAAGGCAATTATTGAATAAAGATACACATAGAATAAAAAATTATCTATCTATCTATCTATCTATCTATCTATCTATCTATCTATCTATCTATCTACCTTAGATAATTAGCTATCTAGCTATCTACTATTATATATATATATATTTATATATATAAAATCTTTATCTGTGTGTGTGTGTGTGTGAGAGAGAGAGAAAGAGAGAGAGAGAGAGAGAGAGAGATAGAGTTCTCCATGGACTCCGAAACGGTTGGGTAGATTTTTTTTAAATTTCACACAAATGTACTTTATGTATCTGGCAGTGTTCTTAGGTTTTGTATCGGAATGCTTTTTTTTTGTATCCAACGGGATCATTGTCAGCACCCTAAAAATGCAAATCCGGATGATCCAACAATTGAGGACACAGTTCAACAAAGTTTCCGGCCACAGTTATGGTTTTTGTGTGGTTTCAAGTGTGGACCACATCAAGCCACCTCACCTTTTTGAAGTCGGCTTAAAAGTCAACATCAAAGTGTACCTGGATGTGCTGAAAAGTGTGGTGATCCCCTGGTGCAATCAGGTGGCCGCTGTCAGGTGTAACAGCAGGACACGGCGCCGGCCCGCAAGTCTAAAGAGACCCAGGCTGGGTTTCAGAAAGAATGCTACGATTTTGTACCCTTCTCTAACTGATTCCTCCTCCTTTTACCCCGACCTGAAGCGGCTGGACTACTTCCTTTGGTCATACGTCGAGAACATCACTAACATGACCTTCTACAACACCAAACCACAGCCTGATCGCCGCCATTCGCCAAGCTCCTGCCGGCGCTTGTGGAAAAGGCATACTCCCAATTCCGGACTCGTATCGAGGTGGTGATTGAGGTTGAAGCCGGCTACATTGAATAGATGTCAGTCAGCTCTTCTGCATAATAAAGTTATCTGAATTGATTTTAAAAAATAAAAGTTTTAAAATAAAGCGGCAGTGTTGTTTTCTTTATGACGACAAATTAATCGTTCCACCGTCTATAGACTTTCAATAAACTAATTGGTCATAGGCTCATATGCAAAAATGAACACCTAAAATACAGACTTTTACAAACCACGAAATTTAAATCATACGGACATACAAAATAGAAGTAGGAACGCTGTGAGCACTAAAATGGTGCCCAACTACGCTGATATATATATATATATATATATATATATATATATATATATATATATATATATATATATATATATATATATATATATATATATATATATGAGACTAAATTAATTAGCGTTTACCCCATAAACTTATTCACCACAGTAGATGCATAAATTATTTTCATGGACTGACAACATACTAAATTTTCATCCATACATCAATAATCACCTTCACACTAGCAAATTCGCTGTTGAATGCTAACACATTCAATTTAATTTCTAAATATAATTATCCGATCCTAAAATAACATGTTGTTTACCTCTAGTTTAAAAATTATGTATTAATATCGTTAATTGCTAAATAATCTAAATATTGTTTTCCTTGTCCGTACGTCCAGTGTCACAAAAATTCATCATCATCGCAAACATTAATTAATGGGAAACGAATTACCTCCCTTTATAGTCACTCTTTATCAGTTAAAAATCATTAAAACTATTTCCTCTCAAAAGATTTTCACAAAAAACAACAACAACAACAACAACAACAACAACAACAACAAAACAAAGCAAAATAAGACATGACTGTTTACGGTTTCAAATTGGCTATTTTATTTTTTGATTTGAAAAAGGTCATGTTGAGAGGCGACTGTAAGATTTTTTATTATAGATTCTTTTTAAAATTAAAATAAAATGTGCAAGTGAATCGACATCTGTTTGTTTATAATTTAGTTAAAAATATTCAGAAAAACAAAACAAAACAAAACGAAACAATGTGTTGTGTGTTGAGTTTTCATTGAAATCTAAATTTTTAAATCAATTCTTTTTAACTTTAAAAGGTAAAGAAATGTGCTAAAAATTGTTTCAAATTCGTCATTATTTGTTTTATTTTATTTTTTATTCATTTTATTTATGATGTGTGTGTATATGTATGTTTGTTGTATAAACACGCACACTCACACATACACACGCATATTACTCTTTATAAGAGAGTGGGGGATATTTGGTAACTAATTAAAAAGTGAGGTAAGATAAAAACAAGAGTTATATTACAAAACAACAAAAGAAAAGGTCCATTAATTGACCATTCTTTTCTCTTTCCTCTTCTACATAGAGTCATAGCACGCAGGACGGTTTAAACCATGTTTCTATTCGTCAACCGACTTTTCTTTCATGGCGTTTACGACTGTCTTTCATCACAATAAGTTGTGTTCATATATATATATATATATATATATATATATATATATATATATATATATATATACTCACACCTGAGAGTATTCTATACCTCTATAAAGCAACCATTCGCCCATGCATGGAGTATTGTTGCCACATCTGGGTGAGTGCATCTACTACTAACCTCTCCCTCCTGGATAAGAAGAGTTTTCAATCTAATAGGCCCCACTTTGTCAACTAACCTCCAAAATCTGTCCCATCGCCGCAATGTTTCATCTCTGTGCTTGTTTTACAAATATTCTAATAGAATATGCTCCGATGAATTCGTTACACTTGTGCCCACTCGACATACATATCCCCGACAAACCCGCTTAGCAGCAAAAGCTCATCCCTTCACTGTTGAGGTCTCCAAATGCCAGAAATCTTTCTATTCTAATAGTTTCTTTCTTCGAATAGCTAGACTTTGGAATTCCCTTCCTGCTACTTGCTTCCCTTACTGTACTGATATGCAAAAGTTTAAATATAACATAAACCAACATCTTGTTAATATTTCCTACGCATGGTCCCAGATAGTAACCCCTTACGTCCAAGTGGCGATATGCCTTCTTAGGGATGAACATTAGTGTGTGTGTATATATATATATATATATATATATATATATATATATATATATATATATATATATATATATATAAAATACGGTTGAATATATATATATATAATACGGTTGAATATATATATATATATATATATATATATATATATAAAATACGGTTGAATATATATATATATATATATATATATATATATATATATATATATATATATAATACGGTGTATATATAAAATAAAAAGGAACAAACCGTATTATGTGTTCATCAACGTTTCGTCTTCATTTCGAGACTTCCTCTGGATGAATGAGATTAAGAAACCAAAAAATATACCAGTAGAAAATATTTGAAAATGTTTCCTTCTCTTTAACAGCGCCAGCCCCCCTCTCCTTTTTGAATTTCCAACATCAATTTTCCGTTTCTTTGTAATAGAACTGCGTCACACTGTGCACGTGAAACATTTTCAAATATTTTGTACTGGTATATTTTTTGGTTTCTTAATCTCATTCATCCAGAGGAAGTCTCGAAATAAAGACGAAACGTTGATGAACACATAATACAGTTTGTTCCTTTTTATTTTCTCTATTTTGTCGGAATACTGTTTCCATTATTTTCATCATATATATATATATATATATTCAACCGTATTTTATTAATTGAAAACGTCGACAACAACAAACAAATTACATTAAACGGACTACCCCCGCCCCCCCCTAAAAAACCCCAAGAACTATACATTCCGGAAGGTATGTTGTCGTCATGAATAAGAAAGAAAATGGTTCTGGGGAATATAAAACATATCCTGCTAAATACGGAAAACACATATTAAAGAAATCGTAATAACGTTGAAGAGAGAGGGGGAAAAAGAAACAAAAAAAAAAGAAAAACAAGTATTAATACGAAAGAGATCGCGTGACGCAATTCTGTTCAGATCACACATGGACGTGATTGATATGACAGGAAAATAAATCAATGATGAATATGATAGATTTAAAAAGATGAGCTTAAATACACAGGCAGATCAATTCACTTCCCCATTCTATCCGCATAGAAACGAACACATTTGAAATTATGTTTATTTTGATCACAGTTATCGCCCTTGGCTTCTTGTCTTAACATTGTTATTTCAAGAAGAAACTTCCGTTTTTTAGCAAAGAGTAATAATTGTAACTAGCAGCAGCCAAATAGCGTAACGGTGAGAAGAACTCCTTATCTTGGGCCGAGCATATTGGGAAGCGAAATAACAAACTGCCGCTAGCGTATAAAAACTCCTCACAGGAGTTAGGCACGATCTCAAATAGTATCCCCTTACGTCCAAAGTAGCAACATACCTTGTTTGGTGCCCGCTCAAGGTAAATATCACTGATCAACCCGAAAATCAGAAAAAAATTCTACGCCTTCACTGCGGAGATCCCCCGATGCTGGATAGCCTTCTATGCTGAAAGTTTTCTCCATCGATCTTGTAGGGGTGGGGTTTTACTCCTTGTATGTTTCTTAAATTAAATGTAAAGTTAACAGGTATCTCTCTGCTCAACTTCCTACCTAGAGTGTTCCTATAAATATGATCCCTAATTCTCACGTGTCCCCTATGTGTCAATAGCAATTTGCCATGTTATGGGTGAATATACGAAAAAAACAAACAAACAAAAAAAATAAAACAACAACAACAAAAAACAAAACAAAAACAAAACAAGCCATAAAATTTAATTACAAGAACAATTTATTATTTTTTGCAAATAATTAGAAAATGGATTAAAAAAAAACTTCAAACGATAATTGTGAATTATTGGTGTTAAAACCAAATAAAAATAAATAAAAATAAATAAATAATCATAAAACATTTTATTCGGCCTTTGAAAAATCTTTGCCTAAATAGAAGAAGATCCTTAATTCATTTTCGCTCCTTAAAGCTTGTCTTAAAAAATAAAAATGGGGTCTAGAGCATGCGCCGTGGACAATCTGTGTTTAAAGTGACCAAAAGAACAACAACAAAAAAAGTGCTGCTGAGTTTGCTGTTGCTGTTGTTGTTGTTGTTGTTGTTGTATTGACTTCGATAATTAAACTGACTTCAAAGAATTGTTTTATCAGATTAAATATAAAACTAAAGACAGCGTTCAAAGAAAGCTGAAAGAATGTTAGATTGGCGTGTAAATTGAGACTTTAGAAGAGGAACTTATTTTCGATTCAATTTGTTGTGGGGCCTTTTGAATGGAAAATGGAGGATAATGGAAAACTGGTTTATAATAAGTTTTATTTGGCCATTTCACGCACGCACGAACGCACACACACACACACACACACACACACACACACACACACACACACACACACACACACACACACATATATATAACCTTGTCTGTCTGAGGAACGGTCTCTACTAAACTACTCTGTCCATTTTTGGTCTACAGTCGTGAAACTTGATATATAGGTAATTTGTACATGTAGAAAAAAGAGATTTGGTCTTTAGCCGATGAAAATAGCTGCTAATTGGAGAAAATAGAACTAAAGGCGAATGTCTACTTAAAATGCTCTTGTACGCATGCGCAAATATACATTTATATGTTAAAGTCGGTTAACGTTTTCTTATCTATCTGACGATAGCTCAAACGGCACCGACTAATGTTTAAGCGCTAAATGTTTTGGTTGCGATTCTAGCTGATGGCACCCAAGTCATTTAAAAAAAAAAAAACTTTTGAAATCACTACTATATATTTGGTACATAAAATATAATAATCAATACAATACTAGCTCTATAATAATAAATATGAAATCTGCATAAATTAAAATATCATATTTAAGCGTATTTTACGACCGGACCACACCGAGGGCCACTACTATATATTTGGTACAATATAATAATCAATAGAGAATTAGCACTATAGTAATAATAATAATAATAATAATAATAATAATAATAATAATAATAATAATAATAATAATAATAATAAATGCGAAATCTGCATAAATTAAATTATCATATTTAAGCGTATTACACAACCAGGTAACGCGGGGCTGCCTGCTGATATATATATATATATATATATATATATATATATA
The DNA here is from genome assembly GCF_053919585.1 of Euprymna scolopes. Taxonomy (NCBI): domain Eukaryota; kingdom Metazoa; phylum Mollusca; class Cephalopoda; order Sepiida; family Sepiolidae; genus Euprymna; species Euprymna scolopes. The sequence goes on from NC_136496.1 coordinate 73,917,454, forward strand.
TATATATATATATATATATATAAATGATCGAGGAGAGAAAAGATAAAGTCAAATATTAGAACTGATACTACATTTTACACATTGCTTTTAATTATCTTTTAACTTGTGAAAGTCTTTAACTTTCTCGAAAAGCTAGCGTAGGAAATTATGATTTCCATACCTGGCCTCGAAGGCATAAACTGAAATATACAAGGTACGTAACTAAAAATTGTTCTTTTGTATTCGAAAGCTGAATTGTATGTTGCAGTATCTTCGGTTAGACCAGATTGTGTACTAATATGAACATTCTCATGACAGTTTTCTCAGCCTTACTACTTTCGTACTGGCTCATGACAACTTGGAAGCGGATGTTTTGTTTGTGATGCAATCACTAGAAGATTGCCAACGGATTCCTTATATCCGGTTTGCCCCTTTCCTTGCTATATTACCGACTCATGAACTCCATCTACTCCTGTATTGTAACTTTAATGCTATTTGAAATTTTCATAATCAATGAGGAAGAATCGAGATCGGTATGCAAACCCAGACATTGTAAGAACAAGATATTTAACAAAGTCCGCCTCCATGTTAAAAATGAGTTTCTACATAATACTATTAAAAACAACAAAAACAACAATAAAAAAAACAACAACAAAAAAAAACAAAAACAAAACAAACATTCTTACCATGGAAAGGGAGGGGGCTCTGTTAACTATTCTCTACCTTCCCTCTATGAAAGAATGCTTATATATTTTCTCCTAATTTTAAAGATTTGGTTGGGTATTATATTGATTTGTTTTACTGTAAAGAAGAAATCAAGAAACAGATTACTACTACTACTACTACTACTACTACTACTACTACTACTACTACTGCCTCCGCTGCTGCTGCTCCTCCTTCTCCTCCTCCTCCTCCTCCTACTTCTACTAATGATAATGGAAAATTAGCTAAATCACTCCCCCAAAATTAGATTGACTATTCTTAGATGATTACGTAGCGAAAAAAACAAAAAAAAAAACAAAAACAAAACAAAACAAAACAAAAAAAAAAAAACAAAAACAAAAAACAACAAAAAAACAAAAAAACAAAAAACAAAACAAAAACAAAAAACAACAACAAAACAATCAGTTTAGAATTTTCAGTAGGAAATCGATTTCCTATATAAATTTGACGTAAAATGATCATCATTTTCGGCCTATTCTAACTTCGAGATATTCACTTAATTTTATAATACTAATCTTATCTAATAATCTTTAACTTATTGTGGACTATTATCCTCATCTTTTTCTTAGGTATTTCACAAATTTTTTTCGTTGACAATAAAATATTAAAACAAACACAACGAAAAAAATTTGTGAAACAACTAAGAAAAAGATGAGGATAATAGTCCACAATAAATAAAAGATGAATAAATAATACGCATTTCAATAATGAATTCTAATTAAATATAATCTTATCTAATCGCTCAAAAATCGAAAATTAAACAAAATACTGATAGAACATTAAATTTTCGCGAAATAATTAACATTTATTAGATTTTTTTTAAACAGAATTTTGTTTAATTTTCGATTTCGAACGGTTACCAACGTTTCTCGTTCATTGTTTATGGGCAGCCATTTTCTGTTCTAACTTAACAAAGTGGGTACTAGGTTTGTTTTGAACCAAAAGAAAAACGCTTTAAAATAAGTTAAAACACAAATAAACTTATCCAAGTAAGTAGAGGAGAACTTGCATTTGGTGACATTTATTTCTTACATATTTTTTTCATCTATTTTTTTTTTAGTTACAGTAAAAAAAAAAAAAAAACAAATCTCGTTCGCCTTTGTTTAGGTGGCGACTTTTAAAAATGTAGATATATTTTCTATTTTTAGTTCAACAAATGTTTTCATATCATATATTTTATCCAAAATTTCGATAATTTCATTGCGAGATTTTCATATATACTTTTCTCTTATGTCCAAAGCGAAAAACATCAATCAATTCAAAAGAATATAAAAATCTTTTAATAATCAACTATGAACTCCCTTAGAGGCAGCATATAGACGTTTAGCAAATTATCGTGAAAACTAATTACTAAAGGAATGGGCTAAGTGAACTTTAGAATAGTTACTTTGTTATGTTTCCAATAAAAAATAATTAAATTAGATTCGGAGAGTCAATTTTAAATCTGGAAATAGGATTTATAGTATTTGGTATTTGACCCTTAGACCTGTGTTGTAAATATACAACCTTCTAATAAATGAATACATTGTGTTTGTTTCATTATTTTATTGTCAACGGAAAAAAAATAAAAGAAATAGGTATACATTTTTCTGATTCCGATACCCCTAAAAGTTCCGATTTTTCCGATTCCCGATTCCGATTCCCATCAATCGTCTGAACACTACAACTACTGGAAAACTGCCATTATCTTTCTAACACCCGGGAAACTGGTTGCCTTTCCCAGAACGTTTCTTCAACCAAATAACTCTCGCCGGGAAATTCTCCAAAATGAGTAAACAGTGGTGCACATTTTTATACTTATATCTGAGATACAGATATTAGCAAACATGCATACCGGCTTTTATATTCTGTTTGCTAAGGACGCTTGGACCGATAAACATAACGTGTACTCAGTACGTTAATATGAACACATATAAACTTTTATTGGATATCCTCAAAAAAGAAATTACGTCGAACGCTAAAAAAAAAAAAAATCTTCAGCAACGTTATAAATTTACTTACCTTAACAGGGAAAGAAAATGTCTTTAAAAATAACCGGAAGGGGACCAGTTAGCTGCACAGAAGAAGCGGAAGTTGTTGTTTTAAAATGAACGCCAAGATTATACATAATGCCAGTTCTGCAAAATATAAAAGAAATAAATGGTTAGAAAATAAAATAAAAATCGTGTATGTCCCTATTTTGTTGTCTTGTACGGAACTGAATGTGTTAATTGTATTGTTAAAATTACACCAGAAAATAGAAACTTTCCAAAGTCACACCATGCACTTTATTATTGATCACATCAATATCGCAGACGAAGACTCACTTGCATCCGCACAATGTTCTCTCTCATCTATTATATAAATCTCACCTGTCTGTTTAAATGTATGTATGCATGTATATCTGCCTAAAACTTTCGACAGAGGCGATGGATTTTCACGAGATTGGTATCGTTTTGAAGCTCGACCTTTCGGGCGACAAATATATAAAAATTGGCTAAAAAAATTGATTCCTTCATCCTCAACTCGATACTTTTCTACAAGAAGAGGTCGTTTTTTTCGCCGATATCTTTGAAAGTCATCTCCTCTTTTCGATTGGCTAACCTTAATTTAAACCTTTGCAGCTTCCGGTTTGGCGATGGACGCAACGGCAAAAATGTTACGTTTTTTTTACGTTCTTTTCCTCCTTCGCGGTATGGGTTCCAGCCTGCCTGCCTACTACCACTTTTTTTTTTTTGCTCAACACACACATCCAAACACTCGAGCAACGCTGGACGCTGGACACCCAATCTAGTATAATATAATATCTTGGGATTACTTAACTACATGAAACGATCCAGTGTGCATTGAAGGCGTAATGTAAGGAAGCCAGTCGAACGTTAAGCACAGGAAAAGATGGTTGGACAACGTATGTGAATGGACGATAATGAATATAACCCGATCGACCATCTTTGACCCCAAATCGTAACCCTTGGCGAATACCTGGCCATGTTAGTGCTCATTTTATAGCAAGTGGCGAAAAAGTTTAATGATAAAATAAAAAAAATGTATATCAGAAACCAATTTAGCATTATTTATTTATTTTTTTTTTATTACATTTTCACCTCAAACAAGGCACATCGCCATTTTGATGTAGGGGGCTACTATCAGGGACATAAGCTACAGGGGTACTATGTAGGGAGTTGGGCAGCAAGATGTCGGTTCACGTTACACTTGAATTTCTGCATGTCAGTACAGTTGGGGAAGCAGGGCCCTGGTAGGCAATTCCAAAATCTAGCGGTTCTGGGAGAAGAAACTACTGGAGTAGAAGGCTCTCTTACATTTAAGGATCTCTACTGTGAAAGGGTGGGATTTAGCTGCTTGTCTGTCGGGGATATTTACGTCGAGGGATGCAAGTGCTTGCAGTTCGTCAGAGCATTCACCGTTAAAGTACTTGTAGAACAGGCAGAGGGATGCAACATTTCGTTGATGGGACAGAGGCTGAAGCTTAGATGACAGTTCAGGACCTATCAGGTTGGCGACTATCTTTTGAACCTTGTCCAGGAGCGAGAGACTAGTAGCAGATGCACCAGTCCAAATATGACAATAATACTCCATACATGGGCGAATGGTGGCCTTATAGAGGTACAGGATACTTTCAGGCGTTAGTAGCTTTCTAGCACGGTAGAGAGAACCTACCTTTTTCCCAGCGGTTCTGGCAATACTCTTAATGTAATTGTCCTTGAATATAGTAAGACCAAGAGACCAAAATGAAAGATATACTACAACGATATACTATACTATATACGAAAGATATGCTACAGCTTTATAACGTGGAAAAGGATATTTATACCGAAAAGTCCTTTAAATTTTGACTTGTGATATCTTGTTTATTTTGGTGACATTTAGCTAACATTTGTATAAACAAAATATAATATAGGGTGGAACGATACAATTTTCGTCATAGAAACATGATTCCATTTCCGTTTGATGAAATCAAGTTTTCTTTTATACTTGCAGACCATTTACCAATTGTCCAGTTGTGTACAAATCCCAAGAGCGATATGAGCCTTCTATCATGTCTGAAAGTCATACAATGTTTAACGAACGAGATCGGTGATGCACCGCTGTACAACTCATGCTCACTACCGATCCAAGTTATGACAACTGGACCATTGCCAGCACTCTCAACATACATCGCTGAATTGTCACAAGCAACAGGCCACGGTTATGGTCTTGGGTGTGGTTTCAAGTGAGGGACACATCATCCAACTCACATCTTCGAATTCGGCTTGGAAGTCAAAACCAAAATGTACCTCGATGTGCTGAAGAGTGTGGTGATACCCTGGTACAATCAGGTGGCCGCTGAGTCTAGACTTGATGCCGGCTCACAAGTTCAAAGATGTGCAGGCTTGACTTCAGAAAGAGTGCTACGACTTTGTACCCTTCCCTCACTGGCACCCTCCTCCCCGACCTGAACCCGCTAGACTACTTCGTCTGATCATACGTCGAGAACATCACCAAAATCACCCCCACAACATAAAACTCAGCCTGATCACTGCTATCCGCCGACTACTCGCCGATCGTCTGTCGGTGCTTGTGGTAAAGGCATACTCCCATTTTCGGACCCGTATCAAGGCTAGTGGCGACCATATTGAATAGAAAATTACTGACACCTGAGAGTATTCTATACATCTACAAAGTCACCAACCGCTTATTCATAAAATAATGACAAAAGACTATATTCTCAAGGGCATGATGTTGAACATCTCAACATTTATTCCTTTAATTGAGTTGATATTTACAATTCTTGACAGTATCTGTTTCGTAGCGCAAAATCAATCACTTAATTATTATATCAATTAGTGAATCTATTTTGTCCTTAACTCAGCAGAAGAAATAGCAACATCCAATCCGTCAAAAGGAAATAAAGTGCGTTTTGACATGATTAAAATCCGAAAATTGGAAAAGAACCCGTAAATACCTTATAATATATTTCCCTTACGCCATTTTGAATTTTCAATAAAATAAATAAGGAATGGTATATAATATAAGGAAACAAAATATATTTCCACAGAAATATATATATATATATATATATATATATATATATATATATATATATATAGTCATCCACATAAAGTACTGTTTCGTTGTATCACAACTCATCAGTGCGTCTAGACATACAACTTTTCCCAGTGTTGTGGATCGACCCTACAACCGTCGTGTTGACAGTCGGCAGCTCTAACCATCGGTCTACGAATCAGTGCTCGTAAATTTTTTTCCTCAAGTATCTATTAAATCATTAATTGCCCGTCGCACAGTGCTCCAACCATCAGTTTATTTACAATCTCTCTCTCTCTCTCTCTCTCTCTCTCTCTCTCTCTCTCTCTATATATATATATATATATATATATATATATATATATATATATATATATATATATAAAACCTATCCGGCTTTGCCCAAGAATCTTAACTTTCATTTTTGCCTCTCATTTTTTTTAAACTGTCTTTTTTACCGTGTGTCATATATGACATATACTGCACATATAATATCTATCTATCTATCTATCTATCTATCTATCTATCTATCTATCTATCTATATATATATATATATATATATATATACATATATAGAAACATTAGCTATAACGTATATTAAACAAACAAACAAACATGATGTATATTAAACAAACAAGCAAACAGACATACATGCGACTTAATTACTTTATAGATAAGAGAGAGAGAAAGAGAGGGAGAAAGAGAGAGGGAGAAAGAGAGAGAGAGAGAGAGAGAGAGAGAGAGAGAGAAGAGACAGGTGAAGTTGAGAGAAAATAGAGAGACACAAAGAGAGAAAGAAAATGAGATAGCCAGGCAGTGACAGAGAGGGGGGATAGAGATAGCGAGCAGAAGAGACTAGTTTTTGATTTTATATTTTTATTTTAAAATGTAACTGACATTTCAAACTATTTTCCAATCCAAAGTAGCTAACTTAAGCTTAATGGGTGACTCAACGGGTTACGTATTTCGTAGTTCTTCAATATATCTATCAATTAATTATCAATTATTAATGCACCTATAAAGTTGAGTTTTTGCCGCACTGACACATATATTAAAAGCCGATTCATTCTATTTAAAAATTATTAAAACGAACTTCTCATGAAGGTTAACTAATTTGCATATTCTTTTGAAAAACGAAGTTTCATTAATCAATTATTCATTTTTATGGGTTTTTATTGGAGCATTGGTTTAATATAATTATTACACTTAGTTCTGTTCATGCATATTTTCTACATTGTGTATAATTGTAACACACACTCGTATACACACACACGTACACACACACACACATATATATAGAATAAATAAATAACACACACTCGTATACACACACACGTACGCACGTACACACACACATATAGAATAAATGACAAAAAATTATATTCCAAAATTCATGATGTTGACCATCTTATAATTTATTCCTTTAAATCAGTCGATGTATACAATTCTTGACAGTATCTGTTTCGTAGCAAAATCAGTGACTATATATCTATAATATAAAGCTGAACGTCTGTGTATGTGTCTGGTCACGAAGAGACTCCTATATGGTTGGCTATTATAGAAAACTGATCCCATATAATGGTAGAAGATGTATCGAGACACAGGAATGGGTATGTTTGATCTGGCATAATGATGATTCATTAAAATTGTGGGGTCTGCGTACGCGCCTGGTCCACAAAGCATGGGAATAAAAAATTTAAAAATTAAAAAAAAAAAGTTTACCAGTGTTTTTGATATAGATGTACATAAGAATACTTGGATAAGTATGTTTTAACTTAAATAGGGATGGTATAATAAAATTGTGGGGTCTGCGTTCGCGCCTGGCCTCCACAGAATGGAAATAGGCACAAACTTTAATAAAGACTTTTCATATCTATCTGCGTAAGTATACTTTGATAATTATGTTTCAGTTTGAAGAAATATGGTATAATAAAATTTTGTGGTGTTCGTTCGCGACTGACTTCCATAGAATGGAAATATGTCACAAAGTTTAACAAGGTTTTTAAAATATATATCCACAGAATATTGTGATAAGTGATTCAGTGTGAACAGGTATGGTATAATAAATTATGGGGTTTATCTATTTTATTTTTACTTTCATCATATTTTGCTTTGGTTTTGATACCCCCAAATTCGAAGCTATCTCTTTACAACCCTTCCTTTTCATAACCTATCATACTTTCATAAATCAGAGTCCATTTTCTGTAGGCTGTTTTTAAACCCAGTCAACGACGAGTACTTTTGCTAGTATATATATATATATATATATATATATATATATATATGAGGTATCTTAAGTTTTCAGACTTTCTTTTACAAGCCTTTTTAATTCTCGTTAAATCTTGAGAATTCGATATATTATTGGTATACATCTTATGAGATGGTTGACCAATTTTTATTATTTCAGGTTAAAATGAATTACTACGATTGGAATTAAATTACACCTTACTAAAGTCTGAATGTCACAGGTAATGAACTTCAAAAATGCAGTCTGGACGTGAAGACAATTTAGAATAACGATATGCAAAAAAATATGCTTAAAACTTGAAAAAAAAAAAATGCCTCAGAAACGTATGAAATGCTTCAGACCGTTTTGGGGCTATTTTTCATGAATCGAGCATCGGTTTTTAAGTGGCATAAGCGATTCAACGAAGGTAGGGAGTCTGAGAGGGATAATGACAGGCGTGGAAGGAGTTAGGAAGTCAGGACACCAGAGTTGATTGGCCAAATAAAGAATTTCATGGATAATGACCGCCATGTGTCAATAGAGACAATAAGTGCACAGTTTGATGTCAGTGTGGAAACTGTACACGCAATTATTCGTGTGTGTGTATGTGTGTGTGTGTGTGTGTTTCGATTTGCTTTTTAGCCGGTAAAATGTAACTGCTAAGAGGTTAAAATTGAAAATAAAGAACGGATGACTTTGGTGGGAGTAAGTCGACTAAACCTGTTACTTCTATGCATGTTCTAATATCCATTCATAGCATTGAAGTTACCTCATTTTTAACCTCTTATTCATCTGGCGATGGATCAAACGGTGAAAAGTTGGGATGGGGCGTTAAATGTTTTGGTTTTGATTCTAACTGATGGCACCCACGTCATATATATGTACTTTAACTTTTGAAATCATTACTATATATATTGGGTGCAATATTTTAATCAATAGAGAATTGGTTCTATGATGATAAATATCGAATCTGCATGCATTAAAGTGTTTACGACCAGGCAACGCCGAGAGGCCTGCTAGTATATATATATATATATATATATATATATATATATATATATATATATATATACTTGTTTATTGTTATATAAACATGCTCACATCCCGCTGCTACAAATAGCCACTTGTTTCAATCAAACAACAGATATCATCAGGCAGCGACTTGACTATTCAAAAGTTCAATGAATAAACATTATTCATTGAACTTTTGAATAGTCAAGTCGCTGCCTGATGATATCTGTTGTTTGATTGAAACAAGTGGCTATTTGTAGCAGCGGGATGTGAGCATGTTTATATAACAATAAACAAGTATTATCAGCTTTTTATTGAGCACTATCTAACAACCTCGTTGAATTCATTAGTCCATTACTTTTGAATATAAAAAAAAAACCCGAGTATATATATATATATATATATATATATATATATATATATATATATATATATATATATATATATATATGGTTAGATAAAGAAAAAGAGAGATTGAACACTAATGCTATTCAAGGTGCTGCCATAGAGAGTTGTGTCGAAGGCTAAGTGTTGCTATCATGAGTAATGTGTAAATAGTTTCTTTCCTTCGACTATCATACTTTGGAATTCCCTCCCTATTTCTTACTTCCCTGTCTGCACCAGCGTACAAAAGTTTAAATGTAATAGGACAGGCATCTTCATATTCAACTTCCCACAATCCCCTGTTAGAGACAATCTCAAATAGTAGCCCTTATGTTTCAAGTGGCAATATGCTTTTTCCAGGGTGAGCATGAGTAAAACAAACAAACGACAAATGTTGATTAAATTTTTTAAATTCGAAAGTCGTCGTGGAGAATCGATATCGCAGCCTCATGAATATCCGATCGTTTGTTAGAAGATTTGAAACCAGACAAATATATAAGGTTGGTGCAAAAATAATGTCGCTTTTTTCACATGATACAAAATTTATCGAGTATTATTTTGTTTGTTTCGGGTTTTCGTTACGAAACTGCTGCAAGATATAGGAACAATGCCACTTCGGTGTTTTTCTGATATAACGATAACGATCCATCTTAGTTATGAATTGGGTTTCAAATTCTGGGGAGTGGGGGAGGGCGTGTAAAATGCGATAATTCTTATATGTCAACACGAAAAAAAACAAACAAACAAACAAAAAACAAACAAAAAAAAAAAACCAACAACAAAAACTTGGTAAAGCTTTTTGTTGAGGAGTTTTTGCTGAAAAGCGAAAACAAGGAAAAAAAAAAGCACCGTGGAAAACAAATATTTTGTTTCTTTCGCAAAAGGTCAACGTATAAGTCAAGTGGACAGCAAAACACAGAAATAAACAAAGCCGATTGTTTCAAACCTTTGTTTTACTTCGCAAGACACACACACACACACGCACACACACACACACACACACACACACACACACATATATATATATATATATATATATATATATATATATATATATATATATATATACAAAGTTAGGTATGTATATATGTTTATATAGATATATATATACTAGCAGGTCTCCGAGCGTTTCCCGTTCGTAAAATACGCATGAATATTACATTTTAATTAATGCAAAATTCTTATTGATTATAAACAGAAATAACTAGATGTTAAACATAATGTTAAATTTCTTTAAACAATGAAGTAAAAAAACAAAAACAAACAAAAACAAAAAAAATGGAAATAAAATGAGACATGTGCATTGGAGTATTATGTTTTTTTCGAAACAGTTCACTTCTTGTAAGTAAAAAAAATAATACTTGAGCTGAGATCGAAACCAAAACCGCCAGCGAGTCATGTACGATAACCATTAGACCAGCTTTCCAGCAAGTTGCTCCCAAAATTCCCGGAATTATGGGAGCAACTTCTTAAGATACCAGTTTCTTTTCATTTCGTACATAAGACCTTTGTATTTCATTATCTTTTGATATTTTTCTAATATTTGAGTAATAATTTAGTAAGTCGCCTTACTGAACGGTGTCCGTTAGTTGGCATACCAATCATATTGTTGTAAAGAGGAATACTGATGTACTCATATCCATTACATAAACTTCTAAACTAATGAACCCATCATTATGAATTATGCAATATATATTCTCTGCAACACGATGAGTAACGTGAGACTAATATCAAGTAGAATTTCCAAGAACAGAACGTCTTTCAAAGAACTTCCCATCTGTAGAACACCTGCTTAGAGAAACTGCTTCCATGCAAACTACAATATGGTCGTCTTCAAATCCAATGTAAACAAATACTTGTCAAACCGTCAATTTCTTCTATTGCTAGAAAATTACTCCCACATAGAGTACCCTACACATCTACAAAGCCACCATTCGCCAATGCACGGAGTATTGTTGCCACATCTGTGGTAGTACAACTATCACTAGTCTCTCCCCCTCTCTCTCTCACTCTTAAACAGGGTCCAGAAAGAGTCTTAAATCTAATAGATACTGCACTATTGGCCAAGCTTCAACCTCTGTCTCATCACCGCAATACTGTATTCCAGTGCCTGTTTTACAAGTATTTTAACGGAATGAGCTCCGACGAACTCACAGAACTCGTGCCTCTCTTGACGTACATACTTCCAACTAACCTGACAAGCAGCAAAATCACACCCTTTCACTGTTGAGGTCATTGGATGCTGACAAATCTTCTACTGATATTTTCTTCCCCCAGATTGCCTTCAGAATTTCCACCTACTTGTCTGTACTCACATGCAGAAGTTTAAATGAAATGTGAACATGTCGCTACTCAACTCCCCACAATCCTCCATTAGATGCGATTTTATATAGTACTCCCTTACGACCAAGCGGCAATACGCCTAGTTTGAGGGGGAAAAAGTGTAAAAAAATCTCCGCGGTGAACGCCATATCGGTGGCATCCATTAGGTCGATCGCAACTGTCCCTCGTTATCAAGGTGATGTCCACGTCGACTAAAATGAAACGTGGCATGCGACAGAGGAGCATCTTAAATGGATAAAACAGTGGTTCCTGGGAATATTAATTATTTTAGTGAGAAAGAAATTATGTTCTAATGTGCTTGGAAAAAGGTTGATTTCAGCTTTCAATTTCAATGAACGTCTATTACCTCCACCCGCCCTTATCCTCTCAAACTGTTCATTGTGGTCTTTTAGCTAACGATGAAACAACTAAGCTAAAAAGAATTGCGTTATTAGTTTGTCCACTTGGTTTATTTACAGATGTTTTTTTTTATACTTTTTTTTTTTTACTTTTCTCCTTTCTTATTACTTCCGTTTTCTTTTTTACTTTATTTTCTCTCTCTCTCTCTCTCTTTTTAAATCTGGTCAACTTCTTTCTTTCTTTCTTTCTTTTTTTATCTTTCATTCATTTTTTCTAACCGATTCTGTTTTCGTTTCCGTTTTTGATATTTTTAAAAAAATTAGAATTGATTATTCGTTTTATTTGGATTCTTCAAACTACTGTTCTAATCTTGAGTGTCATTTTTACACTGTTTCGGTCGATGAAATCTCCGATCTTCTTCAGGCGTATATTGTAGAACCCGGGGGAAATCTTTCTGTCGAACCTGGGTATTTTTCTGTCAAACTTGTGAATCTGCACGGAAGCATCTTGTGCACATCAAGCCCCCCCCCCTTTCGCAAAAATCCTTACTAATAACTGTGTGCATGAGACTCCATGCAAATGTCGAAAACTATACAAAGGTGAAGCATGTCGTTCATTAAAATTAAGGTTAGAAGAAATGGAAATAAAAAAAAGTCGAGTATGACTGACCACATATGGAAAAAAAAGGAACCATCTACTCTCATAGGACGTAGAGAATATGACGATCAGTTACCAAGTAAAGCACAATATGGGAACCATTCATCATAAATTATAGTAACATTCATGGTGGAACGATAAATTTGTCGCCCTAAAGAAAATAACACTACAGCTTTATTTTAAAACTTTTATTGAAAAAAAAAAAAATCAATTCAGGTAATTTAATTATGTAGTAGAGCTGACATCTATTCAATGTAGCCGACTTCAGTCTCAATCACCGCGTCGATACGGGTCCGGGACTGAGAGCATGCCTTTTCCACAAGCGCCGGCGGTAGCTCGACGAATACTCTGCGGATGGCGGCGATCAGGTTCGCTTTGGTGTTGTAAGAAGTCATGTTAGTGTTTCAATATATAAATTTACACACACACACATACACACACGCACGCTCACACACACATAGATATATAATATACACATGGTTTAGTATATAAACGCATTATATCTGTTTGACAAATTGAGCGCTGCTTGTGCGGAGTTTGCACTGGTAATCAGTGTGAAGAAGACAGTCGTGATGCATCAGATTGACGCATCACCAATCACCATTAATGGCCACGAAATAGAGACCGTCGAAAACTTTGCATATCTTGGATCCAACATCAACAAGGGAGTATCCATTGAACAGGAGCTACAAACGAGCATAGGTAGAGCAGCGTCTACTTTCAACCGACTACTTGAAAGAGCATGGTTCGATAAATACCTCACTTCTCGCACAAAATGCCGCATCTACGAATGCTGTGTTCTGAGTACCCTACTGTATGGGGCAGAGACTTGGACCACGTATGCTCGTCACGAGAAAAGACTGAACGTCTACCATCTCTGATGCTTGTGACATATCATGGTCATGAATTGGTGAGATAGAATCATAGAATCACCAACGAAGAGGTGCTAAGACGTGCCGGCAGCCGCTCCTTATTCCAGACACTCAAGATCCGACGATCGAGTTGGCTTGGACACCTACGCAGAATGCCTGATGGCTGTCTCCCTAAGGATATCCTCTACAATGAACTGGCAAATGGAACAAGAAGCCGCGGTCGCCCGGTGCTGCGTTTTTAAGACGTGGCCAAACGGGATCTGATCGCTCTTGGCATCGATGTGAATGTGTGGGAGGAGCTAGCCGAAGATAGACCAGCATAGAGGCGTGCCTTGAGTAAGGGTGGCGAAGGACTTGAGAACCTTTGGTTCGAGAGGCTGGCGCAGAGAAGACACATCCCCAATCACCATCAATAGTGACTACGTTTACTGTTGCTTGCATTAATCTTTCGTAGATTGCTTGCCATTATTTATCTGTTTGACGTCAGATGTTTGTATATGCTTACATATTTCTATGACTGGTGCTATCAGATCAAGCTGTCGGAAGATATTGGCGTCCTGGCACCTAACATTGAGGCCTTTTATTTTTCTACTTCCTTTTTGCAAAACTTATGTTCTGCAAAATCAAAACCAAAAACAACAACTCACTTTTCCTCTCTTTCCTTCTTCCCATTTTCTCTTTCTCTTCCTATTTCCCCCACTTCTTGACTGGTTTCCTAACGTAAAATGTATAATACATTAATAGTGTAAACCTTTTCCTCTCTTATTACAAACTCATTCATGTTCTGCAGGGCAATATACAAAAACAATGAAATCCACTATAAAACAACCAAACCAAGCACTACAAACTAGCGTTTAAAGATACAAAAAGCTTTAAGAATAAAAACCTTCTAAAAATAATCGGATGCAACACGAATACTATTTCCAAAATAGCTGGATTCAACATTAAATGACCCGAAAAGGGTTAATATGCTGTAAAACAGCCAAGCCAAACCATAATCCTATGTAGAGAATTCACTCGTAAACTAATGAATTATCGGATATATATTTTCTGTTCTGTTTGCTAAGATATAGCTAACGACGATATATATATATATAGGACAAAATGACGGCCTACAAGAGATTGCGTTTTTTTTCTATTAAAAAGAAAAGAAGAATCATATACATGGAAAGTAACACGATGTGAATTTTATTTATCACATTGTTATGCATATTTCACTTTGAGAACTTCCTGTTTTTTCTGATGAGTCCACGGAAAAAATGTCCAGAGTTGACAGGAAAATATCGGTTGCTACCCGTGAACGAAACAGAATGGGTCCAGAATGTATCTATGCATATATATACACACAAGTTAGACCAGGTTATATAATACATAAATATACATATAATTTATTTTTATTTGTGATACGTTTTAAATGAATTCAATTGTTTATACTAAATGCGAATGGGGAATAATTTTTACTTTTGGTATCCCCAAATGAGGAGCGGCATATACATTGTTTTTAAAATATAATTATCCACTGACACGTGTTTCGTTGTCTATGCCTCATCAGAGTGGCTGAATCTAGCGAGATTCGAAATCGGGACTCCATGGTAAGAATCCTAAACTCCTACCATTGAACCATCTCGAACCACTGCTTGGATATATCGCGATTTATGTAGATGTTATTTATTTGTTTTTATCTTTGTAATACATTTTGAATGAATTCAATTATTTATACGAAAGTGCATTTTTACCTAAATGCTATATATATATATATATATATATAAATAATATATATATATATATATATATATATATATATATATATATATATATATATATATATATATATATATATATATATATCGTGTTCCTACTTTTTCGGAAATATCGAATATTTTACGGATAATGTATTTATAAACAAACATCCCTATTTTTTTTGTGTTTTTCCTTTTAGCATTGTATTAAAGCCTCAGCTCTCAATGAACACTCTTTTTTTGCATGTTTCTTTCCGATCGGCAATTATCGACGCTCTCTGGCGCCGGCCAGTCAGCCTCTCGTTCATCCATTATGTTTAAACACTTGGATTATTCCCGTCGCTTGTATCTCGTTAGAAACTGTTTCTTTTTCTTATAAAAAAATCAAAGGAAAATCTCTACATTTATTTCTGATATCTCAGAGATAAGTAAAACGGAAGACGATTTCCTGCACTCCCTTCACGTCATATGATAAAAAACCGCAAGCAAACACAAACTAAAATAATGATATAATGTATAAAATAATTATGGTGGCGGCAGAAGTGTGTGTATATATCATCATCATCATCATCATCATCATCATCATCATCATCATCCCTACCACCACGAGCACTGTCATCACAACCACTACCACCATTCACTTTATCATCTTCCCTCCTCTTCATCATCATCAATCCTCCTCTTCATCATCACCACCACCACTATCACTATCATCCCAACTACCACCAAGTTCCTCTTCCTCCTCTTAATCTCACTCCTAATCCTCTGTCGTATTCCTTCTCTTCCTCGTCATCATCATCATCATCATCATCATGATTATAATAATAATTATCATTATAACCACGACCATCGTGACAATCACCCCTCCTCCTGATGATGATGATGATGATGATGATGATGATCATCATCATCATCATCATCATCATCATCATCATCATCATCATCATCATCAGCAGCAGCAGTTCGAGTTAGGCTGCCCTACAACTTATTTTCCATTTTTTAAACCTGTCTACTATACTCTCTCATAAATGAACGTGGATACGGTGGTTGCTAGCACAATCTATAGACTCAGCTTGCCATGTTAGAGTTTTGTTGAGAGCAGGAGAATTGTGTTACGTACTTTCTCCTCGATGGGTTGCATTTAGTCGTCCGCCTTTCTGTGTCGTGGTTCCAGATTGAAGCTGTTCATAGGCACTTTTTCTATCGAGGACGATGGTACATGCATCTGAACTGACGACATCGTTTCTACTTTCTTTAGAATAATTGTGTCTTGAAAAAAGAGAAGGAACGAATCACTGCTATGTGTCATTTACACAACGAGATTACAGCTGTTTACGCGTCCAATATAGTTCAAAGCAATGGATAGGCATTTGCCTAAACTAGAAGTTATTTCTGGCTGCAGCATACCATGTAGGCATGTGAGAGATTTTACTTATCACGGTCACGCATTACTCTGTGTGCCTTTGTGATACTATCGACGTTCCCCTCCCCCAAAGTATCAGGATGTAGGGGAGAAAGAGAACAAGAAATATGAGAGAAAAACAAAACAAAACAAAAACAAAACAAAAACAAAACAAAAACAAAAAAAACCCCAGATTTATCAGCAGAATAATTACGAGGAAGTTTTTCACCAAAATACACAAAGGAAGCTGAAACAGGATTGGTAATCACGATGTGGCGGTGATTAGAGTTTAGTTTGCGGTTAGTTTTGTGGGTGACAATTAGTTTTGCGATAGTTGGGACGGTTTGCTGATAGTCTTGGGTTTACGACAATTGAGGTCAGTGGTTATTTTGGGTCAGTTGGTGGCTCGGAAGTCCCCTAAGAGAGATAGAAATCGAAGTGGGTGGGAGTAAATGGGTCTGAGAAAAAAATCGCATGCGACCGCGACCAGTTAGTGACGGACAAGGTTTGGGGTTCCTTCTAATTACACGACGGTATCATACGCACGTTTAGAACTTAACTGATTTACATCACGTACTCGTTTTGTCTTAGTTTAGCGCGATAACAAAGGTGATCGAGTCACATCTTCACTAAAGATTTATAAGCAACTAATTCTTTAACTTCAAGTCTCTTCTACGTAACACTGTAGCAGAGCGCGCATGGACGCGTGTAAGAAAATGTTAGCAGTAGCAACCGTTAAAGCATGTATGCAAATTAGCAAGTGTGCACAAGCTTACGTCACAAGAAAATCAGAGAAAAAGACAGCACAAAGTCGAGCAAAGGAATCGATCAGACGTTTTTTTTTGACTCGTGTGCGGTGAGAGAAAATGCACCAAATAGCGAAGAGCAGAAAAAAACAAAAAAAAAAAAAACGCGAGCAGGGTGAGATGAACGTGGTGGCAGCGACAGACTTTTAAGATGGTGTCGAGACGGCCAGGTTTTGTTAATCTCATGGCAGATGACATGAATAGTAAAAAAAAAAAAAAAAAAAAAAAAAATCAAGAAGCAGGCATTGTTTGGAAAGTAACGGTAATAAATGCCTTTTGTTAAAATAGAAAAAAAAAGCAGAGTCGGATTTTTTATTTCTTTTCTATTTCTTTTCGTTTGCTTGTTCCTGCGACTAAACACACCCATGAATCATATACGAGTCATATACCCATAAAGTTAATAACATGCCGACTACACCCAATGATTCGATAACACATATTTATACTTAACTTCAAAAGCATATTACTGCAACATAACATCCAACAATGGCACCACTTTCTCTAATATATCGTTAGATAGATATCGTATCACTGGAGCGTATTTACCATTTGGCAGCGACGGTATTCTTCACGTTTGCCTTCAGAGAACGGCCTCGGCGCCGTTATTTTTATTTTTTATTTTTATTTTTACCTCGGCACCCAAAGCAACAGAGTCTAGATCATTCTTGTAATGACCTTTTTCCTGTTTATTGTGGTATGACGCTGGCCCCGTGCAGTTCTAGGTTGTCCACCCTCTCAGGCTTTGCTTTCCCTCTTTGAGAATGGATTAGTTCATTGCTAATCAGCTGAGCCGCCCCTACCGGTAAATGCCGACAGGCTGCCCATGTAATTTTTGCAGGGTAGCGTACACCTCATCGGGGATTCTGGTTTTTCAATCCCACTTTCGTGATTCTTGTGTCTATTCTTCTCGCACTGAAAAAGAGATAAATACATTCGGGGAATGTATTTATCTCTTTTTCACTCTCGAAAGGTGCAAAGAGGAAACCTAATTCTGGCATGTCTCATTATCGTAACACACGTAAACATGAATGTTCCTGACATGTGATACTACGGGCATAAGTAAAGGAATCACTTGCATGGTGGCAAGAACGGACATTTTTCTTTACTATACATAAAGCACTATAATTAAATTTACCTGCTGAAGTTCTTATTTACTAGCCTACTCACAAGGGCAGATTAGCACAAGATCGTTTTTTTTAAATGGAGAATTCCAGCTCCCTCAAAATATGCCTGCCGCATTCGCGTTAAGCGAGTTGAATCGGCTTCCTCTGAAGGAGAAAAAGTCAAGGAAATATTAAATTTGTAACATAGCGTGGGTGTGCGCATGTAAATGCATGCGAAATGACATCACCGGTAAAAAAAAGAGCACGATCACGTTAGAGACGTGGATGACGTTCGAGAGCACGTTTGAGAAGACTATCACGTAAGGGACGTCACAGTGGTAACGAGAAAATCAGGAAATAAATATCGCTGCACACACACACACACACACACACACACACACACACACACACACACACACACACACACACACACACACACAAAAATAACGAGTTGAAGTGCTTTTCTATTCTTTGTCTGCTTTGCGACTGAAGCTACAATGTCTTGGTTCCCGGACAACGTGATAAAGTCGCATTTTAAGGGGAGATGACTACGTTGAATTTTTGCAGTTCTTATAGGGTGTTGTATATATACATGTATATATTTCTATATACAGCGCCTGGTATTCCCAAATGGTCACCCATCTAATATTGACCAGGTTCAACATTGCTGAACTTCGATGATCTAACGGGACCCCTAAAGTAGGCACTCTGGATTGGAATAAACTAAAAATTGTCCAAACTTTCGCGGACACTGGACAGAATAGACTAAGAGTAGCATCAAAACATATACTACACTTTGTTTTTAGTCTAAAAAGCCAAAGAACTTTCTGTAAGTTGTTTGATATGGAAGAGTCCGTCATATAATAAAAATGATATATAACATAATACCTTATATCGTATATTTGTATTAACATAAATTGACATAAATACATAGAAAATACTCTCACTCCTACCAATATCTTATATCAAAGTAGTGTCATTATTAGAGCTCTGACAACAGCATGTTCTTTTCATTGTTTTGACTCTCGAGTGTGTATCCGTTAATATCTTATATGCTTTTATACAGAGTGATGTGGTTCTCGGTTGATTAACTGTGTCTAACTGTGTCGGATATATACTCGAGAGTCAAAACAATGAAAAGAATATGCTGTTGTCATAGATTATTTATTATTTATGGGCTGGTGCGCCAACCACTACTTTCGCCCTATTAGACAGGATGCATAAAATAGTTTTTTTTTTCATACGATAAGGCATGACCTGTCTACAAATCTCTAGACCTTGTCGAACTTTTTGCACTTGTAACCCCCATCCCGCAAGGTGAAGAGCCCCGACGATATTTTCTTTCCGTCACGGGTACATACACCATACAAATTTTTTTTTTTTTTTAATATTTTCGTCTTTTCATGGGGTAAGGGGTGTTATAAAAGCGCCTATGTTGTTTTTCTCCTGTTTATAGATTCTCGAATGTTAACTATTCTGTACTTTTTCCGAATCAGTATATAGAGATTAAAGCAACTTACACAAACAGAATGTATCATAATTCTATAAGTCAAATAACGTTCAATTAAAAGAAAACACTAAATAAACAATGCATTACCAAAATACCCCCCCCCCCAAAAAAACCCCAACATAGTTACAAAATCGAAATAAAAATGGAAGGAAAAGGAGCCATAGACAAGGTTCGGTAGCTAAACATTGTCTCTAATTAAAATATAATTAAGATTTTTACAAGGGAGTCACCACTTATCAAGGTCTGAAGCCACTCGAGGCTAAGGGTTAATAAGCATAAATGTTCAGTGAGAAAGCAACGTACTAATCGGTAGTGGTGGGTAAAACTTGATTATTTAAGGGCTCAATAAAAACATGTTTGCATTATATTTGAAGACAATCATGTTTTAATCAGCTGGGAAGCATGCCCGTAGCACAGAGTTCCACAGGAGTGTAGTTCTAGGAAAGAAACCTTGTTCATGGAATTTGCGTTTAGATTTAAGCACAGACAGAGTGGGTGAAATTATTGATGCGACAATCTACGCATATAAGAGTCCCATACCTCCTAAGATAGAACACTTTTGCCACATTTACGGAATGTGTCGAACAGGACACTCTTTTATGCCTTGACAGACTCCAGAATAAATATTATCTGATCTAGTGGCCTGGCAGTTTCTTGCTTTGCGTTCTTCAGACCACGAGAAAGTGTCAGTCACCGCTTTTCATTCTGCGTCTACTCTTAGGTGATTTGATATTTTTGTTGACTGTAATTATTTAAAAGATAGGAGTTGCCCACTGGCCTTAGTCATGAACAAGTGAAGCATGCATGGCCCTCCCCCGTGAGTGCACAGTGAACGAGCCATAAAAAATGACTATGGTCAGCATTTGCGCCCCCCCCATTTCGCCACAAAAGTCCCCAGGGGGCGTCAAATCCTGGTGAAAATGAACAAACGATGCAGTTTTAGGCCTTAACATATGTAAATTTTAGTTCTGCCCCATGCAAACAAAGAAATGATAAAGTCCATCATATGCCCCACCCCCATTTAGCCCCAAAAGTCCCCAAGTCCTTAACATATTTAAATTTGAGTTCAGCACCATGCAAAACTGCTAAATAGATATGCACAGAAAATTTTGGAAAAATCTGGTAAAATAGTCCCCAAAATGGAGTGTTTTTAATAGCCGTAAAAGAGCACCTAGGACACACCCAAGAGTTATCGCGAAGTATAGGCAAACAAAATTATATAGAAATCAGTTAGTTAAAACTTTTCAGAAAGTTTTATAAAAATCCAAGGCATCATTTTTTTTTTTTTAATAAGCACAAAAGTGTCAATTTTAGTCATTTTAACCCGAAAGGCACCCTAGGGTAGCAACCGGAGTTTTCCCGGAAAATCCGTTTTGTTACTTTTTTTTTCTCATATCATGTTTAATGTAAGTCACTGCGGGAAGGCATGTGAAGCTTCTTTCCAGTGCACCGCAATGGGTCCTCTACTAGACCAGGCAATCAATTGATTTGATTGAAAAATAGGCGATGCATCCGATTTCGTTGACATTAAAAAATATGGGAGTGTGAAACATTCGTTGAATATCATTCAATCCCCGGCAACGCCGAGTATCATAAAAGAAATACATTAAGACATAATAGAAACAGATGCGTCCATGCCTATGCCCACGTTTTCCCGTCTCGCAGGCCGGCTTTGACCGACTGGACAATTGCACATATGCAAATAAGCCGCATATGCAAATAGATACTGCGTTTCGTCGGCGTAGAAAAAAAAAAGAAAAAAAAAAAAAAAAGGAACACAATCCAAAAAGGAACACAATCCAAAAAGGATTGATGCACCGCAAAAGAAGAAGAACGCCGGATACACCACAACCCGCTTCACGTGATAGGTAAATAAATAAATAAATAAATAAATAAATAAATAAAAAAGTGTTCTGTAGACAGCTGGAGCTAACGAGAAGAGTGGAGAGGAACACATTCAACAGCCTCTTCTTTCAGTCAGCCAGCTGCGCAGAAGTATATCGATTTCTGAGTTACGTGTAAATCAAAATAATAAACGGACCGGGCCTATTGATGCTGGACGGACATGCGAACATCATTGGAGAGCCAAGGATACTGTGAAAAGGGAGATGCCGGTGGTTTGGAAGTTGCCGATAGACACTGTCAGCTACTTCAACAATGAAAGACTATTCCATACACACACAACATGCATCTCTATCTATGTAAAATTAGGTATGTGTATATGTTTATATATTCGCATGTTCAGTATTCGCTCCTGAACTAAAAGACTGATTATTATGAATTTTGGAACACAGCTGTAAGGGACAAGGTGTCGCAATATGGGCTATATTTAGTTTGATTTGGTTTATTTAAAAGCGGGTGAAAAATGGGTGAAATTCCTGCGTGAAAATTAAGACAATTCTCACTTTAATGAAATGTTAATAACGGTTATTAATAAATATTCTTCAAATTTTCTTTAGAATATTTCACATGATTTTTAGTGGTCATAATATGGGCACAACCTTCGAAAAATTCAAATGTTTCAAATTTGTATTAAATTTGAGCCATCGCCATTAGACACCAATTGAGCAAGGTTCCTTTAATTTCAATTTCTTAAGATTTCTTGAACCAAAGACTTAAATTTAAGAAATCTTCTAAAATCAAAATTTAGAAATCTTCTAGAATGAAAATAACGTAATGGATTACTAGGCATAATTTTAGCACGAATATATTTTTAGTTGAATCTGCGTAAAAGTGCCTAAATATTGTGCAAAATTGTTCTTTTGGTAAATTAATTGTACTTGTTCTAGGACAGATAATTTTCTAGCATATATATATGTATATATATATATATATATATATATATATATATATATATATATATATATAAGCCTGACGAATTCTCGCTAGGATGAAACGCTGAATGGTCTGTGTAGCTTAATTGCCACACATATTTTCATAACTTATTACCTAGCCCTGCTTATCTATTGAGCACTCTTAAAGTAAATACTGGCAATTTACGGATAAAATTATATCTTAGATTTATATTGTTATATTTCTATATTTATAGTCTCATAATTTATATTTATTTATGTGATTAGATGATATATATCATCCACATACAGTGCTGTTTCGTTGTATCACAACCCGTCAGTGCGGCTTGATTAGCACCTCTCCCTAGCTAAGGATTTAACTTAAAATATATTGTTGGTTTAATTTAACGCCGACTCAAATTTTATAAAAGTTGAATAAAAAGTACAGAACAATTTCCAGTTTGCATATTTAATAAATTAATACAGTCAGCAGATTTATATATTTAACAAATTCATATCTTAAAAATTCATATATTTAACAAATTATAAATTTGCAATAGATATACATGTTATAAACAATTTTAATTTGGCTGTTTAGGTTCAATCGCATTTCAACTTCTTATGTGTTATCTAAAAATCTAATTCAGTCTACATACGCTGTGTGTGTGTGTGTGTGTGTATATGTTTCAAAACGGTACGAACACTAGGCGGGGTTAACCGGCTTCCCCCAAAGGAATAAGTTCCATGGAAGTATGAAATTTTCAAGCTATCCCCAGTCGTATATGTATCCCCCGTTAAGGAAGATGACGACGTTATGGTTTTTGCAACTTTTGCAGGAAGGTGTTGACATCCTCCTACGTACAGCGCCCGGAATTTCCAAATTGGTAACTCATTTTAGTATTGGGCAGGCTCAACGTTGCTTAACTTCGATCATCTAAGGAGAACCGGTGCGCCAACGTGATTATATGCCGTGAATGTATATATGTACATTTTCGTATATATATATATATATATATATATATATATATATATATATATATATATATACATATATATATATATACATATATATATATATATATATATATATATATATATATATATATATATATATATATATATATATATAATGTTAAGAAGTTCACGTATGCTCCTAAAATAGTAATTTCAAGATTATGAGTTATTTGAAGCATAAAAAGGATGTTGTATTTTTTATATTTAATATTTTATTTTTATATTTCAAACGATCCTACGCTCTTGATCACAAAAATGTCGCATGATAAAAATTAAAGACATTTTTACTTCGCTACGTTTTTATGATCTAGAGCAGAGGACTGCTTTAAACATGAAAAATAAAATATTGACTATAAAAACTCCAAAAAACCCCCATAACCTTGAAATTGAATATATATATATATATATATATATATATATATATATATATATATATATATATATATATATATATGTATAGTTTTAAAAATATAGTTATCCACTGACACGTGTTTCTTCATGTATGACTCATCAGAGTGGCTGAATCTAGCGAGATTCGAAATCGGGACCCCATGATGAGAAGCCTAAACCTCTTCCACCGGATCATCAAGGAAAAATTATTCTCAACTCGCATTTAGGTAAAAATGCACATTAGTATAAATAATTGAATTTATTCAAAATTATCGCAATCAAAAACAAATAAACAGCACACACACATACATATATATATATATGTGTGTGTGTGTGTGTGTGTGTGTGTGTGTGTAGTTACTGGATTCTGTCTAAATTTTCTTCATTTAGGAATGGGTATTTTACACCGCAGAATCATATATTTAACAGCTGTCCCGTTTCTTAAATCTCAGAAGCAGGCACATGGTAAACAGCCGATGATCCCTGTTATCAGTTCACAATTAAGTTTTTTTTTTGCTCTACCTTTCACTATTACGTTTTTGAATACTCTTTTGTAATTGTGAATTTTCTAAAGGTAAATTGGCTTATGCAATATGCGATATGTGGCACTTAGTATCCCTTGGAATTTAAACATTATTATTATTATTATTATTATTATTATTATTATTATTATTATTATTATTATTATTATTATTATTTATGCCTCTCAAACAGAAATCAAGTGTTAGTTCTAGGAAGGAGGCCCTTGATTTTGAAAAACTTTTTGAATTAAAATAAATCAAAGAGAAATGAAGATAAAATAAGGAAGTTAATATGCGAGCACCCTCATCAGAAGGAGCATTTTTGTGTCATATATGTGAACGTCCACGTAAGACTGCAGCTGGGGGAAAGAGCCACCAATCTGGTCGCGGCCGCACAACTACTAATTGAAGGGATGATAACCTTCTGTTAAGTATAAGCAATTACGCACACACAAATTAAGAAATAATCATTTACACGTAATTCCCAAAATTTTACATAAACAGTATATATATATATATATATATATATATATATATATATATATATATATATATATATATATATATATATATATATAGTTATGGAAATATATCGCATTAAGCTACACGATATCTTCTGTGTTTTATCCTAGTAGGGCATCGTCAGGCTAAAATTTTAGCCTGGCTATTCTGTGTAGCTTGTCATATATTTTAATAACTTTCAACTCATGCATTGAAATAAATGCTGGAAATCGACACATAAAATACATATCTCCTTCAAGCTTTTTATGTTGATACGTGAAATAATAATAATAATGATAATAATAATAATAATAATAATGATAATAATAATAATAATAATAATAATAATAATAATAATAATAATACTAACAATAACAGCAACAGCAACAGATACCGTCCCATCCCTTTTTTGCGAGTGTCACCATAAACGCATACCACACGAAATAATGATGGTCAAGGAGGATGGAAAGATGGAGGAGAGAAAGCACTAATCGGACCTCCACCTGATGCGAAGAGGACTGGGACCTTGGGGAGGCTCATTGCCACCCAAATTCCAGTAAAGACCAATGGTCGCTACCAACGAGAAATTAATGATAAACGGCTATCGCGACAACGCAAACTAATTTGCAAAGGCTATCGAAAGAGCTGGTGAGTACTGGAAATCTGGCGAGACTTGTTGCCACTTAAAATCCAGGGAACACCGGAAGTTGTTCTCAAAAAGAAATCTTTGATGTTACCCTGTTAACTTGTATGAAACCTTCTAGTGAGTGAATAATATCACGCACACACACGCACACATATTTGTATGTGTGTGTGTGTGTGTGTGTGTGTGTGTGTGTGTGTGCGTGCGTCTCTGCCTCCGTGAGTAATTACTGGCGGAGAAAGTCTGATATATTCAAACAACGTAATCAAATTTACTGATAGGAATAGAAATGTAATATCTGGTGTTTGTCATCAAAAGATTCGCTCATAAATACATAAATCTATTATTTTCATAATTTTACACCGTACATGATAGAAGGGGGGGCGGGAGGAAAGAATAGCAAGTAGCAGGAGGAGTGGTGGAGAGAGGAGGGGAGATTGCATCCCGCTTTTCAAAATGACAAGTTGACATGGGTGAATATAAAAAACTGGAAGAAAATGGAAGCACCCTGCAAAAAAAAGTTGCAGGTCGATTGATGCAAGTTGAACACAGGCTGCTTTAGCCTGAACAGATTTGGATATCGATCTATCGATACATGTTAATCATGTGGAGATCGCCATGATAGATTACAAACATGGGCATAAGATGGACGAGAAACACGCATGAAACAAACTAGAAACGGACCGAGATCCAATGATTCATAAACGATGGAGAGAAGTGCGTACAAGCGTATATGTGTTGAATGAGAGAGAGAGAGAGAGAGAGAGAGAGAGAGAGAGAGAGAGAGAGAGGTAGAGGTGGGGGTGGGGAAGGACTTTTTACGTCTGGAATAATCTTACAGTGTCCGCCATGAGAAACTATATACTTCTTTTACTTTCAACATAATAAATGTTACCTTAAAAGAATATGCAACTGCAATATAGAAATTAACAAAGGCTGCACTTTATTTTTATAATTTCTTTTGCAACGTAGAACATGATTATTCGTACTATTTAGATTCTTTGGACTACTATTCTCATCGTCCAAAATATGTGCGTCCAAGGGCCCAGAAAGTGGGTGCCTATTTTACGTTAAATTTATATAGAAAAGTGATTCTTACTTTCTGAAAGTAAATTCTTCATATGAAAACTATTTCTCTGCGCCATTTTAAAATGTTATATTCGTTTTCAGCACCCCCGAAAACATCTAAAAATCGTCATTTAATTTGTTCTGAGTTGAAACGAACCTAGACATTGACTAATATATATATATATATATATATATATATATATATATATATATATATATATATATATATATATATATATATATATATTCCTTTAATTTTCTCTCCAAAAAAGAGGGGGAGGGGGAATAGGAGAGGAAAAAAAGAGAAATGGGAAGCCAGCTGACCGTTTTCGACCCTCGCTTCTCAAAGCTGTATTGAGGGAATTTTTTAAACAAAGAATGAAAAAGTGATTAAAATTGCTTTTTATTCAATTTACGGGGAGAAAAAAAGTGGGAAAACGATTAAAATAAAACAGCGTTATGGTCAAATACCCTAGAGATTAATCACTTTGAAACCCAGTAGGCATTCCCTTTGCTTTCAAAAGGAAGGTTTTCTAAGTCGAACGTGAATAGTTTCCAGGATCTTAAGGTGATATAGTGAATGAGCACGACTCAGAATAGAAAAAGAGTCCGTGCTAAAGTTCGCTGCACAAGACGGGTTTTTAAGTAAATGATCAGTAATTAAGGACCCGTATGTGTTAGTAACAACGTCCGTTGCCCGGTAGGTTCCATTCCAAATTTTGCTGGGTACATGTTGTTGAATTCTTCCATCTAATGTCGTTCGACCCAAGTAGTTGGCACCGCAACCACATTCAAAATTGTAAATAACGCCACTATTATAGTGTGTTTGTGTGTGTGGGGGGGTAGAACGCCTTTTCGAGAAGATGGTATAAAGTTCTGGTAGAGAACACAACACGCACATTACAAGCAAAATAACATCCATGAACTGCTGAACTTATTTGTTTGGCAAATTTCTCACTGTACGGGTACTTTTGCTAGTATATATATACAAATTTACTTTTAATCATGAATCATAAACGTCTTCCCTTCCTAATTGCAATATATATATATATATATATATATATATATATATATATATATATATATATATATATATATATATATATATATATATAACAGGACCCATCTACCGGCGTTGCCCGTGGAAGTATGATAATCAAAATAGAATCCCAGATCACCCTTGCGCAAGGTGTAACACCGGTTAGCTTCCCTCTGATATTTTTTTTGGAGGGGGGTACCATGCAGGGAATCGATGAATTTCCTCAGCTGTGGTGAAAGTAATACAGCTAGCAAATTAGGCTCTTTTCATAAAACAAGCCGGAAACAGGGAACCCGTTGTTCCTTTACGGTAATCGGTACTCACGCACTTATTGTACCGTGCTGAAATAATAACGTTATTATTTAGAAAGCCGTTCATAACATGCGGAGGGAAGTATATTTTGTAACTATTCTATCTTTACATCTAATAATTTAATAATAAAAAAAAGATATCGTAAAACTTGAGTTTAACTTGAAAATACTATTTTAAAAATGGCGCGGTACAGTAAGTGCATAAGCACTCGAAAGTCTTTTAATGATGGCGTACCAGACAAAATACAATTAAGAATTACTTGGGAATTCAAGCCAATCATGGCTGACGGAACAAGACTATGCTACCCCCGTTGATTAAATAAAGGGTTCCGTTCGAAATTCACAGCAGATTCTCGAGTTCGACAGAGAGATTCGCCAGTTCGACAGAAAGATTCCCGAGTTCGACAGAGAGATTTCCGAGTTCGACAGGAAGATTGCCGAGTTCGACAGGAAGATTGCCGACTTCGAGAGAAATATTTCCGAATTCGACATCATACACGTGAAGACGGTTGGGAGGTTACATCGACCGAAACAGTCGAACTTGAGAAATACAATCGCGAATTACCTAGGTGTTTTATCCAGCCATGGCCGACGGAACGTAGATTAAATAAAGGGTTTCGTCCAAAATTCTGTGCAGATTATCGAGTCCGACAGAAAGATTCCCGAGTTCGACAGAAAGATACCCGAATGCGACAAGATACATCTGAAGAAGGTCAGAGGTTACATCGACTGAAACGGTGTGAAAACAACACTCAAGATGATAACGATGGTTCTATGAATCCAAATGATACAGGTTATCAATCGTCATCCCAAAATTTCAGAAACGTTATAAAACATGATGTTTATTGAAACAATTTATTAAAGAGATGCGTGCGCCCATGGAACTCACTTCACTTTACTAATGTTTCAGAACTGTATACTAAAGTACACAGCTCCAATGACACTTGAGTAACAGCAGCTCGGATTTGACCCCAAACTTCAATGATATATAATCGCGTGGACATACTAGTTCTTGCTGATTCACCGGTTAAGCGATGCTGAGTCTGGCCAGTACCAGATGAGTGACTATTTAGGAATACCATATGCTGCATATATTGAGGTAAGCACAGTCCTAGCAGGCAAGTTCGGCAGCAAGATGTAGCACCGGTTGGCCTCCTTTTGATATTCTGGAGGAATCACTTAGAAGAATGAATTAAAACTAAAAAAGAAAAAAAAAAAAAAAAGGAAGCAAAAAAAAAAAAAACGAAAAAAAAAAAAAACGAAAAAGAAATAAGAAGGAAAGAAAAAAAAATTCAGAAACGGAAACGAAATCGAATCGGTAAGAAAAGATGAATGAAAAATAAAGAAAAAAAGAAAGAAGAAAATAAGAAGCAAAAAAAAAAGAAAGAAAAAAAATTCAGAAATGTAAACTAAACTTTTTTTTTCAATTTAAAAACCAAACAAAACGAAACGCTTACAAACATGACAATATTTTTAATTATTTCTCTAAGCCCTCCATCCGGCCATATATTGCCATCCGGTAGACATTTCACTGCTCAATTTCCTGCGCATGATGCCCCTATAAGTATGGTACCTAATTCACAACAACCATTTACAACATACTGATAATGTGCGTTGGGCACTGATATAGTTTAGCGGCTCAAAATTTTAGGCCGTGGAGAATTTAGATCACGTGATATTTTTGAAAACGGTGTCATTTGAAGAAAAAATGTAACCTCATTTGAAATTACCAGGCAGCATTTGATAATTATTTGATTATATTTTATTAATATAATTTTATTAAATTTTTATTTATAAATAATATATTAAAATATAAATAAAATATTTCAATACAATATTAAAATAATAATATATTCAAATATGATAATAAAAGTAATATGAATAAATATATGTTAACATTATTTTAGTAATGTTATTTATATTATTTTATTAATATTTTATTAATATGTTATTAATATTATTTTATTAATATTTTATTAATATTTTATTAATATTTTATTAATATTATTTTATTAATATTTTATTAATATTTTATTGATATTATTTTATTAATATGTTATTAATATGTTATTAATATTATTTTATTAATATATAATTATTATGTATTAATATTTTATTAATATTTTATTAATATTATTTTATTAATATTTTATTAATATGTTATTAATATTATTTTATTAATATTTTATTAATATGTAATTAATATTATTTTATTAATATGTAATTAATATTATTTTATTAATATTTTATTAATATGTAATTAATATTATTTTATTAATATTTTATTAATATGTTATTAATATTATTTTATTAATATTTTATTAATATGTTATTAATATTATTTTATTAATATTTTATTAATATGTTATTAATGTTATTTTATTAATATACTTTGTAAGGAACAATACGGTTGCATAGAGAGCAAACTATTTGTTAATGTTATTGCAAATGTGAAAATTTCGTCAAGTTAATAAAATAGGATATATATATATATATATATATATATATATATATATATATATATATATATATATATATATATATATCGACATAGAACGAACCAAACGGTTTTTTGTTCGTATTGTGTAGAAATACAAAGTTATTTTTAAGAGAAAGCGTTGAAAATAATGATTTTGATAAACGAATAATGTTTTCTTTAATTATAAATATATATTTAAAACGGTTCGCCGAAAAATAATTATTTTAATAAATCGAATTATATTTAATTAGATGTATTTATTTAAAATTGTTCATTGAAAATAATTATTTTAATAATTCCAGTTATATTTAATTAAAGATATACATTTAAAATTGTTCATTAAAATTATTTAATTATTTTTATTAATGAGTTGTATTTAATTAAATATATATTTGAAAAACTGTTGCTTGTTCGGAGAAAAAATTAATATGCAAAATCTTAAACTTTAATTAACTTTAAACTTTAATTAACGATATATATTTAAAAAATAATTAATTCAATAACTTGAGTTATATTAAAACAAATATATATTTTTAAAATTGTTAATGAAAAAAGATTTTAATATGCAAAAAGGTAAGCTATGTTTAATTAATGATATATTTTAAACTTCGTGGAAAAACATTTTTAAAAACTTTTTCTTGTAATAAAGACATTCATGAAAAAAAAGGAAAATTTTTTATTGTTCTTTATTCTTTTTAAAATATGTCATTTTTGACATGTTAAATCTGATTTATTAATTTATATTTATTGATTCTTTTTTGTTAATTTGTTTAATATAATTTGTATTTAATTGCTTTATTGCCTTGTTTTAGGATAAAAAAACTAGAAATGCAGCTAATTGATTAATACGAGTGATAGCGGAAACGAATGGAGGGGCAATAAGCCAAACCAAAGGTACGTTACTATAACGCCTCCACTCTTTGGCCTTCTTTACGCAAAATCAGGTGCGATCCAAGTCGCAGAGCCTAGTTACCGTCGTTTTTCATTTTCAATATGGGACGGCTGGCGTTACAAACGGAACAGCTGCTGGGCGAGAAGCTGGTAGCACACACCGAATGTTATGAAAAACCTGTGTCACGCGTGACTTGATTATGCCCGTTTCTATCAAAAGATAAGGCGCGCGCGTGTGTAACGCGTGTCGCTCGATAATTCTAGAAGCACTATGCACAATCGTATTCTCAATCGTTGCAAGATACATACGCAGTTTCACTTGTGATGCACTGAAATATGTGCATATCTATCTATTAGTGATGGGATGACTCCAACCTGCTTCCCTGACTCCGATACGATTACTGATTCGGTTCTATACTACGAATTCCGATGCAATTACTGATTCTGTTCTAAATCCCCGATTCCGATACAATTCCCGATTTTGATGCTTGTATAATCTCTAATTATTTAGTTTTTTTTTTTATTTTAAAATTAGCGTAAAAAATGTAATATATGCATATATTTTAGCAAACATAGAA
>NC_136496.1:73954798-73967298 GCF_053919585.1 Euprymna scolopes
TACTTTTTGTGGCAGTTGTTTAGAGAGTGTGATTGTATCATTGCAAAGTCTTTCCTCACAATAAAAAGCTTCAAACACAGGCATTACTTAATATGCAACGGAATACACACTTTGCAATCAGTGTGTATCTCGATAATAAAAAGGCTGGCTGTAGCCTGAAACGGCAAACGGATATTCAATGAGTACTGATGCAGATATGGGCGTGAATGGCAATAAAGGCTCTGGAACTTCCAGGTTCTGGTCTGGTAGGTGTTCAGGGCACCACAGCTTGGACCCGGTCATCAGTGAATGTGCTGGACTATAGAAGACCGCTTGGCACGGGCTGCTAGTTGCGCTCATGTTTTGCGTCATTTGAGCCAGAGATATATTAAGTAATGGCAATGCTCGAGAACAAGTTGCTGCCATCATATATATATATATATATATATATATATATATATATATATATATATATATATTGTGTGTATACATATATTTGAACCAACGTTGTTAAAGGCAACAGGGAGCTTCCGTTTAATTAGACCTCTTATTTTTTAAAAAAATTTTCTGATGATCTTTTTAGTGTGTGAAAAAAAAAGAATTGATATAAGTTCCGTACGTAGTGCGAAGTTGGTAGCGGTGTTGCTTTTCGTCTGTTGTCTTTAACGAAGTTTGTTTAAATAAAGGAATGCAGCCTAAATACATACAATTCAAATGTACATATGTATACACATACGTATATATATGTATGTATGTATGTATGTATGTATGTGTATATATATATATTCATAAAATACTGCATATATATTCAAAACACACTTTATATATATGTCTGTGTATATATGTATATAAAGCTGAATATGTGTGCGTGTGTGCGTGTGTGGTCACAAGCTGTGTGATCATGAAGCTGAATATGTGTGTTTGTGTGTGTATGTGTGTGTGTGTGTGTTGTTGACTATTTTAAAAAAACTGATTACATATAATGATAGAAGATATATCGAGACACAGGAATGGGTATGTTTGATCTGGCAGAACGATGGTTCATTAAAATTGTGGGATCTGCATTCTCGCCCAGTCCACAAGTATGGAAATAAAAAATTAAAAAATTAAAAAAAACGTGTACAAGTGTTTTTGATATAGATGTACATAAGAATACTTGGATAAGTATGTTTTAACTTAAATAGGGATGGTATATTAAAATTGTGGGTCTGCGTTTGCGCTTGGCCTCCATGGAATGGAAATAAGCACAAACTTTAATAAAGACTTTTCATATCTATCTGCGTAAGTATCCTTTGATAATTATGTTTCAGTTTGAAGAAATATGGTATAATAAAAGTATGGGGTGTTCGTTCGCGCCTGACCTCCATAGAATGGAAATATGTCACAAAGTTTAACAAGGTTTTTTAATATAGATCCACAGAATATTGTGATAAGTGTTTCAGTGTGAACAGGTATGGTATAATAAATTATGGGTTTTATCTATTTTATTTTTATTTTCATCATATTTTGCTTTGGTTTCGATACCCCCACATTCGAAGCTATCTCTTTACAACCCTTCCTTTTCATAACCTATCATTCTTTCATAAATCAGAGTCCATTTTCTGCAAACTGTTTTTAAACCCAGTCAACGACGGGTACTTTTGCTAATATATATATATATATATATATATATATATATATATATATATGTATGTATATATATATATATATATATATATATATATATATATATATATATATATATATACTCGCATACTTATTCATAAAATACTACATATATGTTCATAACACGCTTTATATATATATATATATATATATATATATATATATATATATATGCCTATATGTAAGAAGCAAAACTGGTTCATATTTCGAGCCTTTAAATACATACAAAACGAACGCATATACACGCAATATTTGTACACTACTACTGCTACTACTACACATCCCCACTCAGATATTGAGCACTGTTGAAGTAAACACGCGGAAAACATATATATACACAATATATCATATCATCTCATTATATATATATATATATATATATATATATATATATATATATATATATATATATATGGAGGCGTGATTTCTACTGAAGAGCTGTGATATAGCGAAACAGTCTTTCCGTGGATGACATACATGTGTATGTATGCGTGCAAATTCGGAATCGACAGTCTTTTTGATAGGCTATAACAGCTGTTTCTTTCTTTCTTTTTTTTTTTTTCAATGTTTTAACATTTTGTTTTAGCCGGCTACCAGACATTCACCCGCTATCTCATACATTCCAAACAAGATATCTTTTTTAAGATTTTAGCAGTACCTTGAAGTGTAATTATTGGTGTCTCCCTTGCACTTCGTTCAGCTGGTATATTTATCGGATAGTTTGCATATTGTGGCATAATCTGCAAATCTATAATTGGTCTGACACGACATTCGAGGATTCATTGTATGAGCACCCTTTAATAGAAGGAGAGTTTTTGTGCCACATATTTTAACGTCCATGTAAGACTGGAGCTGGGTTAAAGAGCCATCTACATGAGCACGACCAAAAGTTTACTAAAGGGATGGTAAATTTCAGTGAAGAAGCAGCAATCACACACACACACACACACACACACACACACACACACACACACACACACACACACACACACACACACACACACACACACACACACACACACACACACACACACATAGAGAGAGACAGACAGAGTAAGCAAATGAATATATATATATATATAAATAAATTAAAGCTGATCTAGTATTATCGTACTTAAGTCATTGTCTTTAGGTTTTGGTTTCGATCTCAGCTCGAGTATTTTTTTTTACTTACAAGAAGTGAACTGTTTAAAAAAACATAATCCTTGCATGCACATGTCTCAGTTTCTTTCCGTTTTTTTTTTTACTTCATTTTTTTTTTCAAAGTTTTGTGTTACGTTTCATACCGGGCAATGCCGGGCAATGCCGGGCTCATCTAGTATTTCATAAAAGTTTCGCGTTCATTTTTATTTTCTATCAAGATACATATAAAAAAAAAAAATCCGTGGGATATCTTCAACATGAAAAAAATATATTAAAACGCGATAGTTTACTTGATTTTATGTCTTCCACAAATCTATGATTTAGTGTTCAGATGTGGAAAAATTCGTCATTGTATAGACGAGAATCTTCACCAGATGATGCCGGCAAATCCCAGGCGTGGTTTCGAAGTCGAAGTATCATTAGCACTAGCCTAGGACGTCCCAGCAGTAGCTAACAATATTACCAGCTTTTATTGGATTCTTGTCATTCTGTGAAATAGCTACACATATGTAGTTAGAACCATGAACCGGATATTGGTTTATCTATTTTTTCTGTCTGACAGATATAGACCAAGATTAGTCAAGAATGCGAAAACTGAGTTGTGTGTGTGTGTGTGTGTGTGTGCTTCTCAAGATACGGAGTCCGCTCCAGAATAATGGTATATGAGTGTAGGGTAGTCAATGGGACAATACCGTAGTAATCGTTAATAGTGGAATTCCACAGTCCAACACACACACACACACACACACACACACACACACACACACACACACACACACACACACACACACACACACACACACACACACACACACACATATATATTATTAATTTACATACTTAACTTTATATACGTGCGCATCCTAAATGTA
This sequence comes from Euprymna scolopes, assembly GCF_053919585.1. Lineage (NCBI taxonomy): Eukaryota > Metazoa > Mollusca > Cephalopoda > Sepiida > Sepiolidae > Euprymna > Euprymna scolopes. The sequence goes on from NC_136496.1 coordinate 73,958,458, forward strand.
TATATTCAAAAACTAATAATTTATTCATTAATTCAAGAGATTATATATATATATATATATATATATATGTCTGTCTGTGTGTACATTTCCCTGCCAAATAACTTCGTCAATTTTCGGTCTAGAGTCTCGAGATTTGGCACAAGTCTTGAGATTTGAGAAAAACTTTTTAATTTGTTTTCGGCCAGAAATTTGGCTGTCAAGGGATCAAAGTTCAACGTTTTGACCTTTGAAAAATCTACCAAAATCCTCCGCCAAATTTGGGTCTAAACACTTGAAATTTTGAATGTACGTTACTTGGACATGGATCAAACTTTATAATTTGATTTGAGCCCTCAAAAATAAATGTTAAGGAGTCAAAATTGGGGCAAAGTTAAAAAAATTGACCTCTGCGGTTTCTACGAAATTATTCACACTAATTTTGGTCTAAAAATTTGAAATGTTACATAAAGTTTATTCATACGTAGGGCAAGCTATGAACAGTGTATTGGTCCCGAGCAAAGCCGGGCTGAACGGCTAGTATATTTCTGTGAAAAGCAAACCTTTCTAAAAAGTCGTCTGATGAGAACTTTGATTTAACTGCCCATCTATCCGAAACAATAGCATGTCCCGTGTCAAGACTTTTTAAATTTGTTTATATATATATATATATATATATATATATATATATATATATATATATATATATATATATATATATATATAAAAAGAGAGAGAGAGAGAGAGAGAGAGAGAGAGAGAGAGAGAGAGAGCTCTACTATCACTATTATGCGAAAGAACGCATTTAACCTGCACTCAGCTTGCAATGCCAGCAGGATATCCAATACAAGTTTCTGATGTTTTAAACTTTTTTTTAATTGTATCATGAATGTTGGCTGAGAAAAATGACGGGAAATTTTTTTTTCTTTAAGAATGAGTGAAAAATTCTTGATGCAGAAATCTGACACGTCATTGATAATAAAAACACAAAGACAAACATATCTTTCCGATACATTTGTTTTGCTATATGCGATATACGTTGTCAGCTTCATTATTTTGCGTATTAATTAATTTACATTACTACACGAGAACCTTATTTTAATCACATTTTTGGATGTAACATTGCGTAGAGACATAGAGTATATATATATATATATATATATATATATATATATAGAGAGAGAGAGAGAGAGAGAGAGAAAGAGAGAGGGAGAGACGCGTCACTAATTCAAGAAATTTAAACATAATTTTAGCTGAAGTATATAAAAAATCCAGATTTTAAATGAATAACAATCAAAACTGCATGAAGACGACCGATGAAACACAGTCGAAAGTACTTGCAAAGGCAAGCAAAAAAAAAAACAAGAAAAAAACAAAACAAAAAAACAAATGAACGAAAACGACTATGGCACTTCCTTGCACAAATTCAACCGAGAAATAAGAACGACAATTCGAAAAATTGAAAAATTACAAAAGAAGCTCATTAAGCAAGGACGCTTCATGGTATTCAACAATACTTGTCTGAATATATATATATATATATATATATATATATATACTAGCAGGGAGACACGGCGTTGTGCGGGCTTGAGTGAGGATCAACAAATGTTTCACTCTCCCGTACTTTTATCATCATCAAAATTGGTAAAATCGCCCTTTTTTTTTTTTTTTTTACTCAGATCGATTGATTACCTGTTCTACTTGTGGACCTTCGGCTGTGTATCAGGAAAAAGCTTCACATGCCTTGCTCCCGAATTGATTTAATCCACAATACATTCTGATTTTATAAAATTATCTGTAAATAATAACTTCACTTAAAGTTTTAAATGCAAAAGTCAAGTATCACGGTTCAATTTTGCTTTAAACAGAAATATTTGTTTCGAACGCGCCCCTGTCTTATCAAAGAGCCAACTGTAGATGTTATGAAATTATTTTTACATAATCACTTGAATTAAAGTTTAACGTGCAAAAGTCAAGTATCATGATCCAATTGTGCTCTAAAAAGAGACATTTATTTCGAACTATCTTTTAAAAAGAATCTACAGTTGGGCCTTTCTGCATGTGCCGTGATAACACTTATCAAATGCACTTATGATGTTAGGTTGTATAAAAGTGTTAACTTTAGTCAAAATCAGACTTCCTTCTTTAATTAAATTTTCCAGTTATCGATTTTCGATATTTATCAGATGCATTCTGATACAAAACCTACGTAAGAACACTCCCATACACATCAAGTACCTTTGGGTGAATTAAAAACACCCACCCAGCCGTTTCCGAGTTCATAGGAAACTCATTCTTACACATACATACACACACAAACAGACAAAGCTCCTTTTACATAATAGTAGTTATGATAAAATAATACGATCTTCCCGTCTCTTCCATTGTTCGATTTGTCAGTCTTGATAAAACTTTCCCCAGAGTTGGGCGAAACGTTTAGATGCATTTATTAGCTTTAGATCTTCCCACCTCCATTTTACTCTCTTACAATCCAATTTATTTTGTCTTCTATTCTTCATATTTCTTTTATCTTCCATCCTTTATGTATATATGCGGTTCGAACGCTCAATATTGAATACACACACGCACGTACCTATAGATATGTTTGTTCGTAATTCAAACCGGAAACCAGCGATGCCGGATACTCCTCCCCTCAAAATCTTATGCGTAAGATATCAAATTTAAGTGTGATAGATTAACGAAACTGCCAGTTCAAACATAAGCATGGCAGACTAACGGAAATTATATTCTAAACTTATGCGTGAGAAAACCTCGAAAATCCTTTTCTATACTTAAGCATAGAGAGGACGCAACCAAGAACGCCGTATGGTACCGGCACAGGTCAGACGAATAGTTGAATTAGACCATGTGAGTAAATATCTTGCTGCCCAACGCCCCATTTACGATACCCCTATAAATCTGACCTTTAGTCAGTGTTACCACTTGCGTTTCAGTGCCAATGTATTTTGGTTGGGCTGAACAACCCCTCATCCCTCTAAAAAACGCATACAGAGTAAGATTGGTGTTAGTTTCAATCGACGGAGACATGACATAGAATAAAAATACATATGTTAAGCATACTTCGCCGTGTCTGGCACAAGGCTGTCAGTGAAGGGTGTACAAGTAGAACTCAAGCTATTTACATGGTAGAATAGTGATTGAAGCACACAACGATGTTGCGAAAAATAGTGATTTGTAATTTCTTTGATAATATTTTTTCCATATGTCGATCATGTATCGATTCCATATGTTAGTGGACACACACACACACACACACACACTCTCTCTCTCTCTCTCTCTCTCTCTCTCTCTCTCTCTCTCTCTCTATATATATATATATATATATATATATATATATATATCACTCTCTCTCTCTCTATTTATATACATACGTATATATATTTTTTATTTGTTTTTACATTAGCAGTGAAGTATTGCTACACAGTCATGAGCATGTTCCGGTCAGAGAAAGATGAAAAATTATATATATATATATATATATATATATATATATATATATATATATATATATATATATAGTCATCTACATACAGTACTGTTTCGCTGTTTCACAGCTCATCAATGCGGCTATATATATATATATATGTGTGTGTGTGTGTGTGTGTGTGTAAGCGTATTTACGTATCTTGCATTATTCGATTGCATCTATCTATCTATCTATCTATCAAGCATATACCCTATATTTATGTGTGAACAGGTGTCAAAAGACAAATTATACTCGGGATATTTTTCAATATTATTCTTAAAGAAACATAAGGCGTTCTTCTCTAACGATTTTTGTGCGACAATCGATTCATATATATATATATATATATATATATATATATATATATATATATGTGTGTGTGTGTATGTGTGTGTGTGTGCGTGTGTGTGTGTGCGTGTGTGTATGTGTAAAATAAAAAATGAGAAATAAACGTTTAAAAAAGTTACATGTAACTTTATTATATCAAATAAAAAGGCAAAATAAGAGAGAAAAACCTCTTAGGCCATAGCGTTTCAAAGCTAAATGCTTCTCATCAGAAGAGGAGAATGGCTAGTATTATACGAAATATATAGATAAAAGCTGATTCAGGAACATTACATTGGAAATAAAGGAAATATATATTAAATTATATTAACTACAAAAAATAAACATTAAGATATAACTCGAACGAAGGAATTAAGTATACGTGAATTGGAAGTAATAAATGTTAACAATAAAAGTAAAATTAATTATAAATAAATGGTAAATAATTCTAAATTATATATATATAGTGTTAGGAAGATTAATCGGCATCGGAATCGGGAATCAGAAAAACCGGAACTTTTGGGGATATTGGAATCGGTGTCGGAAGCAGAAAAATTAGTGCACATTTTCCGATGCAAAATACGATTTTTTTTAATTGTTTAATATTTTGGGGGTTCATTTTATTTAAAATTTAATATTCCAAAGCTATTATTAACGATAAAATAATGCATATTCATTTATTTTAGACTGCCAATGAAATTAAAATCTGTAGATCATTTCAAAAGTGTATGTTTAACGTTTGCGAAAATGTATGCATGTAATACATGTTTTTTTAATTTATTTTATTTTTTTGTAGTCTGAACAGTAAATGATAACGAACTAACTCTATAACTATATATTTAGAGATTTTAACAGAATCAGTAATTGCATCGGAATCGGGAAACAATTTTTGAATCGTCCCATCACTAATATATTATACATCGCCTGTCCGGCTGAAATCGTAAGAGACTGACGCCTTATGTTTTCTGTAGGGATATCTATATTAGACACAGATAGATCGATGAGAGAGAGAGAGAGAGAGAGAGAGAGAGAGAGAGAAAGAGAGAGAGAGATTAAATCGATATTTTATTTCTAAATTCACATGAAAAGACGAACTATAAAATCTCACAATATGACTGTATTGTTTCGGATTTACGAGTTCCTCACCCTCCCTATAGTCTAGACCTTGCTCCCTGTGACTTTTGATTATTCCCTAAGCTCAAGGAAACCCATACAGGTTGTCGTTACAAGACAGTTCAGGACATGAAAGAGGCTGTGACGAGGGTCAAGGACACGCTTACCCAAGAGGACTTCAATGAGGTCTTCCAGAAATTGTTGGAATAGTGCAACAAGTGCACTGCAGCTGGAGGAGATTACTTTTAGGTGGAGTAGAGTTTCATGTGTTCAATATCAATAAAAGTGTCTATACATAAAAAGTCTGGAATTATTATTGAAGGCACATCGTATCACTTTTTTCTAACTGTTTTGTCGGATTTAAAGTTTTGTTGGATTTTATTAAAATGTTTTCTCATATTCCTCATCCCCTCTCACCCTCTCTCTCTCTCTCTCTCTCTCTCTCTCTCTCTCTCTCTCTCTCTCTATATATATATATATATATATATATATATAGTTTGATTTCGTTTTCTAGAAGTACATTCACTGAAACAACATGTGTCTACAAAAAAGTGCTCAATGACTTAATAGAGCATATTATATTAAATTCGTTTATACAAACAAACGGCTACATATGTGCATACATGTTTCTGCAATTTCCTGTTACAGAGGAATCACGTCATCAGGCCAAGGATATCGTTTATTTTATATATATATATACATATATATATATATATATATATATATATATATATATATATATATATATATATATATATATATATATATATATATATATATATATATATATATATATATATGCTCTTTGTGTAAAAAAATCGAGCTTAGATATTTCGGACGATGTCAAAACATCGTTAATTCACGACTCGCACAGCGTTTAGCGTAATTGTTAGGAGCCTTGAATCGTGCAGGCGGTCGGGTTTCAATCCTGGCTTGCGGTAGTTGCCTGTCTAGCTGCACTGATGAGCTGTGAAACAGCGAAATAATACTGTATTTGGATGACTATATGTATATAAAAATTTTCAAGCCAGTTATGTAGGCATATATATATATATATATATATATATATATATATGTGTGCTTACCCAATTTGTATTGGCTTTCAATTTTTTTCTTTAAACAGATGGTAGATATTTTTTCGTCATCCAATTCTTTAAATCCATGCTAATTAGTGATTCTTATTTTACAAGCGTAGTCACTAGAAAAATAAGTAAAAATATGAGTGTTTTATTACTTACGTACTTCTCTCAATAGAAAGAAGATAACCAAAACGAGGAGCAATGGCCGTACCTCGGTGTTATCCGTTTACGTATCGTTGAAAGCAACAGCCGCTTCTATACAAGATTGGGACAAAAGTGAAACTGCGATCACATATGTTTGCAAGATATACGTGATAGGAAGCACTGGCAACGCCCTTAACCGAGGAACTTACTGGTGCTCTCCCCCTCTCTCTTTCACCTCTTTCTCTATCCATTTCTCCCCCCGCTCCCTCTCTCTCTTTCTCTGAAATTATTTGCACTCACTTGGTGTTCTCACACAGGTTATCATCACTGACAACAACCGGTGGTTTTCCCTGGAGTCTGGGTGACAAGTTTTCCCAGATTTCCAGTACTCTCAATCGATTTCGATAACCTTTACAAATGTCTTTGCATTATTGCAACAGCTGTTTGCCATCGACTTCGCGCTAGCAACGACTATTGGTATTCACTGGCATTTAGATGACAACAAACATCCCCTAAGTCCCAGTGCTTTTCGCACTCATCCAGTGGAGGTCTAGTTAGTGCTTTCTTTCCCTCGGTTTTCCATCCTTCTCGATCCTTTACAATTATTTAGTATAGCGCTAATTTATTTATTTTTTTATTTTAATTTTTTGAGAGGGCGTAGTTAATTTTTGCGGTTTTGGTTTTCTTAATTTGTGGTGTTTCTATTATCTTTTCATTTGACATTTTTTGCAGTTTTCATATGACCGCATAACGTTAGTAGCTCATGTGAGTTTCCGCATTTATGGGTGTTTCCCTAAGATTTCAGCTGTTTCCAGCATTACCGTTTGTTGTATAGTCTTCCGCCCCTTCTTCCTTCTCTTGTTATTATTGTTGTTGTTGTTATTATTATTATTATTATTATTATTATTATTATTATTATTATTATTATTATTTACTCACTAGGAGTAGTCACACAGGCCATCATCAATGATTTCTCTTTAAGAACAACTTGTGGTGTTCTTTGGAGTCTGAGTGATAACTAGTCTCCCCAGATTTCCAGTACTCTTCACCTTTCGATAACCTTTGCAGATGAATTTGCGTTATCGCTTACCATTGATTTCTCGTTAGTAGCGATCATTGGTCTTGACTGGAATTTGGATGTCCAAAATTCCCCCCCCCCTCAAGTTCCCAGTCCTTTTGTGCACTCATCCAGCGGAGGTCTGGAGGTCTGGCTAGTGCTTTCTGTTCTTGGTCTTTCCATCCTCCTTGACCCTCACTTATGAAAAGGCGGGGAGGGGCTAGCTTACATTTCTGCAGTTTCAGTTTTCATGATTCCATGTGAATTGTCACACAAATGATTACAAGTGATCATTCACGTGTAAAAAATGGCGGTATTCCCCGGAGTATGAGTGACAACAGGTTTGCTCAGATTAATCTGTACACACACATGCACACACACGTACACACACGTACACACATACGCGCGCGCACCCGCACACACATTATTTCGTGTATCTACATGACTTACTTCTCTCTCTCTCTCTATCTTAGAGAGAGAGAGAGAGAGAGAGAGAGAGAGAGAGAGAGAGAGAGAGAGAGAGAAATAAAAAAGGTGATGAATACATAACTTGGTTTGTTTCTCATATATATATATATATATATATATATATATATATATATATATATATATATATATATATATATATATATATATAGGCTTCCTTCAGTCTTGGCAGACTATGGATACCTACAGTAAAGGTGCCTACGCGTGAAATTTTTGTGGCAAAAGTTGCGCAATTCCAACCACATCTCTTCTGAGTCGACATTGTTGAATACCAGTAGCAAGTGGAGGTTCAGAACGAATGGAAACAATGCCGAGATAAGCGGAAAGCACATAAAGCGCCTAGAATTCCTAAATGGTCATCCATCTGGCACTAGCCAGGCTCAACGTTGCTTAACTTCGGCGATCTGACGGGAACTGATGTGTCAAACGTGATTATGCCGTGTGTGTGTGTGTGTGTGTGTGTGTGTGTGTGTATATATATCACTCTCTCTCTCTCTCTCTCTCTCTCTCTCTCTCTATATATATATATATATATATATATATATATATATATATATATATAGAGAGAGAGAGAGAGAGAGAGAGAGAGAATACGTGCAAGGACGTAGAAAGTCCCAGGTTCGTATCTGAGACACGAAATCCACTGGGAAAGAAATCCACTCTCCTGAATACATGTCTTAACATGTATTCAGGAGAAGGAAAACTCTGCTGTAAAACCCGAGGACAGACATTGCACCGACTGAGATTAGTGGTTGTACAAAAAGTGTAGTTGGTTCTGCACAATGCCTTCACTACTAAGAACAAATAATCTGTGTGAATTTCTGAATAACTTAGTTGTTTTGACAGACCTCATACGTCGAAATCGACAGAAGTGTCATCAATTTTATACATAGAAACTGCTGGATACGCAAAAGCAGATCCTTATATTAATTAACGTTTCCTGAATGCTGTAATTATTCTGCTCCACTCGCCCTTTGTCTCTCGGTATCTCCCTTTTCATCGTGTGACTTTTTAAAAGTATTAAAATATATTTCTTCGTTTTTATTTTACAAATACTTGGATTTTTAATAAAAGAAAAAGGTGACCCACTGAGCCCGAGTTTGAGTTTGTAAAGGCAGTTTAATTTAACTAAAAGGATAAAAATATATACAGTTAAAGAATTAGTTTTTTTCTGC
>NC_136496.1:73972298-74109798 GCF_053919585.1 Euprymna scolopes
TGCGGTCTATTATTGCAAGCGCAAAGCACAGAATAAAAAAAAGAAGAAGAAAAGGAAAGGAAACCGCGGCAGCAACGAAACGCGTCAGGACATTGGAGACCGGCCCTCCCCGGCGTTTTACGATTCACCGACTGACGGACAAAAACCCCGAAACGCTGGTCACACTTGCGATAGCAGCAGCAGCAGTTGTTGCACCAGCGGTGGAGGCGGCGGTGGCGACAGCAGCAGCATTGGTAGCCCTAGTAGTAGTTGTAGCAGTCATTTAGCCGGTAAGAACGGACATTAATGGTAGTTCTGCTTATCAGGCGACTAGGGAGATCAACTCTACTTTCCCCCCGTTCCCCCCCCCCCTATATAAAACCTAAAATGGACGTGTTAATAATTATGCTACTGATATTATTAGTCGACATATTGTTATTCCCAGGACTATAATTGACATTACAATGACTGGGATGACAAATAAAATTACGATTATTAGTTCCTTTTTTTTTTTTTGCATCCCATATTATTAAGTTTTCTTTCTTTATTTTTTTCGTTCGTTCGTTCATTCCATTTTCTCTTTCTTTCTTCCTTTCTTTATTTCTTCTCGTTCTCCCCTTCTCTCTCGCTCTCTCTCTCTCTATATATTGTATCCCATATTATTAAATATTCTTTCTTTATTCTTATATTCTTTCCTTCTTAATCTCCTTCGTTTCTTCATTCCTTCGTTCATTCATTCATTAATTCATTCATTTATTCTTTTCGTCCTTCCATTCTTTATTTATTCTTCTAGTTCTTTCTCTCATAATATTGCATTCCATATCATTAAGTTTTCTTATTTTTTACCTTTTTCCTTACTTATTTCCTTCTTACTCTCTCCCTTCATTCAATCATTATTCTCTTTATCGTCTTTCTTTTTCTCTTTTTTCCTTCTTTTTTCTCACCGATCATTTTTTTCCATCATTCTTTCTTTTTCTTCTTTTTATTCCTCCTCGTCTTTTACTTTCATTAATTCTTTCATTTTTTGTCTCCCTTTCTTTCTTTCTTTCTTTCTTCTGTTCATTTATTAATTGTCCTGCTTTTCCCTCTGTTTTTTTTTAATTAATTATTATTAATCTTGCACCTAATTCTTCACACTAGTACTACTACAACTACTACTAATACTTTCTTCTTCTTCTTCTTCTTCTTCTTTTTCAAGCATGTAGCTTGATGGACATTGGCGCGGACGAGCGTGCAATCGGCATGCCGAGTTCGAGTCTCGTCCGATATACACGCCGTTCACTTACGCATTAACACTAGCAGAGTGCCTTCGTTTGAGGCTTTGGAGAGATTTGTTGTCACTCGCATTCGCGCCCATGCAAACATCATAACTTTCTAGTGGCGTGGTAGGGGAGAAAAGGAGGCGGGGCGTTCTGTCGTTATTGGGTTGCCTTGATATCACTCGCGGTTTGGGTAGATATGTTGGTTCTCTACTGGTGTGAAATGCAATACTACTACTACTACTACTACTACTACTACTACTTCTACTACTACTACTACTACTACTACTACTAATAATAATAATAATAATAAAATAAAAAAGAAGAGCAAGAAGATGAGGAAAGTTACGACGGTAAAGTGCAGTACTACTCTGAGGATTGCCGACCGAGCGTTTCATGTTCGAATTCTGTCAGTTTCATTTTGGATAACTGTGATTTCAACAAAAACACTATCATGCCTGTCAGATATCGTACCCTGGTTTAAAAAAACAAAACAAAAATCGCGTCCACTCTCGAAATACCTAATGCGGCATTCCGCATTCATTGTGGACGGTTTGAGCCAGCTTTCTCCGAAGTTTATTGTATATTCCCGTCAATAACGTCTTTAATTTTTGCAGTTTTTTTTTTCGCTGTCATGTGTCGACGTCCTCCTACATACAGTGCCTGGTGTTCCCACCCACTCAAATGATTAGCCATCTGGTAACGGAAAACAAAATGTCAATCTGATTATGTCCAAGTACAGTAGGATCTCGGAATTAAAAATTAGATTAAAATACAGTACATACAGTATATAATACACATGCATATAATCAAATAACATCATTATTAATACCATAAGGCGGGACAAATACCGTAACCAGGGGCCGAAAAAACATCGTATTCTACACCGTAACCTGATAAAACCATATCCTATGGCCACCGTATCCCTGGGTTCTACTGTATATGAAAAAGTATTTGGAGAGGATAAAGACGAGTGTTTCATTAATCGGGCTAAGAAAACAGCATACTCTTTTCATTGTTTTGACTCCTCCTGAGTATATATCCGTTCGTTGATATCTTATATAGTTTAATATAAAGTGATGCATGCGGTTCTCGGTTGATTCACTAACTGTGTTGGATATATACTCGAGAGTCAAAAAATGTGATGAGAATAATCTGCTGTCCTAGCTTTATTCATTATACATCTCAGTTTTTACACCAGCAGATGATGATGATGATGATGATTGTGATGATGATGATGGCTTTTATCAGAGCGCGGGTGACAACAAGTCTTCCCAAATGTAACAGCACATCTCACAGATGGGCGTCCGCGTAAACAGCAAATTCATTTAAGTGTAAGTGTGTGTGTGTGTGTGTGTGTGTGTTTTGCTATTTTTTTTTGCTATTATAATTTTAGTTTTAAACGGGATGATTGTATTGACCAGAGCACAAGTGACGACAAGTTTTTCATACTCTACAACAGCCCCACCCCCCTCATTTCGGGTACATTTTTTTTCAAGTTTCTTGTGTTTTTGTTGTTTAGGGGTATAGGATGTCCTACTGGTGCAAGACATTCACCCGCTATTTTAGAGAATCCAACTGAGAGATTTTTAAAAGATTCTAACCGTTCTTTTAAGCATAAACGTGCGTATGTGTGTGTGTGTGTGTGTGCGTGCGTGCGTGCGTGTGTGTGTGTGTGTGTGTGCGTGCTTGTGTATGTGTATGTAAATCTCTGCGATTAAAATGTTGATTTGGTGTATCATATTTTCAATTTAAAAAGTAGAAGAACTGAGCTTTATCAATTACAATACAAAATAATAATCCCAAAGAAAATGGCCGACCTATAATAATAATAATAATAATAATAATAAGAAGAAGAAGAAGAAGAAGAAGAAGAGAAAGCAGAGGAGGAGAAGGAAGAGGAGGAGAAGGAAGAGGAGAAGACATAAGCTTTAATAGGTCCACTAAAAGTTTAATGATCCCAAACAAAATGGCCAACTGACCACATAAAGGTAAAACAAAACAAAAAACAAAAACACACCTTTTGGCTAGGAACAAAGTGCAGTGTCTGTTCTAATACTACACGTCACCTTTTCTGTCCTTGTTCAGTGGAGGAAAAATCCTTTTAGACAGAGTCAATTTTTATGTTTATTTCTATCTTTTAAGGGGATCTAGATTTTTCTCCACTTTCAAAAACTAATCTTGTGTCTAACTCTGGCCTCGTGGGGAGAAAAGTTAATAGGAACAAAAAAACAGACACACACAGACACAGACAGACGCACACAGATACAGACAGACAGGCGCACACACACACACACACACACACACACACACACACACACACACACGCACACACACACACGCACACACACACGCACACACACACACACACGCACACACACACACACACATTCCCAGATACAGAAGCATATTTTCAATTTACTTGTGTTAGCACTCAAACTTATGACCATTGGTAGAATTAAATAAATGTGTGTGTGTGTGTGTGTGTGTGTGCGTGTGTGTGTGTGTGTGGTTTATGACTTTTACATTTTTTACTTTTTTTTCTACTGAAATGATACATTAACTATACAGCTTTAACTATTACTCATCAACGTGGCGGACTAAAATTTGATTTTGAAATCGATTCGAACTAGGATAAAATTAAATTTTTGATTTTAACTTAAAAATTATTAAAAAAAAAAAAAACGCCCTTCTTAATCCTATCACTAACCCAAAGTCAGTGTGGTGATACGAAAAATAAACAATAAACTACGAGAAAGGTACGCGCGGCGTAAGTGTAACGGGACAATTACGGGACCATTAAAACTAAATTTCACAGAAGAGATATCAGTCCGACTTTCATACCGTACTATTTTGTGATATTTTCTCACATAAACAGATGTTCGAACATAATGTATTTTAGTAGGAGAACAACGTATATAAATAAAAAAGTAGATGTATGTATGTGTGTTTGTGTGTCTGTTTAACCGATAAACTCCTAAACTACTGGTCACATAACACTGAAATTAACAGGAAATAGTAATCATACACCAAGGATAGGTTTATAACGAGTAAAATCTTCATTTGGATGGATTAATAACGCGTATAGAAGCCGGCAAGTTGAAATGCAAAATGTTCATTTCAACTTGCCGACATATTTGTATTACTTTACGCATGCGTAGAACTAATCATAGCTAAAAGTGGTTTAATTTCAGAACTTTGCAATCTACTTGTCAGTTTAGTTCAAACGGTCTGGAACGCTCAATATTGCTGTTTCGATTCTAGCTAACGGAACGCAAGTAATTTTTTTAAAAATTAGTACTAGATATTAGGTACAATATAATATTCAATAGAGAATTAACCCTGTAATAATAAATACGAACTTTGCACGAATTAAAATATATTTCAGCTTATTTTTACGACCGGCAAGGTCACCCCCCTCCTGCTATACAATAAAAACACATAAAATGTTATCAGCCAGTGAAAACAACAGAAAAAAAAAAGTAGAGAAAGGAATGTAATACTGATGGAACTATTCCAATGTTTTTTTTTTCGATTACGATACAGTTACTGATTCTTTTCTAAATTCCCAATTTCGATTCTTTTAAAATCTCTAAACATTTAGCTATAGAGCTGTAATTAAAAAAAAACATATTAAGATTACCGCATTAAAAGAATCCATGTATAATGTGCATATATTTTTAAAAACGTAAAAAACAAACCCCCCCCCAAAAAAAAACACACATAGAAAAACAACTGTTGGGAGGGATAATCTATGCGTTTTAATTTAAAATCAATAAATATTTATCATTAGTACAAGCTGACGGAAAATTAAGCTTTAAACAAGAAATAAACAAAAAATACATTTAAGACAATCGTTTTTTCACATCGGAAACTAGACGTAATTATTTTTCGATTCCGACACCCACAAAAGTTCCGATTTTTCCGATTTTTGATTCCGTTTCTGATTAATCGTCCCAGCACTATAACACAAAAGTAAAAAAATCGTCCAGGTTTATATAAACACTGACTACATTTACACTCGAGACAATTACTTATATTAAACCACGTACCGTTGTCTTAAAAGAGCAACCAACCCATGCCATATGGAATTTCACAAATAATCGCAGTAAAAACTGCATACTTCCGGGTGTACGCATTGTATTTGGAGAAAACATATGTTCTATTATTTTATTCTATAAAGGCAAGTCGTCTATTTGTGTGTCTGTTTGTTGACTTGATAGTGAAAATACAAAAAGCAAAAAACAAAAAAATTCAAAAACAAGCAAAACACACAAAAAGCAAAAAACAAACAAACAAAAAACAACAAAAAAAAAACCCAACAAAAACAAAAATACGAAAACTGAAAAAAAAAAATATAAGCGCTTTATTATTATTTTTTTTTGTATTCATTCGTTTGGATGTCAAGAAGAGTAAAATTTTTCAGATGAGGTGTCGATAATTAGAATGATTAAAAAAAAATATTATTATGGAGAAATTCTGCAACGATTTTTTTTAACATTTGATAATGAACGGGAAAGATAAGGGCGATAAAGGCGTGATATATACAGTGTGTTCGCAAAGTCAGGTTACATTATGTAGCCAGACTTTGTGGACACTCTAATATATATATATATATATATATATATATATATATATATATATATATATATATATATATATATATATATAGAGAGAGAGAGAGAGAGAGAGAGAGATAGATAGATAGATAGATAGATAGATAGATAGATAGATATACATATGTATATATAATTATTTCATGTATCTACATAAATTTTATGTATCTATCCCTAGTATTTACTTCAACAGTCCTCAATATGTGAGCAGAACTAGGTAATAAGTTTCGAAAATATATATGACAAGTAAACTACACAGACTTTCCTGTGTTTCGTTTCCATTAGTACTTGTCAGCCTGAATAGCCTAACGAATCCTCAATATGAAGCGCGGAAAATTCTGTGTAGCTTAATTGTCATATATATTTCCCAAACTTCATAACTACTATTTCACTAAAACGCAAGTAGTAAATTTTCACACACACACACACACACACACACACACACACACACACACACACACACACACACACACACACACACACACACGCACACACACACACGCGCGCACACGCACAAGCATATATATCTATACTCCTATAAATTTGTGTTTTTGTGTATTGATATTCATATTAAAAACCCTTTTTTCTATTTATTTAGGCATTTATTTGCTTCCCTACCAAATAAATGTGACACAAGGTGGTTTTTAATGTGGGATAAAACCAACCCCCTTAAATAAGGGCAAATAGGGGGCACTCTGGCAATATAAAAAATAGTCATTTTCTTGGTATGACGGGGTTCTCTTACATTGACCAAGGACCAATTAACTGAAATTAAGTGAAGCACTTGGCACGAAGGCCAAGAAAGAGAAAAGGCAACTCCCTTTTTTTTTTATTTAAAAAGAAAATACAACTTTGTTATATATTGGTCGTGGAATTGCATTCATCTGCAATAGATCTAGCTAATTTGCATATTCTTTTAAACATTCATTTTAATTAATTCCTTATTATGTTTTTTTTCGGTTTTCTTGTGGGATGACCATTTTTAGTTAATTATTACGTGTAATTATATTCGTGCAGATATTCTATATGATTTATACTTGCGTAATATTTGCGTAAAAAATTTATAGTTAACACAAACCTCTTTATATATATATATATATATATATATATATATATATATATATATATATATATGGATATATATTTGTTTTAAAATACTGCCTACCAAACTCTTGTTTTTGGTCTACAGAAACGAAACTTAATATATAGGCTATTCGAACTAAAGCGAAACGTTATATTGAGTTTTAACCGTGGGAAATCGGTACATAAGTGTGAAAATTAAAATGGAATTTGCCAGGTGAAGGTCGAACGACGGCGTTACGAATATGCATGTGTAACGCAATAGCTATTGGGTCATGTTTTAATTTTTAGCCTTGCAACAAACATGTCTTCATTCATAGGTCAGGCATTAATGTCAAGGAAAAAAGTAAATCGTAAATTTAAATTATTACTATATATTATATCCAATATGTTTAATAATAAATACGAAATCTGCATTAATCAAAGTATCATATCTAGGCGAGTTTTACGACCGGGTAATACCATACAGCCTGATAGTATATATATATATATATATATATATATATATATATATATATATATATATATATATATATATATATAGAGAGAGAGAGAGAGAGAGAGAGAGAGAGAGAGAGAGAGAGAGAAAGAGGGTCGGCTACACACACACACACACACACACACACACACACACACACACACACACACACACACACATATATATAATACGATTTGACAAGGCGTTTGACACAGGTTCCTTGGAAGTGCTGGAAATTTTGGCTGTATACCTGCTTTTATAAAAAATTTCAAGCAACTTCATCATACTATAAAAGGTCGCGTCAACTTCAATGGTCGGCTATAAGAAGAATTCTCTATTGATAATGGAGTGAAGCAGGGTGATATACCTTCATGAACATTGTTTTTACTCTATCTCACTGTTGTGCTCTTGCATGGTTTCCGCGATTGCGATATGGGTATTTATATTAGATTCTGGCCGACTGGAAAGGTGCTCAACTTCAGAAGAATCCAGGCCAAAACGACCTTTCATAGTATGATGAAGTTGCTTGTTAGTGATGGGTTTGTTAACAAACTGACGGATACTGATTATGCTGACCTGATGACACTCCCCAGTAGATATGCAATTGGCGATGAATCTCTTCACGAATGCTTGTACCGGATTCGGGCTGACAGTTAGCATTAAGAAAACTAAGGTCATGTACGCTCCCGCTCCTGGTGATTTGTATGTGGAACCTGATATCTTCGTCTGTGGAATGTGCCTTGAAGTCGTAAAAAATTTTGTCTACCTTGGTAGTACCTTCTCAAATGATGACACTGTTGATGTGGAAATAAAACAAAGAATCAGCAAGACATCAGACGCTTTTGGAAGGTTACAAGATAGAGTCTGGTGATCTAACTTTGACAACTAATCGCATCCCTACTCTACGCCTGTGAAAAATGGATCCTGTACCGGTCACATGTGGAAAAGCTCGAGGGGTTTCATCAGCACTGCCTTAGACACATTCTTGGGTTAAAGTGGGACGGTTTCGTCCCTGATACATGTGTATTGAATAAGGCCCAAACCACCGGTATTGTTACCATTGTAATTAAGAATCAGGTGAGTTGGGCGGATCATCTTGCCCGGTTAGATGACTATCAACTCTCAAACAGTTGTTTTATTTATATATATAAGTGATCGCAACAGTGTGTGTGCGAAAATGTTTTTTAGCAAATGTAGAAATGAAAATAATATCAGTATAATATACTTACAATATATTTGTTATATTATGTTAATATTAATGTTCAGCAGGTTTCTATATGGATTCATTACTACTTACCATTAAACACCTCCAAAGTACAATATTTTCCGTGGGCCCCGGATGTCTATGTTGATCCATGTTCTAGAAAAAAGTTCTTAAAAGTTTTTTGCCCTTTTTGCATATGACTCAACATACGATAAGCAGCTAACTCCCACCCCTTCACAGTAGAGATCCCTAGATGTAAGAGAGCCTTCTACTTCAGTAGTTTCTTCCCCAGAACCGCTAGACATTGGAATTCCCTTCCGGTCCCTGTTTCCCCAACTGTTCTGACATGCAGAAGTGTTACAAGAACACCTGTGCAAAAAAAAAAAAAAGCAAAAGGAAAAAAAATCTCAACAAACAAAACAAAACCGAACCATTTATTACATATTTTTTAGATTATAGTAGTCTTCTACAACATAAACAAATTATTGAATATATAAAAACACCAAAGAACACACACACACACACACACACACACACACACACACACACACACACACACACACACACACACACACACATATATATATATATATACGTGGGGTCTGCGTACGCGCCTAGTCCACAAATAATATATAATCCAAACATGGTAGTATTTGAATGATATGGTTAAGTGGCAGTTTTAGCCATTAAGAACTGCTTTAAAGCTTCAGCGCTCACTCCTTTTCTGACCAAATTTCAAACAATTATTACAGTTTATAGATCACCTTCTCAGCTATATTGTAGAAAAAAAAGTTTTCAATTTTAGTTCAGTAAAACAAAAGTCATGATGAATTTTCTGGTGTTCAAAATCGTAAAAATATGTAAGGTCGTGAGTGATGCTTTTTTTATGACTGGTTGCCATAGCAACATCGTCGCATCAGCGACTATTGTAGCGAAATGAGAAATAACTCGTGAAACAGACGGAATGTAAGCATGAGAGAGATAATTAGGGGTATTTTATTGAAAGCAGACGAGTGACGTACATTGTTATTATATATGTGTTCATGGGGCAAAAAATAAGACTGAAATTAAACAAAGAACAAGTGAATTTATTGGAAGCCTGGAAAAATCATGGATTATAATAGAAAAATGCGAGCAAGGAAAGTAATGCAATTTAGCTTAAACATGGAAAAGTAAAGGACTAGTTGTTTGAACTGGAAAAGAAAAAGAACAAGATATTCCAGTAAAAAATATAATAAATTTATAACTTATTGCAGCATTAATTTTTTAAAAAATTCAATTTATAACACTATACAATAAATTTTTAATGCTGCAATATTTTAAGTTGAAAATGTACTATATTTTTTTACTAAAATATCTTGTCCTTTTCTTTTCCAGTTTAAATAACTAGTCTTTACCTTTCCATGTTTAAGCTTAATCATATTACTTTGTATTGTATATATATATATATATATATATATATATATATATATATATATATATATATATATACAAGGTTGGTGCAAAAATAATGTGGTTTTTATCAGATATATATGTATACGTAAAAACGACATTATTTTTGCACCAATCTAATATATATCTATAATATAAAGCTGAACGTCTGTGTGTGTGTCTGGTTGATAATTATGTTTCATGGTTGACTATTATAGAAAACTGATCAAATATAATGATAGAAGATGTATCGAGATACATGAATGGGTATGTTTGATCTGGCATAATGATGATTCATTAAAATTGTGGGGTCTGCGTACGCGCCTAGTCCACAAAGTATGGAAATAAAAAAAAATTAAAAAAAAAAACGTTTACAAGTGTTTTTGATATAGATCTACATAAGAATACTTTGATAAGTATGTTTTAACTTAAATAGGGATGGTATAATAAAATTGTGGGGTCTGCGTTCGCACCTGGCCTCCATAGAATAAAAATAGACACAAACTATAATAAAGACTTTTCATATCTATCTGCGTAAGTATACTTTGATAATTATGTTTCAGTTTGAAGAAATATGGTATAATAAAATTATGAGGCGTTCGTTCGCACCTGACGTTCATAGAATGGAAATATATCACAAAGTTTAACAAGGTTTTTTTAATATAGATCCACATAATATTATTATAAGTGTTTCAGTGTGAACAGGTATGGAATAATAAATTATGGGGTTTATTTATTTTATTTTTACTTTCATCATATTTTGCTTTAGTTTCGATACCACTAAAATCGAAGCTATCTCTTTACAACCCTTTCTTTTCATAACCTATCATACTGTCATAAATCAGAGTCCATTTTCTGTAGGCTGTTTTTGAACCCAGTCAACGACGAGTACTTTTGCTAGCATATATATATATATATATATATATATATATATATATATATATATATATATATATATATATATATATATATATTGCGGTCATATTATCGAGTTTTGAAATCTAAGGAAGTAATACCTACGTAATATTTCTTGTTATTCTGGTCTTCTTTCGCAAATATTGTGGCCTGGTAAACTATGCTTTTGGTTAGGCATTTATTTTGAAGTTGGCAAAGTGTGCGGGATCTACCGTTACATTTATCTTGTTCCTTATTAGTATTTTTATTTTTATTTCTATTATGGTTGTCGTTTCCCGGGGTTGGTTTATTTATTTATTATTATTATTATTATTATTATTATTATTATTATTATTATTATTATTATTATTATTATTATTATTTCTACTGGTTACATATGTTTTCTTTGTGTTGGTTTTAATTTTGTTATGCTGTTCACTTTTTGATTGTTTATTTTATTATTATTGTTTTCATTGGTTTTATTTAATATTTTGTTATTATGTGCTTTAATTATCATCTCTAAATTTTCGCAGCTGCTGTACGATAACGTTAGGTTATTTTTATTGAAAATTTTGTGTAAGGGATTGATTATGGAGAAGTGCTTTTCGATGAGATCAATAAATTTCTTGCCAAGTTTTGTTTTTAACATTTGATTGTATGGTGCCGTATACTAGATTATATTTCCTTTTCTTCTATTTTTAATGTTATTATAGTTATTAGCGTTTTGTTGCTATATTTAATATCAATATTTTTGTATCAACTATTTTTAATTTCAGGGCTGTTTCGTAGATGTTGATTGACCTGTTAAATACATTTTCATCGCTTGAGTTATTGCTGAGTCTACTTACGATCGAGTAAGGAATCTGTTTTATAATTTATGGTGGGTGATTGGACTTAGAGCTTATGTATATTGGATTTTCGTAGTCTTTAAAGTAGGGTTCATAGGTGTTTTTATCTAAATTTAACGTGAAGTCCAGTAAGTTTGTTATTTTCATGTTAGCTAATACGTCTACTTTTAGGCCTAATTTTTTCATTTCCTTGTGTATGATTTCCTTAAAGTTATCCCTCTTGACTTTGTTAGAGTCTTTTATTATAGCTAATCCATCATCTTTGTATAGGCCGATATCCGTAGTATCAAATATGCATGCGAGGGTATATAGAATGAATAATCTCTGCAGAGTCTAAACCCATAGACAAATCAAAAGTATTTGTTATTTTAGTTTTTATCCATTGGTTATTGTTATTTACTAGAACTGATTTTCTATATTTTTTTAATAATGTTGATTGCGATACAAAATAATTACCAATAACAATAGAAAATAAATTAATAAAATAAAATAAATAAAATAAAATAAACATACATATGCATAAATAATAACGCACATATATAAATATATATATATATATATACACACACACTAACATAATATTTAAATATATACATAAAGGAACAAATCAAACTTAACTACATCTAAGTTTAAAATAGGTCAGCTGATTAGATATCTACACTTCCCGCGAAAAAAAGCACACACAAAGGTAGAAGTGAACCTAGGGTAAACTTTGCCTTTGTTCTGTAAGTGCCTGCGCATTGGGCGATTAGGAGGGGCACGATGGAAACTAGGAAGCTGATTGGCTAACTAAAATTCAATAGAATGTACGTATATATAAACGCGAGATAACAATAACTCTCCGCATAAGCCTGACGAATTCTCACTGGAATGAAACGCGGAATATTCTATGTAGCATAATTGCCACACACACACACACACACACACACACACACACACACACACACACACACACAGACACACACACACACACACACACACACACACAGACACACACACACACACACATATATATATATATATATATATATATATATATATATGATTATTTTTTTTTGGAAAAAGAATTCCAGCAGAGTGCTCAATTAAAAGGAAAATCCAAATTGTAAGAGCGTATTTATATTTTGTGTACAGAAAGTTGTTAGTTGAGACAGATCATTGGTACCGTCGGTTTCAAGCCCGATAATAAGGCCCGTTTAAGGTATCCTTATCAAGCTCTCTTCAGCCAATATTCGTCTATCTTATAACCGGAAGTGTGAAGTATATATACCCCGCGAATTCACGTTTAAATCTCGTTTTGTTACCCCCTCTTTTTTATCGGATGATGTAATACCTAATTTTAAACTTTGAATTATTTAAATTTAAGATCTAATTTCGAAAAAAATTTCCTTATATAAATCGATTTTAATTTGAACCCAAATTAATTTTAAAATCTCTTTTCTTATGTATAAAAAACTTTAAAATCTATATTGGTATCGGTTAAAAACTTAAAAATTCGTTGAATTATATCGAATTACGTTTAAAAATTTCCAAAAATACGCTTAAAGTTTAAAAAAATATATTTTTAATTATATCAAATCACGTTTAAAAATTTCGAAATACGTTTAAAAATTATTTTTAAAATACCAAATCTTTCAAGGTTTGGGGAAGTGAGTATTTATCTATCCTAAGTGATTTCCCTAGTTTATTAACATTATTATATTTTTCTATAGTTTTAAATTCGAAATAGATTATAAATTACATTTATAAAATATAATAAAATTTTTTTTTTATATAAATTACATTAATTTAAAATCTATAATATAATTGCGATTAAAATCCAAGTTTACCGACTAATCATTTTTGTATTTACCAATTTTTTTCCTTATATATATATATATATATATATATATATATATATATATATATATATATATATATATATATATATATATATATATATATAAACAACATCTAAGTGTTGTTCTTTTCATTGATCCAATTTATTAGGAGCCCCTTCCTTCTATGTATGCAACTTTTCAAAGCTTCACTCCTCACATTTAAACATTAAATAATTCAAAGTTTAAAATTAGGTATTATATCATCCGATAAAAAAAGGGGGGGATTTAACAAAACGAGATTTAAACGTGAATTCGCGAGGTATATATACTTCACACTTCCGGTTATAAGATAGACGAATATTGGCTGAAGAGAGCTTGATAAGGATACCTTAAACGGGCCTTATTATCGGGCTTGAAACCGACGGTACCGATGATCTGTCACAACTAACAACTTTCTGTACACTATATATATATATATATATATATATATATATATATATATATATATATATATATATATATATATATATATATAATGCTCCCTATCTCGGTTTGAGCATTTCGGGAAGTCATATACAAATTGCCATATATAGTATATCGTAGAGAAGCCTTGAATTTCATTTGGGCGGTTAGGTTTCGATTCTGGCTTGAGGCAGTTGCCTGTCTAGCCGCACTGATGAGCTGTAAAACAGGGGAACAGTACTGTATGTATATATATATATATGTATATATATATAAATACAATACTGTATATATATATATATATATATATATATATATATATATATATATATATATATAAATACTATATATATATATATTTATATATATAAATATTTATATAAAAAAATTGATTCTCCCGCCGATTTAGGCGTATGAAGTTCGAAAATCCACGCAGATGATTTGTTTATAGTGGTGAACCAATCACACTTATTGGTATCGTCGGTGCAGGTGACTGCTATAAGACAAAGAATACAGTAGACAGCAGGATTTTACATAAGAGTTTTTCTTCTCTCGCCGAGTCATAGAAATTTCCAGGCTGGGAACGCATTAATTCCCTTGGAGAGATGCACCTCTAGTCTTTGTAAGTAGTAATTTTACATAGTAGCGTTTGTCTGAGTAATTTCGTAGAGACCGCAGATGCTATTTTTTAAAATATTGACTCCAATTTTGACCTCTTAACATTTATAATTTTGGTCTCAAATCAAAATACAAAGTTTTACTTACGTCCAAGTTACCGACATCTAAAATCTTTAGGCCCCAAATTGGTGGAGAAATTTGGAAGAATCTGCAAAAGTCAACTCTTTCAACTTTGACCTTTTGGCAGCCAAACTTTTGCCCCAAAACTTATTAAAATGCTTGCCGCATGTCTGAATATCCATTATGTATAAATTTCAAATGTTTAGACCCAAAATTGGCTTAGTAGTTTGTTAGACATCGCAAAGGTCAAATCTTTTGAACTCTGATCCCTTGACAGCTCAAATTTTCGACCCAAACCGATTAAACACTCGCCCTATCTTTGAATACCCTTTATGTAAAATTTCAAATGTTTAGACCAAAAATTGCCTGAGTAATTTGGTAGAGACCGCCGAGGTCAAATTACTTTAACCCATATTTTGACCTCTTAATATTTATTTTTTGGGCTCAAATAAAATTAGAAAGTTAGATCCATGTCCAAGAAACCTACATTTAAAATTTCAAGTATTTATACCCAAAATTGACGGAGAAGTTTGGTAGAGTTTTCAAAGGTCAAATCGTTGAACTTTAACCCCTTGACAGCCTAATTTCTGGTCGAAAACCAATTAGCAGATTTTCGCAAATCACAAGACTCCTTATGTCAAATCTCGAGTCACTAGACCGAAAATTGGCAGAGTTATTTGTGAGGGAAATGTACACAGACGCCCCCCCCCCACACAGACATTTTCACTTATATATATATATATATATATATATATATATATATAAATTTACATACACACTCCTACAAATTTAGTATTTTATTGTATTGATATTCATATTAAAAACCCCTTTTTATATTTAATTTAAGAGGAAAATACAACTTTGTTATATATGGGTGGTGGAATTACATTTACTAGCAAAAGATCTAGGTAATTTGCATATTTTTTTAAAAATATTAATTTTAATTAATTCCTTTTTATGTTTTTTTTTCGGTTTTCTTGTGGGATGATCATCTAGAGTTAACTATTACGTGTAATTATATTCATGCAGATATTCTACATGATTTATGCTTGCGTAATATTTGCGTAAAAACATTATAGTAAACACAAACCATTTTCTATATATATTTACTAGCATGGGTGCCCGGCTTTGCCCGGTGTTTGGAGGTGTGTGTTGAGCAAAAAAAAAAAAAAAAAAAAAAATAATGGTCCTAGGAAGGCAGGCTCGAACCTGTACCCAAAGGAGGAAAAGAACGGGGAAAAACGTGACGTCTTTGCTGTTACGTTCACCGGCAAGCCGGAAGTGACGTAGGTTTAAATTAAGGCTAGACAACCGAAAAGAGCGGATGACTTTCGAAAATATCGGCTAAAAAAGTGACCTCATCCCTGTAGAAAAGTGACCAGTTGAGGGTGTTTTTAGCCAATTTTTCGATATCTGTCGTCTGAAAGTTCGAGCTTCAAAACGATACTGCTCTTGTGAAAATCCGCCGTCTATTTCGAAAGGTTTATCAGACATGCAAACATAGATACATACATTTACATATTGGTTGCTCAAATTTTCGACCCAAACCGATTAAAAAGCTTGTCCTATCTCTGGATACCATTTATGTAAAATTTCAAATGTTTAGATCAGAAAATGTCTGAGTAATTTGGTAGAGACCGAAGCGGTAATTTAAAAAAAATGACCCCTATTATGACCCCTTAACATTTATTGTTTGGGGCTCAAATCAAGTTATTAAGTTAGATCCATGTCGAAGGAACCTATATCTAAAATTTCAATTGCTTATACCCAAAATTATCGGAGGAGTTTGATGGAATTCTCAAAGATCAAATCGTTGAACTTTGACCCCTTAACAGCCAAATTTCTGGTCGAAAACGAATCACAAAGATTTTCCCAAATCTCCATACCCGGTATATAAAATTTCGAGTCTGTAGACTGAAAATTGACAGAGTTATTGTGTAGGGAAATGTACACACACAGACAGACACTTTCACTTTTATAGATATATAGATGCATGTGTATATATATTTGTTTAAAAAATTTTTGCCTTCCAAACTCGTCCTAGACTTTTTGGTCTACAGACATGAAAGTTCATATATAAGGTATTTGAAACCATGCAAAACTTTCTATTTGGGTTTTAGCCTGGGAAAATCGGTATAAAAGTGTGAAAATTAAAAAAAAAAAAAAAAAAAAAGAATCAAATTTGCCAGGTAAATGTGGAACGCTGGCATTGCAAATATATATGCATAACGTAGTAGTTATTGGTTTATGATTTAATTTTTATTCTTGCAGCAAACGTGTCTTCAAAGCCCAGTTAATAACGGCAGAGGGAAAAGTAAATCGTAAGCTGAACGTTTTGGTTTCGATTCCCAGTAGTGGCGCAGGAGTGATTTTTTTAAAACTTTTAAAATCATTACTGTATATTGGGCCAATATAATATAATATAATAATAAATACGAGATCTGCATTAATTTAAATATCATATCAAAGCGTATTTTACGACCGGGCAATTCCGGGCAATTCCGGGCGCACTGCTAGTATATATATATATATATATATATATATATATATATATATATATATATATATATATATATATATATATATATATATTCATGTAAGTAAAACTATTCAGCGACACGGGAGATTAATTGACTTACTGACTTACTGACAAAATAATGTTCTAACGAAGGAAATTAAAATGAAAAAAATTTTTTTTAAGGTTTTATAGAAACTTCCAAGACTATATATATTGATAGGTAGGTCGATATATATATATATATATATATATATATATATATATATATATATATATATATATATATATATATGTAAAAGGCACCTCTTGTGTGTGTGTGTGTGTGTGTGTGTGGCAGATTGTTTCCTATGAACTCCGAAACAGCTGGACCGATATTTTTATAATTTTACACAAATGTACTGTTTTGCTTGCGAGTGGTCTTAGGCTTTCTCTGAGAATTTCCCCGATAAATATGGAAAGTCGGTAATTGAAAAAAAATCCGATTAACGAAAGAAACAGCCCGATTTTGATCAATGTTAACACACACAGCATAACATCAGAAGTGAATTTGAGAAGTTTTATCACCGCACAAGCAGAAGAGCCCAGCGTATATAATCAATAGTAGATTCTTTGATAGACAGGAGCGCGTTCAAAATGAATGTTTCTGTTTAGGGCACAATTGAACCATGATACTTGATTGTTGTATTTTAAACTTTAATTCAAGTCATTATATTAAAATGATTCCATAAAATAAACCATGTGTTCTTTACAGTGCAATATAAACTACAATGTATTGTGAACTATGTCACTGCAGGGAGGCATGTGCAGTTTCCTCCCCATGCACCACAGTCGGTACCCGACTAGAGCAGCTAATCAATCGATATGATTGGAAAATGGGCGATTTCACCGATTTCGATGACAGTAAAAGTATCCCCCATACAAAAGGTGGCCATAAAGTGGGTTCTCATTTTACGTTAAATTATTATGTACGAAGGACCCCCTACTATTTTTGCAAGAAACATTTAAAAATATTTTTGTAAGTAATCGTTTGCCGGAATTTTAAACGTTATTTTCGTTGTCAGCAGCCCCGAAAACTTTTTTGAAACTAACCTTGCTTCACATATTTTACACTCTTTGTTTGCCGTAATTTTAAACGTGATTTTTGTTTTCAGCACCTCGGAAAACCTATATAAGTGGTAATTTTAAAGGATTGGTAGAAGGTGGAAAGAATCTTCATATTTACCCTTTTTTTATTTGTTAAATAATGTGGTTAAGTTAAATTAAATTTGAATCACATCCTCACATGTGTAATAATAGCGTGATGTAATTTTATCCGTTTATAGTTTGTGTATATAAACAAACATAGCGCGATATAATTTTAGCCATTTATAGTCTTTGGAAGCATTTATAATATAAACAAACGTGAAAACTTAAACAATTGAATCCACAACGCGAAAACAAAACGAGACAAAATGTTTTTCTAAAGCGTCCCTAATAACCGTTTAGTATAAACGAGTCACTGTATTTATATTTATATTTTATTGTATATTTGTTTATATATTTTCTTGTATGATCAGGTATTTGTTATTATTAACCTATGAAACCGGGATAACCCCCACCATGAATATACAGCAAAAACACACACATCACTCCAATTGACACACTTGCACTAGGGATACAACGATTCCAATACTTTCTCGATTCCGATATAAATATTTAGCTATAGAGTTGCAGTTATTATATTTTTTTATATATGAAAACTATAATAATAATAATAATAATAATAATAATAATAATAATAATAATGATAATAATAATAATTATTATTATTATTTCATCACCATAAATTGGGACCGCACCAAATGAAAAGGAGAGTCGAAGAAGATGGAAAGATGCAGGAAAAAGCACTAACCAGACCTCTGCTGGATTAGTGCGAGGAGGACTGGTATATTGGGGAGGCTTATTGTCACCCATATCCCAGTGATGACCAATGGTCACTACCAATGAGAAATTAATGGCAGACGACTGGTGCGATAACCCAAATAATTTGCAAAGGTTGTCGAAAGAGGTGGGGAGTACTGGAAATCTGGGGGAACTTGCTGTCCCCCAGACTCCAGGGAACACCACAGGCTGTTTTCAAAAAGAATTATTTGATGATGGACTACTACTACTACTACTACTACTAATAATAATAATAATAATATGAACAGCCCCCCCCCCAATAAATACAAGAACACTCCAGTTGACACGTCCTTATTCGAGGAAGTATCATGAGTGCTGGAGCGTTGAACAGACTTGTTGTCACATCTGTCAGATATCATAGCATCACCTTCGGCTGGTGTGAAAATGAAACTGATAGTAATAATGTTAATAGGTCAAAGTACTGTGCAAGGCTTGAATGCTCGAAGAACAATCGATTCTGACAACAGGAAACGCAGTCCCACAAAAAAAATCGATTAGAATAAGAAGAAACTGAAAGTTGCACTAGTTCACAGGAACTTGGTGCAACTTAGATCCCAAAGAAAGTTATTCTAACACCAAGATAACATGATAATGTTGATTCAACCACTCTAATATTTATAATATAATACATTTATAACTTAAAAATTACAGCATTAAGAATTAAAAAAAATCAATTTAACATTATATATAAATTCTTAATGCTGCAATATTTTAAGTTATAAATGTATTATATATTTTTTTACTAGAATATCTTGTCTTTTTCATTTCCAGTTTTAACAACTAGTCTTTTTACTTTTCTAAGCCTCATCTTAACCATATTACTTTTCATGCTCGCATTTTTCTTTGTGTAATAATTGAATGTTTTAAAACGTACAAAACATTGGACACAATTATTCACTTTATATCGAAAGCATAGATCACCGAAATGAAGCAACGTTGAGCCTGGTCAGTGCCAGCTGAGTGACTATTTCGAAATACCAGGTGCTGTATGTAGAAGGACGCTGACACCATCCTGCAAGAGTTGCACAAACATAACGTCGTCATCTCCCCTAACCGGGATATACATATACATATATAGAAACCGTTTGTGAATTTGACATTCCCTTGACACTTCCTCCTTCAGAGGAAGCCAGTTTAACCCGCATGGAGTGGATTGCCGCTGCACAAACGTGGAAATAGGAACTGATAGTCATTTCGAACGGAGTTAGCATGCTCTTGTTCCGTCCTAAGTAATTAGCAGTTGTACTGAGTATCGCCCGCACTTGAGATTGAACCTTTAACCACCCGTAGCATGGCACTTACAAATGAATTTTATCAAATACTTTATCCATTACGTCACGGGTCCATGCGGAGAATTCTAATATGAATATTAGGAAACCTAAACCTATTTTTGTTTTTAGATGTGCAATGTTTGTAGTCATCACTGTAGATATTATTACTGAAGATTATTATGAGTGAGTAGAAGTCCTGAGTAATTGACAGTCGTATATTGAGTGATAGTGGCGTAGTAGATAAAGTACTTAGTGAAATTCAGTTTTAAGTTACATCCTCCTGGGGGTTGAAGGTTCAATTCTCAGTGCGGACGACAATCAAATATTATTGCGAATTAGTCCAGTCTTGGCTGACGGAACGAGAACATGCTACCCAGTAGTCTGAATAATCCAAATACAAATCATCAATCTCCAGGTTTGGTTTGTGAAAAATCAAACATGATTATTATTATTGTTATTGTTATTATTATTATTATTGTTATCATTATTATTGTTGTTATTATTATTATTATTATTATTATTATTATTATTGTTATTATTATTATTATTAATATTGTTGTTATTATTATCATTATTGTTGTTATTATTATTATTATTATTGTTATTATTATTATTAATATTGTTGTTATTATTATTATTATTAATATAGTTGTTATTATTAATATTGTTGTTATTATTATTGTTGTTATTATTATTATTATTATTATTATTATTATTATTATTGGCTCACATAGAGCTTTCACCCAGGTCATCATAGGTCTGATTGAAAACCTGTGGTGTTTCCTGGAAGTTGAGTGACAACTAGTCTCCTCAGACATCCAGCACTCTCCACCTCCTTCGATAACATTTGCAAATAAATTTGCGTTATCGCAACAACCTCTCACCATTGATTTCTCGCTGGCAGCGGCCATTGATCTGTACTGGAATTTGAGTGGCACTAACCCTCCCCAGGGTCCCATGTCTCTTTGCGCTTGTCCAGCGGAAGTCTGGTAAGCGCTCTCTCCTCGGTCTTTTCCTCCTCCTTGACTCTTCTCGGCTATTTGGTTTCACACTTTTTTAGGGGGGGGGCGGAGATATGGCAATGGGAGTGGATGCATGATGGGGATGTAGAACTTGTTGATATGCAGCTTCATTGTTCTTTATTCCCTGTAAAGCTTATCCATGTTTTGTCTCTGCAGCAGTTTGTCTGGCTCACGCATGTGGTTCATGTGTATTATTCTCCGCATTCAAGGGTTTTCCTTAATATTTCAGCCGTTTTCCTTATCGTTAGTCGTTGTATTTTTGCAGCCATTCCTCTGGTTCAAATTTATCCCATCCTTTTTTCGAATTTTTTCGGAATTGTTCCTAGTGCTCCTACTACTATCAGTACTATTTTGATTTTCTTCATCATCCAAATCCCTTTTAACTCTCTGGCTAGCTCTGTGTATTTGCTTCGTTTCTCCTTTTTTTTTCATACTTACCCTGTGTTCAGCTGGGACAGTAAATCTACGATTTGACAGGATTTTTTTTTCTTGTTAATTATTACAACATCTGGTCTTCTTGCTTGGATGGATTTGTCCGCCTGTATGTCCATATCCCATAGGATTGTATAGTTCTCGTTTTCAAGTACTGTTGCGGGCTTATGCTGGTGCCGTTTGTCTGTACGTTCAAGATGCAGTTGCTTGCATAATTCCCAGTGTATTACCCTCCCCACTTGGTCGTGTCTGTTTTTGTATTCGTTTTGGGCTAGTTTGCTACATTCACTTACTATATGGTTTATCGTCTCGTCTCTTGGTCTACAAGTCTACATTTGCTGTTTTCTTGTGTTTCATCGATCTTTGCTTTGATATAGTTAGTTCTTATCGAGTTGTTTTGTACTGCAGTTATTAGGGATTCAGTGTCTCTGCTTACATGTCCTTTTCGCATCCATGTCCAAGTGTTTTCGTTATTCTCATCTTCTGTCATTCTTATGAATCTTCCGTGTAGTTGTTTCTCTTCACATTTTTCTTTTCTCGTTTTGTCATTTGTCTCTGTTTTTTTTTAAAATTTTTTCAGTGTCTTTCGCTGCCATAATTATCCTTTCATTATTATTATTATTATTATTATTATTATTATTATTATTATTATTATTATTATTATTTTATATCGTGGAGCAAACTGGATTCGAACTTTGAACACTCAGGTCGTCAGTCCGTGTCATTAACCACTAGACAACCGTCACCTCCCCATAAAACAACAACAGCAACAACAGCAACAACAAAAATCATAATGATAATAATAATAATAATAATAATGATAATAATGATAATAATAATAATAATAATAATAATAATAATAATAATAATAATAATAATAATAAAAAGAATCGTGTTTGGCCTTGAAAAATTGTAGTCAATTTTAGTAAATTGTTAGGCGAAAGTCCAGAATAGTTACAAAACACCCTATTCTTCCCATGTTAAATAATAGGTTTCTAAATAATAACGTTATTATTTCAGTAAGGGTCGTTAAATGTAAAAGTACCCTTTTTTAAGCAATTGCACGTAAATTAATGTAAAAAACGAGGGAGGTCTGGAAAATGCTTTATATAAGAGGGGCGTAATCTGTTGAAAAAATTGAAAAAAAAAAAACGAAAAGAAAAAATACAGTGTGCATTGTGTGTATGTGTGTTAACAGTCTTAAATATCGGGAAATAATAATTAACTAATATTTTACGGTGAGACAGTATGAATTATAAAAGAATTCTATTTATATTGTTTAAAATAAAAAATAAAAAGAACACCCACTGGGTCAAATAAATATAGGATAGCCCACTTAAAAGTAGCCCGATCTCTCTAATCTTTCTCTATTTTTTATCAGATTAAGCAGCCCACTTAAAAGTAGGCTAATCTCTCTAATCTTTCTCTTAGTGACCAACTGACACCACAAGACAAAATGCAATTCTTTTTCCAACAAGATGGCGCTACATGTCACGCGTCTCACAGATCACTGACACGAGTTCACCACGTTCCCCGGATTTGTCATGATGTGATTTTTTTTTTTTTTTATCTTTGGGAGACTTTAAAACAAAAACTTTATGCAAATAATCCTCACAATCTAGACCAACTAAAGAAGAACATTACCAATGCTATCAGGAGAATGACCAGGGAAGATCTACAGGCAGTGTCTACAAACGTTGTTAAACGTGCCTAGAAATGCATACATGTCAACGGAGAGCACTTCCAGCATCTTTAATAACACTATATGTAATTTAAACAATGTTACAGGTAATTTAAACAATGCTACAGGTAATTTAAACAATGCTACAGGTAATTTAAATAATGTTACAGGTAATTTAAACAATGTTACAGGTAATTTAAACAATGTTACAGGTAATTTAAACAATGTTACAGGTAATTTAAACAATACTACAGGTAATTAAAACAATAAAAGAATGTTCCTCCTCTCTACTACATTTTTCTGAGATACTTTTAAGTGGGCCACACTGTATTTAATGTATATCTTAACAATAGGGTAACTAAAACTTAAGAAAATACTTTTCCATTTACAACACTTTTGTACAATTTAAGTGATTTAAAAATATTTTTACATTATCCTTTCGCTTAGCTTTACTAAGTTCAACATATAGCCGTCTATATTGAAAGACAGATTTGTCTAGGTAAACTAAAACTTTCTGTAAAGTCTGTCCTTGAAACTTTTGAATAGTTATAGCAAATTCTAATTGTATAGGAAATTGAACTCTGGCAAATGGAATATTGTCTCCTTGGTGGTGGCGGTGGTGGCGGTGGTGGCGGTGGTAGCAGTAGTAGTGCTAGTAGTAAAAACTCTCAATGAAAAAAGACGCAGACGACTTTTAATAAATTGGAAGAAAAAAAAGAAATATGTTTTAATCATGCACAAATATATATTCTGCAAAGAAAATATATTTTTTTAAATCACGTAAATCGATCATTTTTTAAAATCTATTTCTTTTAAACAATTGTCATGTCGTTATTTGTTGTTAATTAATAAATCTCGCCTATATCGTCCGTGTGTATCAAATGTATGAGCGAAGACGGTGATCCTAAACCGGGCTCTTAAACTGAAACCGGAGAAGAAATATGTTTTAATCACGCTCAAATATATATTGCGCAAAGAAAATATTTTTTTTTAAATAACGTAAATTGATAAATTTTAAAAAATTTATTTCGTTTAAGAAATTGCCTTATCGTTATTTGTTGTTAATAAATAAATCTCGCCTATATCGTCTGTATATATCTAATGTTTGCGCAAAACCGGGGATCCTAAACCGGATTTTAAACCGGAACCGAAGCACACCAAAGCAAGTAAGGAAGACGATTTGAGTTTTATAATTATATAGATTTAATCATTATTAACCAATATGAGTTGCGTTTAAAAACAGAAGGTTTATTTATTTAAACTAGGAGAGTTATTTCTCTTTTAAGATTTGAGAGTTATTTCCCCGCTTATTTTCATAGATATAGATCGATGTGTTTTATGTTTCCATAAATTCAACATGTGGTACACTCTCAGGAAAATATTCACAAGATAAAGAGTTATGGCATTCAGTGTATTTTAAATAGTACATGATTAAACCCTCCGCCCGGCAACATGTTTCGTCATTACAACGCAGGGTATATACAGCTAACGTAAGATATTTTACTAGATAAATCTCGCAGTAAATAAATGCGTGAATAAATTTAAAAAAAAATTAAATAAAACAAATCAAACATTACAAAATTTTAATGTGCAGCGAATGTTTACTAAAATGTTATTTTTTAATTCTATAAATTAAGAACTACAAGGTAATTTTAATAAGTTTCTAGTCTTTTTCGTATGGACAATTTTAACTGATAGTATGCACATAAACTCTAGTCCTTATCGCAGTAATCTCCTTCAGCTGCGAGGCACTTATTGTACCGTTCCAGCAATTTCTGGAAGACCCGATGGAAATCCTCTTGTGTGAGCGTGTCAATGACCCTCATCACAGCCTCTTTTATCTTCACAATTGTCTCATAACGACAGCCTCTTGAGCTTAGGGAATAAAGAAAAGTCACAGGGAGCAAGGTCTGAATAATAGAGAGGGTGAGGGACTGTCTTGATGCCCATCTTGGTCAAATATCTGTAACAAGGGTAGAGCACTCTTGGGACAAACTTTGGGCAAATCTTCCGCATCTTCAGTTCTTCGCGAATAATTGTGTGTACATGTCCCACACTGACATCAAACTGTGCACTTATCGTCTCGATAGACACACGACGGCCGTTATCCATGAAATTCTTTATTTGGCCAATCAACTCTGGTGTTCTGACTTTCTTACTCCTCTCACACCTCTCATCATCGTTCACAGACTCCGTTTACCTTAAATCTCTTATGCTACTCAAAAACTGACGTTCGATTCACGCAAGATGGTCCAAAAGCAGTCTGAAGCATTCCATACGTTTTTGTTGCATTTCCACGTTTAAAAATAATTTTATTACATATTGTTCTTTTAAAGTGCTCTTATATCCAGATTGTATTTTTGAAGTTCACCAGCTGTGACAATCAGCTTTCAGTAGTGTGTATTCCAATTCCTGCTGTAGCTATTTATTTGAACCTCAAATCATAAAAATTGGCTTGTCACCTCATAAGATGTATAGAAATAACTTACTGAGTTTTTAGGAGTGTACGACAATTTTAAATGCCTAGAATCTTATTGAACACACTTCGTACATACTATCGCAACATACTATCGGAGAAGAGCCGTCATTCCGAACGGAGCAAGTTGGTTGGTTGTTTTTGTTTTACGGCATATCAACCCTTTTCGGGTTATTTAATGCCGAATCCATTTTGAAGAAAATTTTTTTTTAATAGAATATATTTGTTGTTTTCACGTCGGTTTCTATTTAACCCATAGTTGGGACCCTAACAGGTACTACCACTCCGGGTCAGAGTGGACCTGGGAACAATGGCAATTAAAGGGTGGCTCCACACTCCCCAAATCCCACAAGCTGGGGCCTCACCACTGGATATAGTTTAAGGTCATATCTAGGACCCTCATTGAGGGACTTTTACCCTCTGCAGGGGGGTAGTTGGCGTATTCTAATGCCCCACCGACATGGGCGGAGCAAGTTGGACAGGAAAAAGGTCCATTCTCCTGTTCAAATTCTGCAGTAGTTGTGATAGAAGAATCTTTAATTTCTAAAGGGAATAAATGTTTTAGGGAATGGACTTGTTCGGTTCTATCCTTCAATACACAAACTGAACGAACCTGGCGATCATTGCCGTGAATAATATGAATCTCATTACCAAAACTCCAAAAGAGTTTTACTTTGCTTAGTGTCTTAATTAAAACAATCTCTCCCACAGATAATTTTTCTTGGTAATGATTTAACATATTTCAATGGGAAAAAGTTCTAAATCAATGTTCACAGTCCAACGTCCAGACGACTACTAACTGTAATACAAAAATTTCGGTTAAATATCCCGCCTAATTAACATAGAAGACTGGATATAATGGAGGTAAAAATGTAAGTCACATCCACCATACAATTTCTGACACATTTGCAGATAATCCCTCTATTACTTATAAAGATTTAGTATCAGTCTGAAGCCGAACCTATGCTACTACTTCTATTAATTGCACTATTTTAAAGTTCTCAAGTCAGAGGCAGAGTAGTATCTGTTCGGTTGCAATAAGATTAGCATTCGAGACATTGCCTCATCATTTTTGGGGGGCAGTGTTGTAGTATACGCTACATTGGTTTTACTACCACTACGCTCATCAGAAATAGTCGTAGTAGACGCTAGCTCAATTTACTAGCATCTAAAAATGTATAACATCCCTTCTCTGATGTAAGAAAAAGTTAAGTTAACATGGAAATTATATATTCTGCCACCAATTAAAAATAATTGGATTTATCTTTATTAAAATCTAACAACTTCTAATAAATAACATTATGTATGAAGCGCGGACATTTTAAAATGATTTTCTACTTTTAATTTGTTCTTTAGAATGACTTTATATGCACATTCTCAGCTGCTTTTTCAAATTCGCTTCTTTCCGACACTTTTTTGGTTCAGGTGTGTTAGACAATTGAAGGTGATTCGACAGAAAGAATCCAAAGCTCTACGTATATCTATAATATAAAGCTGAATGTGTGTGTGTGTGTCTGGTCACGAATAGGCTCCTATATGGTTGGCTATTATAGAAAACTGATCATGTATAATGATAGAAGATGTATCGAGACACAGGAATGGGTATGCTTGATCTGGCAGAACGATGATTCATTAAAATTGTGGGGCCTGCGTTCGCACCTGGTCCACAAAGTATGGAAATAAAAAAAATAAAAATTAAAAAAAAACGTTTACATGCGTTTTTGATATAGATGTACATAATAATACTTTGATAAGTATGTTTTAGCTTAAATAGGGATGGTATAATAAAATTGTGGGGTCTGCATTCGCGCATGGCCTCCATAGAATGGAAATAGGCACAAACTTTAATAGACTTTTCATATCTATCTGCGTAAGTATACTTTGATAATTATGTTTCAGTTTGAAGACATATGGTATAATAAAATTATGGGGTGTTCGTTCGCGCCTGGCCTCCATAGAATGGAAATAAGTCACAAAGTTTAACAAGGTATGTTAATATAGATCAACATAATATTGTGATAAGTGTTTCAGTGTGAACAGTTATGGTATAATAAATTATGGGGTTTATCTATTTTATTTTTACTTTCATCATATTTTGCTTTGGTTTCGATACCCCCAAATTTAAAACTATCTCATTATAACCCTTCCTTTTCATAACCTATCATGCTTTCATAAATCAGAGTTGACTTTCTGTAGGCTGTTTTTGAACCCAGTCAACGACGAGTACTTTTGCTAGTATATATATATATATATATATATATATATATATATATATATATATATATATATATATATATATATATACACGTAGATTTTTTAAACGATATTATAGTTAGCGTCTCCACCTTGGAGATCGTTTTTTAAAAAATTTTTTTTAGAAAATCGCCAATTTTTTTATTTGGACGTAAACAAAGAATATTTTATTTTATTTATTTATTATTTTTTAAAGCAGTAATCTACGTACATGCATGTTTCGGGCCTCTACCCCTTTTTAGCGTAGCTTGACTGTTATTAGGAATCGAAACCCGGACCTTATGTATTAGAGTCCGGTGTCTTAATCTATTACGCTATGGAGCCATAGACAATTTTACTGTTTAGTTATTATCGTTTATATATTTACGTAGATTTTGTTGTTGATTTTTTAAACGATATTATGGTAAGCGTCTCCACCGTTGGAGATGTTTTTTTTTAAGAAAATCGGGCATTTTTTATTTTATTTATTTATTTATTATTTTTATCTATTTTTTAAACAGTACTTGCATGTTTATAATAAATAAATAAAATAAT
The DNA here is from genome assembly GCF_053919585.1 of Euprymna scolopes. Classification (NCBI taxonomy): domain Eukaryota; kingdom Metazoa; phylum Mollusca; class Cephalopoda; order Sepiida; family Sepiolidae; genus Euprymna; species Euprymna scolopes. Next base: position 74,001,236 of record NC_136496.1, read on the forward strand.
ATATATATATATATATATATATATATATATATATATATATATATATATTTATCAAAATGATCCCAAGATAGCAAAACTAAAGTAAATTATAAATATTAAAGAATTAATATTTATAAAGTAATCTCAACCAGATGTAAAAGCTCGATAAAACCAAATGACTGTGTTCCAAAACAGCCTATAGAAAATGGGCTCTGATTCATGAAAGTATGATAGGTTATGAAAAGGGAGGGTTGTAAAGAGATAGCTTCGAATTCGTGGGTATCGAAACCAAAGCAAAATATGATGAAAGTAAAAATGAAATAGATAAACCACATAATTTATTATACCATACCTGTTCACACTGAAACACTTATCACAATATTCTGTGGATCTATATTAAAAAAAAACCCTTTAAAACGTTAAACTTTGTGACATATTTCCATTCTATGGAGGTCAGGTGCGAACGAACACCCAATAATTTTATTATATCATATTTCTTCAAACAGAAACATAATTATCAAAGTATATTTACACAGATAGATATGAAAAGTCTTTATTAAAGTTTGTGCCTATTTCCATTCTATGGTGGCCAGGCGCGAACGCAGACCCCACAATTTTATTATACCATCCCTATTTAAGTTAAAACATACTTATCAAAGTATTCTTATGTACATCTATATCAAAAACACCTGTAAACGTTTTTTTTAATTTTTAATTTTTTTATTTCCATACTCTGTGGACCAGGTGCGAACGCAGACCCCACAATTTTAATGAACCACCGTTCTGCAAGATCAAACATACTCATGTCTGTGTCTCGATACATCTTCTATCATTATATGTAATCAGTTATTTTAAAATAGTCAACCATATAGGAGCCTATTCGTGACCAGACACACGCACATACACAAACAGAAATTCAGCTTTATATATATATATATATATATATATATATATATATATATATATATATATATATATATATAGACTAGCAGGCATCTCGGTATTGTCCGGTCCTAAATACGCTTAAATATGATATTTTGATTAATGCAGATGTCGTATTTATTATTATATTATATTGAACCCAATGTATAGTACTGATTAAAAAAGTTTAAAAAATGATTTATTCGGCACCACCAAGAATCGAAACCAAAACGTTTAGCTTACTGATTTACCTTTTCATTTAACGTTAATGCCTGAGCTATTAACACATGTTTGCTGCATGGCTAAAAATGATCAAATAGTTATTACGTTACGCATGCATATTCGTAATGCCATAGTTCAATTATCACCTGGCAAATCCAATTTATTTAATTTTCACACATTTGTACCGATTTTCCTGGCTAACACCCAAAGTATCGCTTGGGTTCGAATACTCTATTATGAAAATAGTTTCATTTCTGTAGACCAAAAACGTTTCATTTCTGTAGACCAAAAACGTACAGAGGAGTTTGGTAGGCAAAAGTTTTTAAACAAAAATATATACGTATACATAAATATATATAGAAAGAGTTTTGTGTTTACTATAAACTTTTTACGCAAATATTACGCAAGTATAAATCATGTAGGATATCTACAGGAATATGATTACATGTAATAGTTTGGTAAAGATGATCATCCCATAAGAAAACTGAAAAAAACAAAAAACAAAAAAACAAAAACAAAATAAAAACGACCCCCCTTCCCCCCAAAAAAACAAAGAACTAATAGGGAATAAATTGAAATGAACGTTTTAAAGAATATGCAAATTAGTTAGATCTTTTTCCAATGAATGCAATTCCAGGACCTATAAATTATAAAGTTGTATTTTCTTTTTAATTAAATAAAAAGAAAAGGTTTTTAATATGAATATCAATATGAATATCACACACACACACACACACACACACACACACACACACGCAAACAAATTCATCGGAGTAGAGATATATACCGAGAGAGATCGCGTGGGACAGAAGAAATGCGGATAAGAGGAGTGGCCATTATAACTCGTGCGCGCGCGTGTGTGTAGAAAAGGAAGAGGAGGAGTGTAATTAAAAGAGGGGGGGGATTAAGAGAAGAGTGGAATTAGGACGATACTGATCATGGCGAAAAAGATTACGTTTATAAAGCTGATAGCGGTATGATGATGATGATGATGGTGATGATGATGATATATATCCTTTTAAAGTTATTTAACACTGAATCACAATTTTTATTTTTGTTCCTTTTCTCCACGTTAAAAAACGACCCTGGTGTCTAACTCTGTCCCGTGGGGAGGCATTGTAAATAGGAACACTGAATCACAATGTCTACTGTAAATCATTCACTTCATACAATTAGTTTAATCCATGTTTCTATTTTAACCATTGTTGACATTGTGAATTCATAGCTTTGTAATAGGAGGCACAATTCGATCACAGTAGATATAACAGAGAGAAAGAGAGAGAACGAGAGAGAGAGAGAGAGCAAGAGAGAGAGAGAGAGAGAGAGAGAGAGAGAGGGGGGTGGAGAAGGAAAGGTAACAAAAAGGATAAATTTTAGCTTCTCCCTCTGTTGTCCTCACTTCCATTTCCACCCTCTCTTCTTCTTCTTCTTCTTCTTCTTCTTCTTCTTCTTCTTCTTCTTCTTCTTCTTCTTCTTCTTCTTCTTCTTCTTCTTCTTCTTCTTCTTCCAAAACTACTTCCCCCGTAAAACAGCTCAAAATTGCTTACCTCGCAAACCCCGACTCTGTTCACTACCGACCCCCACTTTGTAGATCCGGTTAAGCAGTGCTAAGCCTTTTCAGTATCGACATGGGTGACTCGCGTTTGTCAACACAAGAAACCAAGCTAGAAATATAATCCTCTTTCCTACCCGCTCACATAAAGAGGACCATTATTTAAGTTGTGTTTAATCTCATTCGGCGCCTCCATTTTTTATTATTATCAGTTATTACTAAGATTAAGCTTACATTTCTTTTCTCATATAAAGTCAATTTATATTTGTATGTATGATACAGTTTTTATTTAGAATTCAACAAAAAAGTACAGAGAATACAGAAAAATCTACGGTATAGCTAATATATTTATACATAGATATACTATAGTAAATGCAATCATCACGGAACGAAGATGTCATATTCCAAATATCAAGTATATTGACCAAGTAGTTTTATTTTTAAGTAAGAAAATAAAATCTGGCTAGTAAGCAATATGGGACTGTCCTCCGTCGCCATTTTGAAAAGAAATAGGGCAGATAGTTCAAAATAATTCAAACATACGCAATCAGTCTTGTAATGCTATCGATTTGAGATTAATCTCTTTAAATAATTTCATAATAAATTCTTTATATATATATATATATATATATATATATATATATATATATATATATGTATATATATATAACTACATATATATATATAACTAAATATATATATATATAACTAAATATATATATATACATACATATATATATAACTACATATATATATAACTAAATATATATATATATATATATATATATATATATATATATATATATATAACTAAATATATATATAACTAAATAAATATATATATATATATGTATATATATAACTACTTGATCAATTGATTTTTGGAATATGCAATTTTCGTTCCGTGACATATACAGAAATTATAAAGATTTTTTGTAGTTTTTTTCTGATTTCTAAATAAAAACACATAATACTTTAATCTTTACTCTAGCTCTTTCGCGCTTTTTCTGCAGTTTTAAAACCATACTGCTACTAGTAGTACTACTACGGTTTCTGATTTCTCTTTGAAATATCGTTAACATTTTTTTACTTCATATTTTTTGCAAACTTATTACTCATCTTTTCGTTTTTCTTTCTTTTTTCTTTTTTTTCTTCTCGTTAATTTTCTTTATTCGTCCGTTTTATTTTCTTTTTCTTTTTTATTTAGGGGTGTTCTGTCTCCTAACCCTAACAATAACATTGCGTTTTCTAGAGTTAGAAGATCATGTCCACAGTGAGTCGAGAATTAAAATTAAGATTTTTTTTTCGCGGTTTTAAATTAAATTAAATCTGCACGTTAATTTACCAGTTCCACACCAACATGATGCTTCATTTGTTTGTTCGTTTCTTTCTTTTTTTTTTTAAGCTATTGATCTTTCTTTCTTTTTTTCTTTCTTTTCTTCTTCCTTCTTTTCTTTTATTCTTTCTTTCTTTCTTTCTTTCTTTCTTTCTAACTCAGTCATTCTCAAGGCTTTTTACATGGCGGCACACTATTGAGCTGTTTTAATTTCCGCGGCATACTTATCACAAAATAAATGAATATTTAATTATGCTTACCAACGTTTGTTATCATACAATATCTAAAATATCCAAAAAATTAAACAAACAGTTTATTATATATTTAATTCTTTTTTTTATATTTGAACATCAATATGACGTAAGTAATAATATGCGAGTTCATATGTATGAATATAAACAACTCCACTAATTACGATATGAAAACTGTTATCAACGTATAACAGCTTGTAACTTGCACCTATAACCTGTTTACGGCACACCATTAATCATTTCGCGGCACACCAATATGCCGTGGCACGACGGCATCACTGATCTAAATTCTGTTCTTTCTTTCCACAAAACCATTTTTATTTTTCCACCAACCGACTTTTGTTTTATGCGTTAGAAACCTTACTGCCGTCAATTTTATAAGACACTAGCAGGCCACCCGGCGTTGCCCGGACGTAAAATACGCTTAAATATGAAGTTTTGATTAATGCAGATTATATTATATTATATAAGGCCCAATATATATTAATGATTTAAAAACTTAAAAAAAATATGACTCGTGCGTCACCAATGAGAATCGAAACCAAAACGGTTAGCTTACGATTTACTTTTTTCCTTTGATGTTAACACCTGAACTACGAAGAATGTTTGCTGCAAGGCTTAAAATTAAATCATGAGCCAATAGCTATTACGTTACGCATGCGTATTCGTAATGCTGTCGTTCGACCTTCACCTGCAAATTCCATTTCTTTAATTTTCACACTTTTGCACAGATTTTACCCGGCTAAAACTCAAATATAAAGTTTCGCACGAGTTCGAATACTCTATATATTAAGTTTCATATCTGTAGACCAAAATCTTTAAGAGGAGTTTGGTAGGCAAAATTTTTTGATATATATACGCATACATAAATATATATATAGAAAGAGGTCTGTGTTTACTGTAACCTTTTTACGCAAATATTACGCAAGTATAAAGCATGTATACGACATAATCACGTTGACACATCGGTTCCCGTTGGATCACCGAAGTTAAGCAACGTTGAACCTGGTCAATACTAAATGGGTGACCATTTGGGACTTCCAGTAACTGTATGTTACTGTATGTGCTCTCCGCTTATCTCAGCAGTTTCCAGTCGTCCTGGACTCACAGTGCCGATTCAGGAGAGATGAGGTTTGAGATTGCGCAACCATGGCCACACAATCGCATGCACAAGACTGAACGGACGCATCGATAAACTATGTAGAATATCTTCATGAATATAATTACACGTAATAGTAAACTAAAAATGATCATCCCATAAGAAAATCGAAAAAACTAATAGGGAATTAATTAAAATGAATGTTTAAAAGAATATGCAAATTAGCTAGATCTTTTGCTAGTAAATGCAATTTCAGGATCCATATATAACATAGCTGTATTTTCTTTTTAAATAAATAGATAGGCTTACCTTTTTTCTTTCTTGGCCTTCAGGCTAAGATCGAAGTGTAATATCTGTTCTGATGCTACACTTAAGTTAATTTGTTCTTGGTCAATGGAGGGGATACCCTCCTATACTGAGACAATTATTATTTTGGGCTATTACCAGAGTGCCCCTTTTTGGCATTCTTTTGGGGAGCTGGTTTTCCCCACATTAAAAACGACCTTGTGTCACATGTTGCTTTCGTGGGGATGCAAATAAATACCAATACAAAAAAAGGTTTTTGATGTGAATATTAATATACCAAAAAAAAAAAAAAAATGAATTCTATTCCATGCAAATTCTAGCTTTTGTATTTGGACCATAATAAAATGTTCTGTTTTGGCTCATGATGCTATCCGCCTGGGCTTTGCCTCTTCCTTTGTAGGACACTATAAGTTAGCATGTTTCTGATGGAATCTCCGCAAAGTAACAAGCAGATTAAATTTATACACCGCAAAAGTTTTGTTTATTTTGACTCTCAGCTGACTTCTGACGTGATCCTTTAACTGTAAAAGAGTCAGACACGTCTTCAGATGGAGTACTGATCCTATATTTGGAGAGGGGCTACTCAGAGCACTTTTTTATTACCTTGAAACACAATACAAAATTGATTTCGCCATCTAGTGGGAGATAATCTCTTGTTTTTTCTACAACTGACAATTTTTGTCCTCGAGTGGCGTTTGTCCTTGGTAGAGTGGCGACTCGATGGAATAAAGAATATGAAAGTGGAGTATGATTCTCTTCGACCTGTCTTTCCAGGCATTCCCTCTTCTTTGCGAGGAGGAAGGATAGGTTTATTGTCATCTGAGGCACACTCCCCGGTTTACACCGAACATTATTCTCTCTTTTATTGAGATTGAGAGTTCATTTTGACTGTTATTTTTTTTTCTTTGCGTTCTCTATTTTTCTTTCTTTTCCATTTTCTTTAATTCTTTTATACATTTTACTTCTTTATTTCTTTTTTTTTATTTTTCAGCGTTAGTTTTCTTTATTGTTTTATTTGTACTTTCTTTTTCTTTTATTCTTTTTTTTCTTTTCTATTATAGACAGAAACAAACATTCACAGAATTTCCGTTCGTCTCAAACAAGACATTAAAGCGTAAAGGATGTTATTATGATAGCAGATTCATAGAGACAGGCAACCTGGGTAGAGAGTTGTAAAGCAAGATCACATTTAATTTCTTGCATGTTGCCACGGTCAGTGAATCCAGGGAGCAGGGAGGGAATTCCAAAGGCACGCGCTCCGTGAAAAGAAGCTATTACATCTTTCGGTATTTATGGACCTCTCCAGCAAAGGGGTGGGATTTTGCTGCTTGTTGAGTGGGTCGGGGGTATTTACATTGAGGGATTCCTTTATTTTTTGGCAAATTGCATTCACATTGTCTTTCCTTATCTATTTCTTTTTTTTCTGTCTATTTCATTCATTAATTCACTCTTTCTTTCTTTCTTTCTTTCTTTCTATGTATTTGTATTCTTTCCTTTTCTTTTCTTTTGAACATTTTCTTTTTCATGATTACAATATCATCTCATTATTATTCCTATACTGCCCTCCCGGCTATGTAAGACAAATAATGATCAAATATACGGCATAATCACGTTGACACACCGGTTTCCGCCAGATCACCGAAAGTTAAGCAACAATGAGCCTGGCTAATACCAGTTGGGTGACTGTTTGGGAATATTAGGCGCTGTATAGGGTGGCAGGACAGCACTACTACCAAAGGAAAAGTTAGGCGCCTCCTTCCCTTCGCTAGTCTGTGGGAGACCCCTGGGCAAGGCCATTACCCACTTCACCCCCACGATCAGGGTAACGTGAGGTCATGGAAAGCACGTGACTGATGTACCTATTTACTATGCCTCCCCACGGGACAGAGTTAGACACCAGGGTCGTTTTTTAACGTGGAGAAAAGGTACAAAAATAAAAACATTGTCTCAGTCGTGAAGGATTGATCCTCCACCGAAAGAGAACAAGAAATGGAAGTGCAGCATCTGAATAACAGATACTACACTTTGATCTTGACCAAAAGTCCAAAGACAGGTGACTGATGTACTACAAACGCAATCGGGAATAATTCGGTTCATGGTTTTATATCTCCTTGTGTTGGGTAGAAAATTCTCTTTGGTACAATGGTTAGGGCAATGCCTTAAGGGGGAGAAATAGATGAAGAGTCATAACTGTAAATGCCTGAACGAGGCAGGATACCACTTAAATGAATGAATTGCCTGAGTTATACAAAAGATCGGTTTTCCATATGAGGAGAATCCAATTCCCTCAAAAGCGGTGCTCTTGATGTGGACAAAGATAAAACACATCACTTGAGTATCTCATATCTATGCAAAGCCCCCATTCGTCGATGCATCGAATATTGTTGTCACATATGAGCCTGTGCATCTACCTTTAGTCTCTCCTCATTAGACAGATTCAGATAGTCTCTCCTCATTAGACAGATAAGCAGCTTTCAATCTATTAGATCCCGCACTATCAATCAAACTCCAACTCCTGTCCCATCGCCACACTGTTACATCCCTGTGCTTCTTTTACACGTATTTTAATGGAATGTGATCTGACGATGCACTTCCGATGTAAATACCCCGACTAACACAACAAGCAGCAAAATCCCACCCCTTTAGAGAACATATTCCCCAATGACAGAGCGCCTTGTCTCCTTAAAGTTTCTTCTCTCGAACTAAAGACTGTGGAATTCCTTCCCTGTATCCTGCTTCCCCGGCTGTACTAATATACAGAAGTTTAAATTTAATATAAATAGACAATCTCGCTGCTCATCTCCCTACTCTGATTGTTCCCGAAAACATGGTCCTTAAATCACAGCAGTCCTTTATGTCTCACTGGCAACTTGCCTTGTTTGATGTGATTGAAGAAAAGATCTCTTTAGATAAGAAAACATATACTACACTTTGATCCTAGTCGGGCAGTCACCTGTCCCTATTTTGTTTTCATCACACGAAGTTAGATACAAGGTCGTTTTATTTATGTGGGAATTCATTCTGGATGGAACAAAAATTAAAGAAGGGCTTCTATTCCCCTGATTTAGGACAAAACAGATACAAGACTCCGATCACAGCCCGAGGGATATTTTTTTTTGTTTAGAATCATTTCTTGCCTTTTGATGCATTCACAATTCGTTTTTTGAATTCTTTTTTTTAGGTTTATGCTACCTCCCCACCATTTTCAGCTTTTACGTCACGCCTTCTTTCATTCGTTCGTTTCTGCACTTCCACCGTCTGTCTTTCAATCCAACTTTATTGTGATATTTAACGATTAACAGTGCCCATAGATTCGGACAGGCAGAACAGAGAGAGAGAGAGAGAGAGAGAGAGAGAGAGAGAGAGAGAGAGAGAGAGAGAGAGAGAACATTTTTTCTAGACCATTCTTCTTTTTCTTTTTTCCTCCTTCATCGATTCGGACGGGCAGAAAAAAGATACACACACACACACACACACACACACACACACACACACACACACACACACACACACACACACACACACATATATATATATAGAGAGAGAGTATGTGTGTGTGTGTGTGTGTGTGTGTGCGCGCGTGAGAAAGAGAGAGAACATTTTTCTAGACCACTCGACTACTCTTCTTTTTTATTCTGCATAGCCCATGTGTAAGAGGAAAAAAACGGTAATGGATTGCTAAACCACCTGTTCTTACTTCACGAGTCGACATGGTGAAATGCCGACTCCTTTTTTACGAAGAAAACTTTGGGTCTGCGTGTTTCTCATAGTATCTCCACAAGGGAACAAGTAGATAAAAAAAAGTTAAATGTCGAAGAAGTTTCTGTAATTCTGATTCTATTATTAGAACTTAGACTACCCTAAGAATAGCATATGGTTTTGCTTGGCGTCGAAAAAGGGGCTAAGTAGGTTTATAGCTCGATGCCTGAGTCATCCTTACCAGTGAATGCCGACGTGATGATCACGGCAAATTTTGCAAAGCACACACACTGCTACAACAATTTCTGAAAGAAATGCTTCCATCTTGCTACAACACTGACTGCATAATGGACGAAATACTGCATCATATATTGACTGTATAAATCACTTCTGTTACTGTTTCTTTGCTAATTGATTTATTTCCATATATATTAACAAGTTTTAAAGGTTTTAAAGAAACTTCCAAGACTATATATATAGGTGGGTAGGTAGGTAGGGCAATATATATATATATATATATATATATATATATAAATATGTAAAAGGCATCTCTTCCGTGTGTGTGTGTGTGTGTGTGTGTGTGTGCGTGTGTATGTATATGTTAATCATTTGCTTGAAACATACTCAATTTGTATATATTAATTGTAATTGGTTAAAAATCTTTCTCATAAATAAAGCTTTTTTTTGTAATGAAAAAGATCTTTTTTATATAAATTTTGCAAATTTAGAAAAAAAAAGTCCAAACTCAATGATTGCCTCTTATTGGGTTCCATATAATTATTCTCCAACTTACAAATATCAAGTTTTCTGAGTGGGTTATTTATTACTTTTCAAAAGGTATCTATTACAATATTGTTTCGTAATGCGACTAAAACAAGTCTGTAAAATTTTGCTATATGCTGCATATTTAGTCACGTGCTCATCGGATGTTTACCTTAAATTTTTTTAAACACCATTTTAAACAGCTTACATGGTTCATGTAACCGACACACATCGCAGTTCCTTCTGAGTTAAGAAGATAATCTCCGTAACTGAGGAGGAACGGCAATGTGCGTCGGTTAAATGATCAATCAATTATCAATTAAAAGAGTGCATAAATTATGTGATGGAGAGATGGAAACTACAAAAGTTAAAGTTGTATTAGATTTTGAAAGTTGAAAGAGGATAAAGCGACAACTAGGGGAGATTGGCCGGCACCCACAGGCTCTGCTATAACGCATAAACAAATAACTGCACACATATACTTATGCATAAGTACATGCACATGCATATATACGTACAAGCATATACGCACACACATATACAAAAACATAATGCATAGCTACACACACATACATGCTTGCATATATGCATATACATTCCAACAAAGTCTGCAGGTGCTAAGCAAGCCAAACAGACAAAGTGCCTAAAATAGATCTATAATTTTATGGAGTTATGTATCTAATGGGCTAATATTAAAGCTGTATAATTTGAAATCGGTCATATTTAAATTTGGTCTTATGTTTGCAATTGGAGATAAGTTCACTTTTAAAGTTTAGTATATTGCTACTTTGTAGGAATAATTATTGTTATGGCTTCAGATGTGCAGAAGTGACAAGACTGGAGTGAAAGACTTAACACTCTTCAGGATAGATCATTTAATTGAGAAAGGTGTTTTATTAGACTTGAGTTTTTAATTAAAGTAGTTAGAGAAGTTCTTTGGTTATTATTAGAATTTTGGTTGTTAAAAGATTTGTGGTTAGATATTCTTGTTTTTATTAAAACTGAAGTAGCGTCGATATATGTGTGTATTTTACTAGGTGCTCGGCAATTTTGTTTATTGTGATGAGCATTGGCCGGATCATCAAGTGCTGGCATATTGTTATGAAGGCAATTATGAGTGTTGTTATTATTATTATTATTATTATTATTATTATTATTATTATTATTATTATTATTATTATTATAGCTAGTAATAGGATTGTTGATAGGCGGACCCTTTAATTCGCTTATTGGATCAATGATTCTATCTGCTAATTGATGGGGAAAGAACTTAACGATAGAATATTTGTGTCTGTTGTGGGGGAGTTACAGGTTAGCTTTTTCGTTATATATATATATATATATATATATATATATATATATATATATATATATAAATAAACAAGTGGCTTGAGCACTATAAAAGTGGTGGGCGAATGCTTGTTCAAAATGGACATTTCTTGAGATCATTAACGAGCGCAGATCCCATAGGTCGATGGGTAGAACTTCCGACTATCAATGCGATGATTGTAGGTTCAATGCTCAGCTAGGGAAAGGTGCTAGTCTAGCCGCACTGATGAGTTGTGATACAATGAAACAGTACTGTATGTGGATGATTCTCTCTCTCTCTCTCTATATATATATATATGAATAAAATAAAGCAAGATATAAACGATGCTTTAGACGTTATGTGAATAAAAAGGAAAAACCTAAAAGAGTAAAAACAAAAATAAAATCAACGTTTCGTCCCTATTTCAGGGGACATCATCAGGATTTCTAGGCGAGAATGTACAGGACGACGGTTATATCACATGCGAAAGAGGAGAAGTTTAGTTTACAGAAAGAGAACTAAACTTCTCCTCTTTCGCATGTGATATAACCGTTTTCCTGTACATTCTCGCCTAGAAATCCTGATGATGTCCCCTGAAATAGGGACGAAACGTTGATTTTATTTTTGTTTTAACTCTTTTAGGTTTTTCCTTTTTATTCACACACACACACACACACACACACACACACACACACACACACACACACACACACACACATATATATATATATATATATATATATATGGCTAGATAACATCAGTGACCGATTTGCTAAGCAAATTTCTTTGTCTGTGCAACGGTGTTATTTTGCATCGAATCCGCGTGTTGTTTTTTCAACTAGGCCTATGTTGTCGTCCATTTGCAAAGATGTTCTCCCCCCCACCATAATAATTCTATTGTTTATTTATTTAAATGTAGGTGCAGTGTGCACTATGTTGGGCGAAAATCGCAAAGGTTAGATTTTCGTTTGAAACAACATGTACCATCAAAGATTCGTTATGCAAATTTTTCACTCTCGGATGTTCTGAGTAATACGTATGGTTCTGCGATTTGCGACCATCTTATAAATAACCATGCGTGTGCCACAAATTTCAGTGCTGACATGTTTACGATCCTTAGTACGTCGCACTCTCCCTATCATTTGAAAATTTTAGAGACTCTTTTTATTAAGTCTTTGAGACCTTCTCTTTGCAAGCAAAAAGAAAATCTTCTAGGACTTAATTTAGTCTCTATGTAATTTTTCCCCCGTTTATTTCTGTTTTTTTCCTACCCCCGTCATATTCATGACCTTTTTTTGTTTTAAATCGTATTTTCCTCGTTTTAGCTTTGATAAGCGAGGAACGAAACCTGGTTAGCTAACCTTTATTTTCATAATTAGTAGGGGATATGCGATCTTTTTTATGAATGACTTGTAAAAGACGTTGGTCCAGAGAATTATTCAAATTTGTGATTCCGTCAACAGTTATTCCTCGCGATACCTCTTAGAGAGCATCCCACAAATCATCTTTGCTCTTAAATTGGCGTCTACTTGCATAGAGGCGTCGTTTCATGATACTCCAAAGGCTCTCAATTGGGTTCAAATCTGGTAAATTCGCAGGCCACTCCATCTTCCGTAGCCCAGAGAACCCCGGTTGTTGCAAATACTCTTTACTTTTGTTTGCTGTGTGCGAGGGAACAATTATCCTGTATAAAAATAATGTTTTTTCTGAACGTCAACCTTTGCTTCTTCAGCCATGGTTTTAAATGTTCCTTCCGAAAATCTATGTAAGCATTTGACGCCTTCTGGGACTCTCCATGGACCAACTAAAGTACCTCTGATAATCCCAGCCCAAATCATTATCCCACCATCACCTTGTTGGCGCCTTAAACGCTGATGATGATGTTGTTCATCTAGGACCCGTCCCTTGCTCCAGCCATCTGGGCCATCAAGTGTGACACGCACTTCATCCGTGAAGAAAATTTTGGACAAATCCGTTTTCATGTTGTATTCTACCCATTTCAATCGGTTTTGTATGTGATGTTGCTTAAATGGAGGCTTTGGCACAAGCTTAACAGACTTTGCCATTTCTTTCAGAAGGCGACATCGAGTACTTTTTGATACATTCTTCAAAGACTTCTCGACTTGTCTGACCAAGGTTCTTAACAACTTCACGTTTAATTTTGAGTAGAGTACGGCGTGAAACAACTCTAGATTTACCTTTATCAACTCTCTTACGTACCTTTGTAGGGTCATTGACCAAGTTCTTCAGAGTGTGATGGTACCTTCCTATCATTTTCGATATTTCGAGGGTAGTTTTACGTTTTGCTAGCTGTTCTGTAATAGTACTACTATTTTCAGAACGACTCAAACCCCATTTACGACCCATTTTATTGACGAAACAAACTGCCTTGTTAATAATTTGACACACATCAGATTCAGAAATTACGGTGGCAAGTTGTTTACATTGTGTGGAACATTACGAAAATTTCACAGTAGGTGCAGCTCAGCATTGCCAACGTTTCCGAAGCTTTTGATACGAAACAACCGGCGAGTTTATGAAACTGGTAAAAAAATGTTATCTCGTTAATAATTTCACACGCAGTATGTATGTATATATATATATATATATATATATATATATATATATATATATATATATATATATATATATATATATATATATATAATTTTTAACATGGGAATTTCGGAGGGGGGAACTATTCTATGATTTCTCTCTCCCAAAAAATTCTCATATTTCTATCCTAATTATTAAATATATAGTATGCAGATGGCGACTATTGTTAGGGGCGATAACTCCAATTTCTTTTTGGTCAAATAAGCCGGCAAATAAGTAAAAACAAGATTTTTTTCCGAACAGAAAAATATTTGGAAACAAGAAAATTTATTGTATAAAAATGTATCAAAATATAATTGTAAAAACATTTATTTAAAAGTCTGCGTAAAGAAATATAATTTAATAAAACAATTTTGTAATAAAAATAACATTAGATTTTTATAAAGTAAAATAGCTTTTTTTTTTTCGAACAAATAAATAATTAAATGAAACGTTTTTTGAATTAAAGCAACTTTCAAGGGTGAACAGCAAATTAATAGTTTAAATGTTTTTTTGACCGAGAAGCGCCACCTGACGACAGTTTAGTAAAACGCACCAAAAAAGATGGCCGCCGTCCTCATAATCCAGAAGTGCCTTCTGTTGTTTCGTGAACACAAAAAGTATTAAAACTAAATTAATTTTTCTAAATAAAATATTTGTTTTTTATTTGAAATTAAATTACAAGAAGGGGTTTCTTTTTTGTTTGCTTCGTAATAACAAAAGAACTAAATTAATTTTTAAATAAATATATGGAATCGTTTTTCGTGTCTTCTGTTCGGTTTCGTTCTATAACAAACCGTATTCACCTCGGTAGCTTGATTTTTTCCGAGCAGTGATTTTGGATATTACCTAAAAATATACAATTTTCTTTTGAAGGTGGGGTGAGGGTCTCGTTTTAAAATTCTATCTGCCTCAGAATTTTCTTTAATTTTTTATTTTTGAGTGATTTTCGCGCCTCCTAAGACGTGATCAACTCATATCGGGCATTTTTTGTTTAAAAGTAACACTCGACATTACTTGTTTTTTTTTTAAACTAAATAAACTCTTAAAAATAAGTTGAACCACTAAAAACTTACAAGCTATGTAGAAAATGAACAGTTAGAAAAATCAATTTTATTTTTTTAAAAGAACAGTAAACAAATAAAAATAAAAAAATATGGGATATGTATTCGGTTTAAAAAACAATATCTCCTTCAAGAACAGTCACAGAATGTGTTTTTTATCGATATATATAAATTTAAAAAGATTCGACCATGGAAAACTCGTCAATTTTTGCTAGGTAGGAAAACTGGTGATTATTGAATAAATATCGATTGAAAACGCATTTTAGGACCGTTCTTGAAGGGGATATGGTTTATTGAAAAGAATATACATCCCATAATATTAAAAAAATATTTTACTTGTTTACTATAGTTAAAAAAATAAAATTGAATTTTGTAAGCGTTCGCTTTTTACTTAGCTTTGTAAGTTTTTAGTGGTTCAATATATTTTAAAGTATTTATTTAGTTAAAAAGAAGTAGTGTCGAGTATTACTTTAGCACAAAAAAGAATATCGGACATGAGTCACATATTTTGGGAGTCTCGATAATCGCTCAAAAATAAAAAATTAAAAAAATACTGAGGTAAAATATAGTTTTACAAATAGCCCCTTCTCGCTAAAAGAAAATAAATTTTAATATTTTAAAATATAATTTATGGAGGAGGGAGCTTTTTAAAAACTGTATCTCCTTCAAAAACGAAACAATAAATTAAAAAAAAAAATGAAATGAAAAAGAATTTTGAGTACCGGGAATAGTTTTAAACGATGAGTTTTTGCATTTAGTATTACTAAAAACTTAATCGAATTAAAAAACAAAACAAAAGCAAAACAAAAACTACCGGAAAATCCTAGAGGAGAATCGAAACTCCCCCAGTTTTTTTTAAACCCTTTTTTAACACTCCGAAATATTTCGGTCCTGGATATGACCTTAAAATATATCCGATGATGAGGCCCCAACTTGCGGGCTTTGGGGAGTGTGGAGCCATCCTTTAATTGCCATTGCTCTCAGGTCTAATCTAACCCGAAGTTGTAGTACCTGTTAGGGTCCCAACTATGGGTTAAATAGAAACCGACTTAAAAATATATTCTATTAAAAAGTTTTCTTCAAAATAACTAGATTCGGCATTAAATAACATGAAAAGCATTGATATGCCATAAAACAAGACCAACAAACCAACCAACCAACCATCAAAAAATTTCGTTATAAATAAGAAAAATGGGTAATGTCCAAGATCAATTCTCCGAAAAATCAAGCTACCGGAAGGCGATATGGAACGGAACAGAGTCATGGAGCCAAGACACAAAAGATGAAACCATATATGTATATTAAAAAAATTACGTTAGTTTTTACTTCTTGTGTTATAACGGAACCAAAAAATACTTTTAAACAAAAAAAAAAAAAAAAACAACAACAAAAAAACACGTCTTGTATTATCAAATAATAAAACAAATATTTTATCAAAAATAATTAATTTGAGTTTTCCGTGGACGAGTTTTCCATGGGCGAGTTTTCCGTGGACGAGTTTTCCTGTGCCCGGAGAAAATGGACAAGTTTAATCTGGACGAGTTTTCCGAGTATCAGAAAACTCGTCCAAGGAAAACTCGTCTATGGAAACTCGTCCGTTTTTACTAGGTAAGAAAACGGATCCCTTATTGAATAAATATCGATTGAAAACACATCTTCTGACTGTTCTTGAAAAAGATGTTGTTTTTAAAAGAGACTACACATCCCATAATATTTTTAAAAATATTTTTACTTGTTTACTCTTGTTTAAAAAAAGTATTTTTTAAGTGTTCGTTTTTTCTAGCTAGCTTTGTATGTTTTTTAGTGGTTCAACTTATTTTAAAACGTTTATTTAGTTAAAAACAAATAGTGTCGAGTGTTACTTTACAACAAAAAATATCCGACCACATCTTGAGAATCTCGATAATCGGTCAACAATAGAAAATTAAAGTAAATACTGCGAATGATATAGTTTTAAAAAGTGCCCGGAAAACTTGTCCATGGAAAACTCATCTGTTTTTTTGCTAGGTAGGAAAACTGGTCCATTATTGAATAAATATCGATTGAAAACACATTTTATGACCGTTCTTTAAAGAGATATTGTTTTCAAAAGAGAATACACACCCCATAATATTTTTTAAAATATTTTTACTTGTTTACTGTTGAATAAACAAATAAAATTGATTTTTCTAAGTGTTTGTTTACTACCTAGCTTAGTAAGTTTAACTTATTTTAAAGCGTTGATTCATTATAAAAAACAAGTAGTGTCGAGTGTAGTTTAGAACAAAAAATGAGAAATCAAAATAAAAAATCGATCAAAAATAGAAAATTAATAAAATACCGAAGTAGCTATAGTTTTAAAAACTGCCCCCTTCAAGAAGAAAATAAATTTGAATATTGTATAAATAGAATTTAGGGAGGAGGAAGCTTTTTAAAAACTATATTCCCCTCAAAAACAAAACAATAAACAACAACACAAAAAATAAAATTAAAAAGATTCTTGAATACCGGAAGTACAGTTTTCGATAAACTTGATAAATAACTTTCTTTATCTTTATTGATTGCTTTTTTTTCCTAATGATTTTACAATTTTGAATTAGAAATAAAAAAAATAAAAATGATTATACGATAGATTTTCAACACACATCCTCTTTCCCGCCAAAAATATTTCGCTTTTATTTACAGTTAATTTCAATAGTTATATTTCTAGTGTTTAGGCATTACGTTTTCTGGCACTTTTGCAGTATGCAGACGGAGGCAATTTTTATATTTATAAAGATGCTTTTTGGAATATTAAAAAATTATTAAAAAAATAAAAAACAGAAGGGTTCGATTCTTCTGTGGAATTTTCCGGTAGTTTTAGTTTTGTCTTTGTTATTTAATTCGATTGATCTTTTTATTAATACCAAATGCACAAACGCATTGTAAAAAAAAAAAACTCCCCTTATTTAATAATCTGTTTTAATTTCAGATTTTTGTTATTTATTGTTTTGTTTTTTGAGGGAGATATATTTTTTAAAAAGCTGTCTCCCTCTCTAAATTTTATTTTAAAAAACATAAAATTTCTTTTCTTTTGGTGGGGGTATTTTTAAAACTATATCTACCTCATTATTTTCTTTAATTTTCTATTTTGAGCGATTATCGAGACTGCCAAGATGCGATTTTTAACCAAATAAACACTTTAAAATAAATTTAATCATTAAAACCTTACAAAGCTAGATAGAAAACAAACATTTAGAAAAATCGATTTTATTTTTTAAAACAACAGTAAACAAGTAAAAATATGAAAAAATATTATGGGGTGTGTATTCTCTTTTAAAGTCAGTATATCTTTCAAGAACGGTCATAAAATGTGTTTCCAATCGATATTTATTCAATAATTGACCAGTTTTCCTACCTAGCATAAATGGACGTGTTTTCCATGGACGAGTTTTACGCGGACGAATTTTTCATGGGCGAGTTTTCGGTGAACAAAGTTTTCTAAATTCACACACACACACACACACACACACACACACACACACACACACACACACACACACACACACACACACACACACACACATATATATGTATATATATATATATTTGTATTTATAATATTTTGATGAGATACCGCTTCACCAGGAAAAGATACATTTTTGCTCATTTAAAAAAAGTTTCAGCTTTATTATATATGCGCATGATTGTTGATCGATTTAAATATGTTTTAAAGTTTATCTGTGCCTCTTTAAAAATAATCGATCTTTTAAAATAATCGATCTCATCCTGATTATTTTACAATCCGGCACCCTAACCGATTACATTAACTTTGATCACGGTTTTAATTAGTGCAAAAAGTACAGCCACACTCAAGTGTTGTAGAAACACATGCCCATCGATATTGCATCGGTCTATTTAGAATCTGATGATACTCTCGTAGTTAAAACACGTATGTACACGTATGTTGCCAAAAATATCTTATTATTATAAATTTTCCTAATGTGTGTGTGTGTGACGCGGTTTATCTCAGCCTACAGGCAATCCACCCAGGCAAGTAAGGTACCGAAATGAAGCTTATGACCCAGCGAATGTTTTAGTGATATTTATATCCATGTTTGGTGTATGGAAATACAAAAAAAAAAAAAAAATGCAAAAAAATAACGATTTACTAAACAACGTTTTATTTGCTGAATATCTTTCCGGTACAAGGACTCAAGTTTACCCAGCTGGGCAAACTTGAGTTCTTGTTTGTATAAACAATTAAAAGAAAACTTTCCTTTCCGCTATCCAAATACGATGCTGTCCTTTGCACAGTTAATACTGAAATACTGGCATAACAATGCGCCTTAAACTCCACTTTAGATTCAGTAAAATACTCCCTCCCAAATTTCCCATAGCAGACTTAAGTCACACTTTTTATGATCTGATTATCATCCCTTCTCATGTCCGGGATATCATGAAAAACATCTGATATCGTCAAAGCATAATCGCCTGATCTTATCCTCGTTTATAGTGATAAGAAATGCTCTACAAATCTGGCCCCTTTCCTCTTTAAACCCCACAACAAATGCCCTGCCAAATCCTGCTTCCTTGATAACTGAAAAATTGCTTCGATTTATTGTTCAAGAATTCTCGTGAAACAACTGATCCCCTAAATTATCGCCCCTTAATCTAATATCGCTCTTCTTTGCAAAAATCCTTAAATCTATAATCAATTTAATGATACTAAGCTACCGCGTTTCTCTTTTCTTTTTTTTTTACTAGGAAGTCACCACTTACCAACGCCCGAATGCCACTCAAGGATAAAGATTAATGAATGTAAGATGGTAGTGTAGTCTTCGTTAATAGTGTAAATAGGTTACAATTTGATTATTTATGGGGACGACTCAAAAAGAACTTGTTTACATTTGATTTGAAGGCTACCATGTTGTATTCAACCGGGAAACAGGAAAGCGGAGCAATGACCAACAGGCGGGCAGTTATGGGAAAGAGTTTTTTTTTTAATGGAAGCTACATTTAGATTTAGGCACAGATTGAAAATGGAGAAAAACGTATATAGTGGCTATAGAAGTCGAGTATTTTTGTTAAAGTTTGTCAAGGAGGACCATAGATTGGAGCTCAGTCGAGCATTTACCATGAAAATAACGATAGAGCATAGACAAGCTCGTAACGTCTCTTCTGTTGGAAAGGAGTTGCTGGTAAGAGAAAAGCGCATCGCCTATAAGGCTGGATAGGGCGCGGCGAGCAACTCCTGGCCAAATGTGGCAACAATATTCCGATTTAGAGTGGACTTGCCTCTTATACAGATGGCTTAAGTTTCACGTTAATGCTTAAATTTTTTCTGATCATTAGTGCGCATACAGGCATACATGTTTTACTGTGAATGCCCTAACGGTCATCGCTGAGTGCATATACTATATACTGGACAAAGCAGGAAGCTTGGGCGGTAGAGCTTGCTATATCTAAAGGTTTTAACAACGTTTGTCTGTCCAAAAAGAAAGATTCAGATTATTATCAATGGCGGGGCATCTAAAAATGGGATTAATGGGGGGGGTACCCCAGTGATCGATCCTGGACCTTTATTATTACTGATATTCATAAATAAGATCCCTGATGAGATTGTGTCTGAGATGAGTATATTTGTTCAGGCAAATCCTTACAAAATTACCTCTAGCTTTTAGTTGAATTGGGCCATAAATGAATCGTAACATTTAATGCTACTTAGACACAGCTCCTTCTTTAAGAATTATAAAACATCGTATATAGTGGCTGTAGCTAGTCGACTATTTTTTGTGATAGTTAGGCAAGGGGGGCCATAGATTTGAGATCAGTCGAGCATTTGTTATGAAAATCAACCACCGAATGCCATGGCTTATAACATTCTACCCATGCATATACATTCAAACTTCTTAGTCTAACTTTCATAGGTAATATGAATTGGAATAAATACATAAAAGTTACTGCTAAGACTGATGCAGGAAATGTTGGATCCCTCTATCGGGTTAGAAAACTGCTCACATATGCCAGTATCCTTTATTTCTACAAAGCCATCATCTGCACATGCATGGAATATTGTCACATCTGGGTTGGTGTACAAACCGGTAATCCCCCCCCTTTTTTATAGTTATTGTCCAAGAACGAGCCAGTAGTCTAATAGGCCCCGCATTGTCTACCAGTCCCAGCCCTGTCTCATCGCCGCAATGTTGCTTGTTTTACAAGTACTTCAATGGAATATACTCTGACGAACTTGTAGCTCTGGTACTCCACTCGACGTAAATGCATCCGACAAACCTGTAAATCAGCTAAATCTTATCCGTTCCCTCTTGGCGTCTACACATTTCATAAAAGTTTCTACATTAATAACTTCTTTTCCCGAGCAGCTTGTCTTTGGAATTCCTTCCCTGTTACGTGTTTCCCTGATTGTACCAAGAGAAATTTAAATGTAATGTGAGCAAAGATCTTCGCTGCACAAATCCCCTTTAAATCTGGCCCCTAATTCTCAGTAGCTCTTTACATCTCAATGTAAATGTGCCTTGCTATGGGCGAATAAAAGTAATTAAAAAATTACATTAAAATATAACTGTTCTTGATATAGCGCACTATCTTATAATCATCATTGCTTCATAAGACTACAATAAACTACAGTCTTCAAACCCTACACACACACACACACACACACACACACACACACACACACACACACACACACACACACACACACACATATATATGTCGATGACTACAAATATATACTTTGGGTAGAGCACTGTCGTAAATAATCTCACCCGCTACTTAATTGGCTGAAAATGCGAAGCTCGTTGTTTGTTTGTTTGCGAACAGGCGATTTGAGCACTATAAAAGTGGTGGCGGGTGTCTATTTAAATAGACATTCCGACGAGTTATTTACGGGTGTCGATTCCATGGTCGAGTGGGAGAACTGCCGACTGTCAACACGACGGTTCTAGGTTCAATCCTTGGCTTGGGAGAGATGCTAGTTTTGCGGCACCGATTCGTTGCGATACAACGAATCAGCAGGACTGTATGTCGATGACTACAAATATATATATATGTTTATATATAAACACGAAAGACGGTACAAAAATAATGTCTCTTATTTTTAATTTCCACCAAATAAATCAGAGTAGATTGGAAATTGCACTGTTTTAAGTACTGAACTTATTTTTGAACTGAAAGTGTCATCTCTTTGTTGCAGATATTGACCGTGTGAGACTCCGTATATATATGTATGTATTTGTGTGTATATATATATATATATATATATATATATATACATCATCATCAGCAACAGCAGCCGCAGCAGTGACCCTGCCATTTATCAGCGTTGGCGACCACGGCTCTCCAATGCGGGCGGCTATCCATACCTCGAAACAGCTCAACTTTTAAAGATAATTCCGTTCAATCGATTAAGTTGTCCATCAAAGTGCATCTTGGTCGACCTTTCTTTTTCGATCCTGGCATTCTACCAGTCAATACTAGATGTTCTATGCCTCTTTGACAGTAAGTATATCTTAAGAAAAGTCATTTGTCTTTTCATGATAGTTTCCATCAGCAATCCTTTAGCGCATCCAGATCCAGCCCATATTTCCTCGTTAGAAATGTGATCTTTCCAAATGACTCCTAACATTTGTCTCACAAACGAATTTTTTGTGCTATTAATACATGTCTGCATTTTGGGGCAGATAGTCCAGCTTTCGCAACCATATAACAAAGACCAAACATACGCCTTAAGAATGTGGTGTGTACTCTGGAACGCGACCTTATATCACACCACGATCGTTCTGTAGATGTAATCCATGATTGAAGGTTACTGGATTTGTCCACCCGAGTAATTGATGCGGTTCCAATTGTTAAATCACACGTAGGTATGACTTCTTTGCCAGATATAATCATGCTAAAAGTTGTCTTTGTATTTAGGTTGAAGCCAAACCTTTCGCTCTTATTTATTAATATTTCTGGAAGTTTCTGGAGATCTTCTTTAGATGTTGTAAAAAGGACGGCATCATCCTCATAACGCAAAACCTACGGATATCCCAGTACAGCTGTTGAAATAACGTCCGTTACCGATTTTTCCTTTCAAAAAAAAAAAAAAAGAATAAAAATAAATAAATAAAAATAAATAAATAAATTCGTTCTTGCAACAGTTGCTTCCTGATAGCGCTAAAACAAAACGCCTGTTGACTTGATTTCCTTCCTTTCCACCCCTCTGTCACTTCTCACACCGTTTTTATTTATTCTCCTCTCCATCACACGACCTGTAAACATGTGACTCGTGTTTGGTATAAAAGCTCAATCAATCTTCACGGCGTTTCTCTTTCAGATCCCACCTAAAAGTAAGTTCGTTATTGTTGTCGTTTTTTCGTACAGTCACACAAGGCACAAACACGTGGGCGCGCTTGCTCCTTTGATGACTATTACAATCCAGATGACAGAGAATGCTTTCACTGTACAAAGAAATAAGTCATTACGCACCTTTGTCTTAATCCTCTTTGGATTTTCGTCCAACCACTTAACTCGTCATCCATTCTTACTGTAGCCGTTTGGTCCCAGTATTCGTAATATTCGCATATCTTTTTTTATTATCAATATATAGTGATTGTAACATCTCCAGCAGCGGTTCATGACGTACTCGATCAAATGCTTTACTGTAATCTAGAAAACACAGATACAAATCTTGTTGGTATTCTATTGACCGTTCCGCAAGTTGTCTTAAAATAAACGTGTCATTTCTTGTTCCTTTATCTTTGACAAAGCCACATTAAACATCAGATATTTCAAGTGTTATAGATCTTCGTATACATTGTAATAATACTGATAGAATGAGCTTGGTTACGTGGCCCATTAAGCTAATCGTGCAATGTCATTCACACTCAACGGCACTGGGTTTCTTTGGCCAGGCTGTGAATATTGATTTTGTTAAATCCGTTGGAAAGTCACCTGTATCGTAAATCTCATTTGCGATTTTTGTTATTTTCTTAAATCACAAATCGCATCAGTTTCAGAAGAATTTCTCAGTTTCGCTTTCTTGTTTGTTGCTCTAATTTCACATTTTAAGATTGGTGGGCATTCAATGTACTTGTGTATAACTAGTTCCTCACCCCCCGAGTGTCGTCAAACAGGTCTCCAATGTATTCTTCCTACCTGTTCAAGATCTGTTCTTTCTACATTAAGATGTTTCTATTCTTCGCTTTTATGCAGACCGAGGTCGAGCACAGATTTTCTTCAATGTATTTGAGTGTGCGCAGTAGATGGCCGTTGCTCTATCTCTGCATACCTTTCATTCCGCCACCGTTCTTTTTCTTCTTTACATTTCTTTCTAATAAATTTATTTAGGTTTTTGTATTGATGACTATTTGTGCTTATTTGCCGTCTTTTATCCGCCATGATTATTATCTCCTTTGTGATCCATTGCTTATTCTTTATCTTGACTTTGCATGGCACTACATCCTCCGCAGTCTCAGAAATAACTGGTCAAGTCGAGCCCAGCTCATTTGTTACAGCTCCTCGATGTTCCAAGTCGTCGTATAGTGCTGATAGTGCAGTAAACTTATGCTTCACGCTTACATTGCATTTGTATTGTAAATGTGTGTCTGGTATTAACATTTCGTAATCTAGGGATATTGGTCTTTTGTAGTTGAATGTTTTACGAAGTTTTACATTTACGTTTTCAACGCCTAGGTTATTATCACGGTTGCAGTCAGTGCCTGGATATGCTTGGCAATTGGATACACCATTACGGAAAGGTTTATTTATCTGATCCAGACCGACTTCATGCATATATAAACGTTTATTAAGGTGTATATTTATTATTAATCGTAATCTTTTCAGTGTTAAACTTGGATGGATGTTAATTTTTTAACAACAGATCATATATAAATAAACAATAGAATGTTAAATAGTCGTTAGATCAATATTATGTTTTTTTACAAGGGAGTAATCGCTTGTCAAGGCCCGGAGGTCACTCGGAGATCACAGTTAATAAGTGTACACCGTGATTAACGGCAATGGGGGAAATTGGTTGGGAATATGTGTGTATTTTTCTAGTGGATAGGAAGGAAGTTTGGTTACTTTTTATTTTTCCGATGTTTCTAAACGAATGGAAGTAAAATGTCATGTTGCAAAGTTAAAGATAAATTTAGTTTGGTGTTAGGTTACGAGGGGCGTGCAATAAGTAATGCCCCTGACACACTTCCAGTTGTCTGATCTAGCTGAAATTTTGCATGTGCAATGATTTATATCTCTACGGGTTATGTGGCAAATTACAGCTCTGAACTAATTGTGGTTTCTGCTTTACAAGTGTTTGAACTGAGTCAGGTGTGAAATGGAGCCTGTTGAATGTCGAGCAGTGATCCGGTTTTTATATTTTAAAGGACGCACACCACAGGAGACTTTTGATGAAATGAAAGAAATTTATGGTGATAATGCCCCATCATATGACCTTGTAAAACGCTGGCATCGTGAATTTAAACATGGCTGAAAGTCTGTGGAAACAGCTCCCAGACCTCGTCGCCCCCTTTCTGCCATTTTGGAAGATCGGCGCATTACTATTCGCCAAATAGCCCAAGATTTCAAGATTAGTACAGGGTCTGTGGAAACTATCATTCATGACCATTTGCATATGCATAAGGTGTCTGCCAGATGGATTCCCAGGTTGCTCACACCATTCTAGAAGCGAGAACGCGTCGAGTGCTCGAGGATGAACTTGGAGATGTGCCAAGAAGATGAGTCAAAGTTTTTTAAAAGACTGATTACACAGGATGAAACCTGGGTCCATCACTATGATCCAGAGACCAAAGCCCAGTCAATGCAGTGGAAGCACTTTGAC
This sequence comes from Euprymna scolopes, assembly GCF_053919585.1. Classification (NCBI taxonomy): domain Eukaryota; kingdom Metazoa; phylum Mollusca; class Cephalopoda; order Sepiida; family Sepiolidae; genus Euprymna; species Euprymna scolopes. Next base: position 74,027,135 of record NC_136496.1, read on the forward strand.
TCACCGCCCCCAAAGAAGGCAAGGATGCAGCCCTCCGCTGGCAAGGTCATGCTCACAGTCTTCTGGGACCAGGACGGAGTAGTGATGACAGATTTCCTGGCAAAGGGTACCACAAAGATTTCGATGCTCTTTGTGCATTTTTTTCAAATTTTTTGAATAAATTATATAAGACATAAATACATTGTTTTCTCGGAAAATTATAACAATAAAATTTAAAATCCAGAAAAAAAACAGCTTCCTCTAAAAAAGATTTTGTTCAGTTGACCCTCAAAAAATCACATCACAATTTTTTTTCTAAATTTCAGGCATTATAAAATGTCGGTCAAGACAACACCAACTTGATGATTGATGTTTAGTGGTGTGGGACTTTTAGTTGGACTTAAAAACATACGAACATTTAAGCAAACAGACAACTCTCTTTAATAAAAAATGGGGAGGAAATGTAAAAGTGTAAGGGTGAGTATGAAAGAAAAGGAGAAACGGATCAAATACACCGAGCTAGCCAGAGAGTTAAAAGAGATCTGGAAGATGAAGAAAATCTAAATAGTACCGATAATAGTAAGAACACTAAGAACAATCCCGAAAAACTTTGAAAAAAGAATGGGAGAAATTGGAATCAGAGGAATAGCTGCAAAGATACAATGACTAACGATAAGGAAAACGGCTGAAATAATGAGGAAAACCCTTGAATGCGGAGAATAATACACATGAAACACACGCGTGAGCAAGACAAACTGCTGCAGAGACAAAACATGGATAAGCTTTACAGGGAATAAAGAACAATGAAGCTGCGTATCAACAAGTTCTACATCCCCATCACGCATCCCCTCCCATTGTCCCATCACCCCCCCATAATATGTGTGAAACCAAATAGCCAAGAAGGGTCAAGGAAGAGGGAGAGACCAAGGAGAGAACGCTGACCAGGCCTCCGCTGGACAAGCACGAAGATAACTGGGACCTTGGGGAGGCTTAGTCTCATTCAAATTCCAGTAAAGACCAATGGCCGCTTTATTAGTAACGGAATAAATGTTATGTATTTGTAATCGATTGTAAACATTTAAACTGTAAAATACGAATTGAAAGATGTTCTAAAAACTCGTGAAATAGTCATCCTTGTCTGGAATTAAGAAAACGAAGTGAAAACAATAACTTAATCGATACTATTGATAATAAAATTGATTTTGAAAGGAAAGATGAAGCGGATTGTATTTCCACAATGTTATTACAACATGAGCATTTTCCTATTGGTTCCAATAGTGTAGATGTGCAAGAAAATAATGCAAGCAGAAAAGAAGAATTCTCACTTCATGTAAAGTATTATGATATAACTGTTATTCGTAAACAGCACTATGGAAATGTGATTTTCATTTCTGTATTAAGTTTTGAATGGAAATGGCATGGATATATTTAGAAAAGCTAATGAAAAAGAAAACCAGAAAAATAAACTTGTTAGTAAATTGAAAGTATACAAGCCGAAAATAGTTGACTGTTTTTATATACTTTTTTTTTCAATCGTAATCCTTTGAGATGAGTAATTTGTATATTTATTTGCGGACTATTATCCTCACCTTCATGGTTGTTGTTAAGAGGCCTCTTATCAATATTGAACTCAAATCTATTTAGTTCAATTAGGGAGGTATTTTTCTCAATAGGGAATAATTTTTAAAATAAGAACGTCATTATTTAAGCATGTTCTGTACCATTCTGCACAAGTAAACAAAGCTCTAATGATAGGTAATTTTCTTTCGCAACAAAAAGTTATAATTAGAATTGGTGCAAAACATGAATAAAGAAAAACAAAATAAAAGCACCAATAATTTTATAAATATTGGAAAACCAGAAGAGTGCCCGATTCAAAGTTAGCAGCAAACGGTGTTTATATATACATACATATAGTAATTCATAAAATATATATGGCGATTAAGCTACACTGAATATTCCGCGTTTCATCCACTCTAGGACTCTTCAGGCTTAAGCCTGAAGAGTCCTAGAGTGGATGAAACTTAAAGCTTAATCGCCATATATAGTTTATAAATTATTAACTAGCTCTACCTACGTATTGAGCACTTTTGAAGTAAATACTTAAAGTTTACGCATAAATCTATACTTTCGTATATTAATTTTATGTGAGTAAATGAAGTAGTTATACATGATGATTGCAACGTCTTGTCAGTAGTGCTAGTCTGAAACTTTCTACATCCCGACATAATACATACACACACATATATATATATATATGTATATATATATATATATATATATATATATGTATATATGTATGTATGTATGTATGTATGTATGTAGTTATACATACATATATGCACACACACACACACACACACACACACATATATATATATATATATATATATATATGTATTATGTCGGGATGTAGAAAGTTTCAGACTAGTAGTTGTTGTTTCACCACGTTTCGGCCAACTAATCCTCTGGCCTTCTTCAGGTGATAAACCGCGACGCGATAGGAATGCCAAGTCTCATAATTATATCCTCAGTAACCACTGCCTTCTGCAGTTGTTGTTTCACCATATTTTGACCAACTAGTCCTCTAACCTGCTTTGGGTAGGATTGAAACCGCTATCTTCAGACAATGCTCACCTGGAAGTATAAAGATTCAACGCATCTCTTCACTGCACCACGGTGGTGAGACAACAGTAACAATTACGAAAGGCAGTAATTACTAAGCATTACTATCCCATCGCGGTTAATCACCTGAAGAAGGCAAGAGAATGAGTTGGCCGAAACGTGGTGAAAGAATAACAGCTATGAAGATGAAGACAGCGGTCCGCAAACAAATAAATAAATGAATGGTTTTAATTTTATTTTTTATTGTGGGTTAATGTTAGAAAAGTATATTTTTTAAGGAAATCGCTCCAGACAAGGCATGAAGCCACGCGATATAAGGAACTAAAAAAAACAAACTATAATAATTATGTATAAGATAGCAAAATAACACATTGTATGTGACGTCAGTTACATTTAGTTTATCTACGTTTAATGTTATTTTTTTTTCAAAATGTAAATTAGAATCGCATGATTTTGTCGATGTCATTTTAGTATTGCTGGCGAACAGTTTTGTGTATAATACGTGTTATGCAAATGAAAAAAATAGTAATGTGCGATTTGTCTGTATTCGTAGTAAGTATATCTAATTACATGAAGTGGCCCTGTATAACAATAAATGTAATAATATTTTCCGTTTTTACTTACTGAATTGTGTATCGTACGACGCAATGTTTTTTTAATGGGTTTTGTAAGCTTCGCAAATTCTAGTCAAAATTATGATAAAGTTTTTAAGCAGCCAAAAAATTAATAAGAATTAAAGTTGTAAAAAGCGGTGCTCATGTACTCGGAAAAAAGAAAGCAGAACAGGCAAAAGATAATACCATGTAACGATTAAATGAAACAATGACGGTCTTTTCTGATATGTGGATCCGATGAAGTAGAGTACTAAGAGATAGTAAAAGTTTTAGATAATGAGAATATACTCCTACTCCCTCTAAATATGACTGTTTGGTCGGAATTAATATAAGAAATTATAATATTGAATAAAACTGACTGATAATTTTAGGAAATATGCACCAGGCGATGGCTGGTAGCGAGTCACTATTGGAATCTTGTGTTTCGCCTCTGTGTAAAATCCTATGATATTTGACTTAAGAGGTGAACAAGCAACTTAAAAAAAAATATATATGTATACATTGATAGAAAGTTTATTTTGGAATTTTTATATATGCAACTCTCAGGAGTGCAAAAATCGTGACCGGAAAAAAACAAAAAAAAACAAAAACAAAAAAAAACAATAAAAACAAATAAAAAACAAAACAAAAACAAAAATAAAAACAAAAAACAAAACAAAACAAACAAAAAAGCACAAAACAATAATAAACAAAAAACAAAAGAAAACAAAAAATAAAAAACAAAAAAACAAAACAAAGCAAACAAGAACAAACAAAAAAAAACAATAACAAACAAATAAAAACAAAACAAAAAAACAAAAAATAAACAAAAAACAAAACAAAAAACAAAAAATAAACAAAAAACAAAACAAAGCAAACAAAAAACAAACAAAAAATAACAATAAAAAAACAAATAAAAACAAAACAAAAAACAAAAAATAAAAACAAAAGGAAAAAAATAAAAAACAAAAAGCAAAAACAAACACAAAAACAATAACACTAAAATTGATATAGAATGCATAAAATAGAGTTCCAAAGATGGATGTGGGTTCCCTGCTAATTCTTAGACGCCAAAATTATATACAAGCAGAGTTAAGAAAATTGTATAACTTACCCAAATGTCATGTGGATAATGGCTGTAAGTAAATAAAGAAAATTATAAAGTGAAATAAGAAACATTATTAAAGTAATTAAATAAATCTATATAAATAAAACAAAGGTTCTTCTTACACATTTGAAGTCACGATAATGTCTTAAAATGAAAATAAAACAAAATACTGATACAAATCCACCAAATAAATGTTACGGTAACATTTATTTGGTAGATTTCTGTCATATTTTAAATTTATTTTCAGGTCATTATCTAGAATCCAAAGATGTAACCCAATCATGTCGGCCATCTGTTCTTGTTCTTACGATATGTTCGACATCACTTGTTTTTATAACGAAATAAACGTTTTAAAATAAGTAAAAACACTAAGTAGAAGAGTAACTTATCTCCCCTTTGATAAAATTTATTTGTTATTTGCTTTTTATCACTTTTCGTACCTAAGTCTATTGAAAAACAAGCTGAACGTTTCTATTATATAAAACAAGTTTTATTTGATTATTTGTAAGAAAAACATTCCAGTTAAAAATGTTTTAATTAATTATGTGCAATAAAACTATAAAAATTTATTTTATTTTGCTATTTGGCGATATTAAAAGAATGATTAAAGCAAATGATTAATTGCGCCACAAATTCCAGGACTTTAAATGTAACAGAGCGCGGACGCGCGTATGCAAATACACACGAAATGAAGTCACCAATAAAGAAAAAAAGACTATAAAAATGAGAAAGAAAACGATCACGTTAGAGACATGAATAAAGTTCGAGATCACATTAGAGACGTGAAGAACGTGAGAGGTGTGAATCACGTTCGAGAGATGTGAATCATGTTCGAGGCGTAGATGACGTCACGGTCGTAACACTGAGAAAATAAATTTTGTACAACAACAAAAAAGTGAGTCGAAGTTCTTTTCTATTTTTAGCCTCCTCTGCGACTGAGGCTACAACGTGTTGGTTCCCAAACAACGTTACACTAATAGGTATTAGGTTTTTCATAAACACTTCTTATCAACTTCCCACTCCAGAATCAGAAGTTGCCATCAAGTAGACCGTTTCTAGTTTTTTTAATTTGATTTTAAATTTGATCGTTAAAACTTAATTTTGCCAATTTTCTGTATAATAACATTTTCTTGGGGCTAGAAAATTAAAATTAGTGCCCGCCGGCGATTTAATCATTGAATCAAATTTCTATTTTCAAAACTTAAAAAAATAAATTGAATTTATGTAAAAATGGCAACGGTAAAAATTTTATGTAGGCTTTTTTCAGATATGCATAACAATTTAATTTAAAGTAGTTATAAAATAAAAACATAATTACTCTTCTCCGTACTTCTAAAGAATTTGAACCTAACCAAATCAACTCTTAAAAAATTAAGCCAAAATATAGATTAGGGTTAGTTTTCAGTTAGTTTACAGTTGAGTTTAAAGAAAGTTGGATTCAAATTCTATAGGGGTTTGCCTTTTTCGATTATTTTGTTATTTATTTCTGAAGTTACATAACGAAAATGAATGTTTAGAATTGATATAATAATAATTTCAACACAATTAATGGATACATGTTAGATGAGCCAAAATATTTTTAATCAAATTAAAATATAAAAAACGACTGAAAATTCGATTGCACACACACACTCACACACACACACACACACACACACACACATAGGGCTTAGCATACCCAAATTACCACCCATCTTGTATTGGCTAAACTCATTTTTGCTTAACTTCGGTGATCTAACAAGGACTGCTATGTAAACGTGAATATATATATATATATATATATATATATATATATATATATATATATATATATATAAAGATGAAATAATTTTATCAATTAGAATAATAGATAGTAAGTAGTTCACAAAGGAACACAAAAGAAAGCTGAACTGGGATTGTTGGTCAAGGTGTGACAGGGACCGTAACAAAAAGACCGAACAATGGATGTAGATCTATTTAGAGTTGGTTTGCGGGCACCTTGAGAGAGGGCTATGCGTATAGCGACAGTTCACGAGTGTTAGGGATAGTGGGAACCACTCTTGGGGTTGCGACAGTCGAGGACAGGTGCCATTTGAACACAATTAAGACAGTTGCCAGTTGGAGACAGTCGAAGGCAGATCTTGGCTCGAAAGAGATGGGGGAAATAATTGATCAACCAAATAACGAATACAATCTTGACAGTATACATAAATGTGGAGCTTAGCATGTAGAGGCTCGATAGTGACACGTACACAAACACATACACACAGTGCAACTGATATTTATGAATGTGTTGGAGTTTCTGTTTTGTTTTATTTTGTTTTTATGCTATTAACCTATGCACACCCTATCGACAGCCGCCAATGTGAAAGACGACCACAAGCTGAAGAAAAATTCATGGAAACAGTGTTGAGGTTGACGACGATGTCGAACGGGGTTCACGTGGTAATAGAAATGCACATTAAAAATAAAATAAAAAACCAACAAATAAATTATATGTTAATATCATCTATTTTCCGATAATATTTCGAGATAACTTCCCTCATCAAAGAGATATAAACATATATGTAAAATCGGCAGGTCTGCATTATACGGACGGCGCCATTGTTAGGTGACGATGGCTCCAATTTCTTCATGATCACATAACACGACAAATAAATAGCAAATAAAATTGTTTTTTTTCCGAATACAAAAATATTTGAAAACCAAAATATTTAACATGTATCAAAATATAATTGTAAAAACATTTATTGAAAAGTATGCGTAAGAAAATATAATTTTAATAAAACAATTTTTTAATGAAAGCAACATTGGATTTTTTGTTTCCAAAACATTGTTGGAATTAAAGTAAAATTGGATTTATTTGAACGCTTTTCGAATTAAAACAACATTGGATTGTTTTTTCCAAAACATTTTTTGAATTACAAAAAAGGTTATACATATTATATATTATAATTCTAATTTTTTAATTAATAAGTTGAATGAAATGAAATAAATGTACTTGGTCGACTTATTGTCACTGTTCTTTGACCGAGAAGTGCCACCTGGCGACAGTTTAGTGAAATGCACCCCCCCCAAAAAAATGACACCGTCTGTGTGATACAGAAATGCCGTAAAATCTATTTTATATTTATTTATTTTGTGGCGTTGCACTTGCCCTAAACTTCGTCGGGTCATGCATTCAGGTGCTGAAGAATATTGAAGATTAAGAATATAAATTGGATTGGCATTAGTTCAGGAATCAGTACAAGGTTTCGATCAACAAACGGGCAAATATATCGGTCAACGATTTTCGTTAATACTGAAAAACTGCTCGAGTGTAAACATCTTTTTGTCCTAATCCACACACACACACACACACACACACACACACGCACACACACACACACACACACACACACACACAACACCACACACACACACACAGAGCCATTCGAAGATTAAAAAAAAATAATTAAATGAAAGGATTGTCGACTAAAAAATGAGGAATAATCAATAGTATAAACTAAGTGTGATTACTTATGGGGAACGGTTTCTAACAAATACTTGTTGACATTAGATTTGAAGATAAATATGTCGTAATCTACATGGTAGCAGTCCTGCGATAATGTGTTTTAGGAACGGGTAACACTTGGAAAGTACTTCTCTTCATGACAACTACGCCAGATATTAGGCGCAATGAAGAAGAAATGAAAGTGTTTTTCTGTTATGATAGAGAACGAGTCCTTGATTTTTTTTACAAGGAGAAAGATTAGAGCTCAGTCAAGTACATTCTATGAAAATAACGATAGAATAGATATCAAAACAGGCAGACAGAGATTGATGGATAGATAGAGAGAGAGAAAGAGAGAGAAAGAGAGAGAGAGAGACGCACACACAGAGAGGAAGAGGAACAAAAGGAAACTACACCCCCACTCAGTAAGTAAAGAGTTGTTGGGAAGAGAAAAAAGAATTCCCATTAGACTTCATATTTGATTTTATATGTCCAGACAGAAAATAGCGGCACTATGACAATTGAAATATAATTCATATTTTATCTTTCATTCAAATTGAGTTTTGCATGAAATATCTATTTATTAGTATTTATCTAAAAAACGTGTACCCATCAACTCTTGTATTTATTGCTATATCACGTTTGTGACCGATGTTACATTCAGATAGGATCACATCTGTTCTCTCGATCGACAATCGCCGCCAACCCCAATAGTTTATCGATGCCATTCTCTTTCATTTTCCCTTCTGGCCGTCTCATCGTCGCTCACATTGACGGTTTCGGTGTGTGTAGGGGGGCACAAGTTCATAAGTATTAAAAAAAAATAAAAAATAAAACACTAATTATGACACGTTTCTGTATATAGCAGTTGGGCTTTTGATGAGTGTGTGCCACCATCGTCGGAAACAACCCTTCAAATGCTAATGACCCAAACTTCGTCTTCTGTCATAAACTGTCTCTAAGTACTGTAAATTGTCGCAAAACTCATTGCAATTCCTAAAACTAACCTTCAATATGTTTGACTATATATGTGATCTTTTGTCCGCCACACCTTGTCTGTGTATTGGTGAACAACTTCCTATACCTTTGTTCTGCGGATAAACTTATTTCCACTTTTTGTTACGTTTTTCTTCTTTTACTGAAGGTTTTTTTAGGGGGGGGATCAGTATCACACCTCTTGCTTTCACGTTTGTACATTGTTCATTTGTGCATGGTGATATTTTCCTTTACATTTGAAAATATTCATTTGTATACGTTGGGGTTCTTATGCTTTAGAAATAGTCTTATTATTTGGATTCTTTGAACTACTTTTCTCGACTTGAGTGTTATTTTCACAACGATTCGGTCGATGTAACCTCCGACCTTCTTCAAATATTTTCTTGTCGAACTCAGGAATTGTTCTGTCAAACTTGGAAATCATTCTGTCTAACCTGGGAATCTGCGGGGAATTTCCCATGTACTTCCACCCGTCACCCATGATGAGTAATCAGAAAATGTGTTTTTGAGTATTGCTTGCGATCGAGGATAGAGTACTTGATAAAAATCAGCTGTGAGTTACATTCTTCTGGAAGTTGAAGTTTCAATCTTCAGTACGGGCGATACTTAGAATACAATTGCGAATTGCTTAGGTTTTCGACCCAGTCATGGCTGACGAAATGAGAGGATAATATCTCTGTGGATTAAATAAAGGGTCCAGTCCGAAATTTCTACAGAAAGGTTTTAAAGTTCAACTAGATACACCTGTAGAAGGTTGGAGGTTACATCGCCCGAAACATTATGAAAATAACACTCAAGATGAAAATGGTAGTCCGAATAATCCAAAATAGTACGAATAATCAATCCTCACCTCAAAAATCCAGAAGCATAATTAAAACTCCTATACTGTTTAATTAAGCACTGCCATTCTTAAAACCGACACTATTCTTCCTATCAAATAGTACCTTGCATCTAGTGCTTGTGTCCACATAATATTATATTAAAAAAGCAACATGTTCTCCCTACACAATTCCTCGCCTTATTGCATTCTTGCAAGGATGTTCTTTCGTAGTTATGCAACAATGCAAACGTTTACGTGTACATTAGAATTTTAATGCTGCATTACTTCCCTTTTAATTTGAGTTCCAAATGTCTCACAATCACAGTCTAATAAGTAACATTGGTTGCTATTAATGCAGTCACTAATCATAACAGCACAATTAAATTTTACCTCGTGCCATCCACGTCTCCCATGACCGAGACTGACCGGGGCTCTGAAATTAACGCTTCACAACAGCACACAAAAATTTAATTTAGAGAAATGCCCTTTTCGTCTGTCAGTGGCAGAGGGATGAGGGCATTGAAAGTTACGAAGACTTGGGACCCCTTGGCCCCTTTGTTTATCATCCAGCTTAAGTCATTCAATACTCGCAAGTTTTGCACCAAAACTTGCAAATGATTTCGCACACCTATTTCACCCTATCCTTTTAGCTATCTGGCATCACGCCCGTTTATGATACCCAGCAGATCGGGCTGACATCCAAGTACGCACCAAGTAACCCTATTTTTGTTACCTGCAGCTAAAAAAAATAATACTCGCCCTTACATAGTGCAACATTTAATACTAAACACAGGTAAAGTACTCCTATAGAGTTTAAAGTTTGGGGACATATTTTATTTGGGGGGGGGGTCACCACTTATCAAGGCACGGAGACCATTATAAGAGTTAATGAGTGTTAGGTAGATGGCGAGAAACCACCGTGATGATCAGTAATGGTGGAACATGGGTTAAGTTTAATTATGCCAGAGGACCGCTCACCAAGTACTTATTTACATTAGATTGAAACCGCCCATGTTATAGACAGCTGGGGAGCAGTTCCACCGCATTGAGTTCCACAAACGGACAGTTCTCGTAAAGGAGTTCTGTTAATGGGATGTTCATTTAGCTTTAGGCACAGATATAGAGGAAGGGTAGTTGTTGACAGTTGTTATAGCTAGACGAATATTTGGTACGAAAGTTTTACAGGAGGGCAACCGAGCACTTAACATTAAAGTAACGATAGAGCAGAGCAAGACTCGCATATTCTCTTCTGTCACAAAGAGGTAGTAGACAGGCAGAAAGGTCCCCGACCATTAGATTTTAATGACGATTTTGTACCAGGTCAAGTAGGAACTCCTTCTTAAATGTGACAGGAGTACTTAATCCAATGATTTAATTGACTATTGTATATCTACCCTTTGCGACCAAGGCCGCCAACCCCAAGTATTTCCTTCTGTATCAGAAAACACGCTACGTGATGTTACCAAGCTAATCAAAAACCTTGATTCCAGTAAAGCAACTGACCCTGACGGTATTTCAATCATAGTACTAAAAAAAACCCTTCAACCAGAACTAGCACCCATACTTACAAAACTGTTTAAACGTTGTCTTAAGGAGAATTGCTTCCCATCACCCTGGAAAATCTCATCAATATGCTCTGTATTTAAGAATTCAGGTGATCGCTCATCTCCCTCTCAATACAGGCCAACAAGTCTCTTGTGCGCCATGAGTAAGTTGTTGGAATCTTTGTTAAATAAAGTAAGTAATCAACCATCTCAGCAAAAATAACCTACTTAGTGACACGCAATATGGTTTCCGTTCTGCTAGATCTACAGTAGATGTGCTTACAGTTATATCTCATATGATTAGCGAATCTCTCGACAGAGGCAACCTTTCTAGGGTAATTGCGCTTAACATATCTAAGGCCTTTGATAGGGTATGGCATAAAGGTTTACTTCACAAGATCTCTAGCTATGGTATAGCTGGAAATGTCTTCTCAATTATTAAATCATTTTTCTCTGATAGGTTCATAAGAGTAGTAGTTGATAATCAAACATCACAGTATTAATGCTGGAGTCCCCCAGGAGTCCATCCTGGGCCCAACTCTCTTCCTGACCTACATTAATGATCTTCCAAATCACATCCTTACATCATTCGTAGATATTTATGCTGATAACACTACCATTTATGGTAGCACATCTAAGACCGTAAACGACCAAGTTCTCTCCGATTCTCTCTCCTCTGATCTTGAGCACGTGGTAAAATGAAAGGAGTGGCTGGTTACTTTTAATGCATCTAAAACCAAGCTTCTATCTTTACATCATCAACGTTCTGATCTCCATCTGGCATCAATTGAAATGAATGGCTCTCGTCTTGGGGAGGCATCATGTTTTGACAAGCTTCTGGGCTTGACCTTTACTCCTGATCTGAAATGGAACACGTACATCAAATCTGTTGTCAAGGCCGCTGAAAAAATGGAAGGATCCAGTAGATATCTAACTGCTCATGGAATGCTCTATCTATATAAGACCCAGGTACATCCAAGCATGGAGTACTATTGCCACATCTGGGCCAGAGCTGCTAGAAAAGACTTGTCCTGCCTTGATACAATTCAAAATAGACTTCGTAACCTCGTAGGAGATGTCCTTTTCTCTTCCCTGCAACCTCTATCTTACAGAAGAGATGTTGCGAGTTTGTCTCTGGTTTATCGTTATTTTCATGGAAAGTACTCGACTGAGCTTCAATCTATGCCCCCCTCGCCAAACTTTCACAAGAAACACTCGTCTAGCCGAAAACACTATCAATAATTTCCCCCACTCTTTATATGTGCCTAAACCTAAACGTCGATTCCATGAACAAAGCTTATTTCTTAGAACTGCACGTCTGTGGAACTGTCTTCCGTTTTCCTGCTTTCCAGCTGACTACAATCTGATAGTCTTCAAGTCCAACGTAAACAAGTTTCTGATGAGCCGTTCCATTTAAGTTAACAAATTTACCGAATTTCCATTATTAACGATTACTATATTGTCCAATTGACTACTGTACACTATTTAACCCTTATCATGGAGTGGTATCTGGCCTTGATAAGTGGTGATGCCTATGCAAAAAAAGAAAAAAACCCAGCCGAGCACTTACCATCAAAGTAACGATAGAGCAGAGCAAGACTCGCATCTTCTTCTGTGACAAAGAGGTAGTAGGGAGGCGAAAAGGTCCCCGACCATTAGATTTTAAAGACAATTTTGTACCTTATCAAGTAGGAACTCCTCCTCAAATGTGGCAGGAGTACTTCATCCAATGACGTAGGTAACTATTGTATAGATAGAAGATCGCGTCGGGAGAGAGATACTTTATGAATTCAACAATTTTTCAAGCGATTTTGGCAACGGATTTGATGCATGTCTTCTATTTCCGGCCCAGAAGTCACAGAAGTTTGTCAATATATAATGTTTCCAAAACACGAGAGCCAGTTTTTCTAATTTCCCACTACAATTTTTCATATATATATATATGATATATATATATATATATATGATATATATATATATATATATATAGATAATTATATAAATAATTATGCCTTTTCTAAAGAATTCACCTCTTGTACTTAAAGAAAAAATACTCGAGCTGAGATTGAAACCAAAACCAAAGACAGTGAGTAAAGTACGATCACCATTACGCTAGATTGAGACGATCTTGAAAAAGTGTTTTCAAACCCACTTATTCTTAATATAAGGAATCTGTCAAATGAACGATTCACGCATGTGCATTCGTGAAACAGTTGAAAAACAGATAAAAAGTTTTTTTTCTAGTTTTTTAATTTTGACTACTTAGCAGTCCGCTTTTCTTGATGAAAATCGATTAAAAGGTTTCCACATATCCGAATACCTTATATACCAAATTTCAAGACTAAAAAGTTCGTTGAGTATACACAATCTCACTTATATATATATATATATATATTTATATATATATATATATATAAATAAAGCTCCCCTCTTTGGTAGAGCACTCTTGTAAATTATCTTACTCGCTGCTTAATTTAGCTGAAATAATGCGAAGCTCGCGATTTGTTTACAAACAAACGTTTGAGCCCTCTACGAGTAGCGGACGAATGTTTATTTAAATAATCGTTCGGATAGGTTAATTTCGGCCACCGATTCCGTAGTCATGTGGGTAGGACTGCCGACTGTCATCACGACAGGTTCGATCCTCGGCTTGGGAGAGGTGTTAGTCTAGCGGCACTGATGAGTTGTGATACAACGAAACAGGTCTGTATGTCGATGACTAAAATATATTTTATAAAGCTCCCCTCTTTGGTAGAGCACTCTTGTAAATTATCTTACTCGCTGCTTAATTTAGCTGAAATAATGCGAAGCTCGCGATTTGTTTACAAACAAACGTTTGAGCTCTCTACGAGTAGCGGACGAATGTTTATTTAAATAATCGTTCGGATAGGTTAATTTCGGCCACCGATTCCGTAGTCATGTGGGTAGGACTGCCGACTGTCATCACGACGGTTCTAGGTTCGATCCTCGGCTTGGGAGAGGTGTTAGTCTAGCGGCACTGATGAGTTGTGATACAACGAAACAGGTCTGTATGTCGATGACTAAAATATATTTTATAAAGCTCCCCTCTTTGGTAGAGCACTCTTGTAAATTATCTTACTCGCTGCTTAATTTAGCTGAAATAATGCGAAGCTCGCGATTTGTTTACAAACAAACGTTTGAGCCCTCTACGAGTAGCGGACGAATGTTTATTTAAATAATCGTTCGGATAGGTTAATTTCGGCCACCGATTCCGTAGTCATGTGGGTAGGACTGCCGACTGTCATCACGACGGTTCTAGGTTCGATCCTCGGCTTGGGAGAGGTGTTAGTCTAGCGGCACTGATGAGTTGTGATACAACGAAACAGGTCTGTATGTCGATGACTAAAATATATTTTATAAAGCTCCCCTCTTTGGTAGAGCACTCTTGTAAATTATCTTACTCGCTGCTTAATTTAGCTGAAATAATGCGAAGCTCGCGATTTGTTTACAAACAAACGTTTGAGCCCTCTACGAGTAGCGGACGAATGTTTATTTAAATAATCGTTCGGATAGGTTAATTTCGGCCACCGATTCCGTAGTCATGTGGGTAGGACTGCCGACTGTCATCACGACGGTTCTAGGTTCGATCCTCGGCTTGGGAGAGGTGTTAGTCTAGCGGCACTGATGAGTTGTGATACAACGAAACAGGTCTGTATGTCGATGACTAAAATATATTTTATATTATATATATATATATATATATATATATATATATATAAATTTTAGTCATTCAATAAACTTATTTATTTAAGTGTGTAGTACTTACAGAATAATACTGCCAATAATATTTTGTAAAACTTATAATCACAGGGTTCCATACCAGTTGATGGTTCGATAATTTTATTCTGAAGAATATATATATATATATATATATATATATATATATATATATATATATATATATATATATATATATATATATATATACTAGATAGGTTATGAAAAGGCAGAGTTGTACAGAGATAGCTACGAATTTGGGGGTATCAAAACCAAAGCAAAATATAATGAAAGTAAAAATAAAATAGGTAAACCCCATAATTTATTATACCATACCTGTTCATACTGAAACACTTATCACAATATTCTGTGGATCTATATTAAAAAAACCTTGTTAAACTTTCTGACATATTTCCATTCTATGGAGGTCAGGTGCGAACGAACACCCCATAATTTTATTATACGATATTTCTTCAAACTGAAACATAATTATCAAAGTATACTTACGCAGATAGATATGAAAGGTCTTTATTAAAGTTTGTGTCTATTTCCATTCCATGGAGGCCCGGCGCGAACGCAGACCCCACAATTTTATTATACCATCCTATTTAAGTTAAACATACTTATCAAAGTATTCTTATGTACATCTATATCCAAAACACTTGTAAACGTTTTCTTTTTAAATTAATTTTTTTTTTATTTCCATACTTTGTGGACCAGGCGCGTACGCAAACCCCACAATTTAATGAATCATCATTATTCCAGATCAAACATTCCCATTCCTGTGTCTCGATACATGTTCTATCATTATATGTAATCGGTTTTTTAAAATAGTCAACCATATAGGAGCCTATTCGTGACCAGACACACACACAAGCATTCAGCTTTATATATATATATATATATATATATATATATATATATATATATATATATATATATATATACTCCTATGAATTCATTTTCTTGCGTGTGTATTGATATTCATATTAAAAACCACTTCTTCTATTTATTTTAAAAAGAAAATACAATTTTGTTATATATGGGTTGTGGAATTGTATTCACTAGCAAAAGATCCAGTCTATTTGTATATTCTTTTAAACATTCATTTTAATTAATTCCCTATTCGTTTATTTGGTTTTCTTATGGGATGATAATCTTTAGTTAACTATTTCGTGTAATTATATCAATGCAGATATTCTACATAATTTATACTTGCATAATATTTGCGTAAAAAGTTTACAGTAAACACAAAACTGTCTCCATATATAATTTAAGTATACGTATATATATTTTTTTAACAAATTTTGCCTACCAAAATCGTCCCAGAGTTTTTGGTCTACAGACATGAAACTTCATATATAAGGTATTTGAAACCATGCGAAACTTTATATTTGGGTTTTACCCGGGAAAAATTGGTGCAATAGTGTGAAAATTAAAAAAAAAAAAGAAATTTGCCAGGTGAAGGTCGAACGCCGGCATTACGAATGCATAATCTAGTAGCTATTGGTTCATGTTTTAATTTTTAGCCTTGCATTATAAATGCCTTCACAGCAACGTCATGGACGACAGAGGCAAAAATAAATCGTGAGCTGAACGTTTTGGTTTCAATTCTCAGTGGTGGCGCACGAGTTTTTAAAAAACTTTTTAAACCATTACTACGCATATTGCGTCAAATCTTTCTATCTATCTATCTATCTCTATATCTATATATATTTATAAAAGTGAACGAGTTTGTCTGTCTGTGTGTGTCTGTGTGTCTGTGTACATTTCCCTACACTATAACTCTGTCAATTTTAAGTCTACAAACTCGAAATTTGATATACAGGGTACTGAGATTTAGGAAAATCTTAGTAATCCTTTTTTGGCAAGAAACTTGGCTGTTAAGAGGTCAAAATTCAACGACTAAACCTTTGATAACTCTACCAACCTACTCCGGCAATTTGGGTATAAACACTTGAAATTTTAGATATAGGTTTCTTGAAGATGGATCTAACTTAATAACTTGATTTGACCCCAAAACAATAAATGTATAGAGGGCATAATAGTGGTCAAAGTTTTAAAAAATTGACTTCTGCGGTTTCTACCAAATTACTCAGACAATTTCTGGTCTAAACATTTGAAATTTTACATAAAGGGTATTCAGAAATAGGCCAAGTTTTTAAATCGGCTTGGGTCGAAAATTTGAGCTATCAATATATAAATCTATGTAGGTATGTATGTTTGCATTTCTGCCTAAAACTTTCGACAGAGGCAACGGATTTTTACAAGATCAGTATCGGCTTTAAGCTCGACCCTTTAGACGACAAATACCGAAAAATTGGCTAAAAACATCAATTTTTTCATCCTCAAGTGGGCACTTTTCTAGGGGAGGAATCGCTGTTTTCACCGATATTTTCGAAAGTCATCCCCTCTTTTTGTTTATTTAAACCTACGTCACTTCCGGTTTGGCGATGGGTGTAACAGCAAAGACGTCAGTTTTTCCGATCTTTTCCTCCTTCGCGGTATTGGTTTGAACCTGTCTTCCTACTACCACTTTTTTCTTTATTTTTGCTCAACACGGGGCACTTATGCTATTATATATATATATATATATATATATATATATATATATATATATATATATATGTGTGTGTGTGTGTAGCCATTAGTTATCACATCCAACATATTTATATTGCTTTGTATAAACATTGAGCACTCTTTGGTTGACACATTTTGGTTTTGTTTAAATAATACTACCAATAATATAAAATTTACGCTCCAATACAGTTGAGCACTTTACTTCGTGTCTCCAGGATACGAAACATGGAGAGGATTAACTTCGAGGTTTCACTCAAAACCATCCCAACACCAAGGATTAAGGATTACCAACTTAAACTCATTATAAAAATAGATGATCAACTTAAAGGAATGAAATGGAAATTTTTCATTCAGGATAAATACACGAATAATACAAAAGAAAGATACGGATTTAGAAGCAGGACCCTCCCCCACTAATTATTCCACAAATAGTTTTGTTTGAAAAGGAACTTTACTCATTGATTAGGAATCTTGAATTCCACAAATATAATAATAATTCACAGAAAAAACTCGACACCATAGTAAAAAAAAAAAAAATTAATAATTCTAAATATATCTTTGTCAAAGTTGATAAAACTAGCAACTTTTATAAATTAAATAAACAGCAATATAATAACTTATTATTGAATAACCTTACCAAAGACTACAATAAAGCCAATAATAATGACATTATTGATTTAATAAATAAGAATAGTAAAGAAACCATTGATAACTTACAAATAAACGACAGGGTAGGTAAACTGGTAGGATACCAAGCGTATATCCTTTTAAAGGACCACAAACCTAACTTTAATACGAAGCAAAAATCAAGATTAATAAATCCTACACGACCGGAGATCGGTAGAATTAGTAAAGAAATATTGGAAAGAACGAATTTAGTTTTGAAGCAACATCTTTATCTTAACCTATGGATTAATACATCGGATTCGATCAAATGGTTTGTTAATATTTAAAATAAGGAAAAATGTGCCTTCATTCAATTTGATATTTGTGATTACTATCAATCAATCACGAAAGATCTATTCGTAAAGGTCATGGAATTTGCAAAGGGCCATACAAATATCTCTGATGAGGAGATTGAAATTATAACTAAGTGCCGAGTTTTAGTTAGTAATGCTGAACAATGGATAAAAAAAAATGAAAGAAACAATTATTTTGGCGTCTCAATGGGCTCGCTAGACTCAGCTTAACTAACGGATCTTGTAGGTCTCTACATATGGTATACCTTAACAAAAAATAATTATATTGAAGTAGGGAACATAAGGTTATATAGAGACGATGGATGGTGTGTAAAAAATGCTACTAATGTAAAATGTGATCAAATAAGACAATGAAGAAGTTTGGTCTCAAAGTTGAAATAAATAGTAATTTAAAACAAGTCAACTTTCTAGATATAAGTTTCGATTTACAAAATAATATTTTAAAACCATACATGAAAAAAAATACCAATTCCATCTACATTAATCCTCAATCTAACCACCCTCCTGCCATTATAAAACACATTCCAGTTTCGGTGGAAAGCAGAATTAATAATAACTCGTCAAATGAAGCCGTATTTAATAATTATAAAAATATATGTAACTTAGCACTAAAAAATAGCGGATATAAAAACGTGAACATTACATATAACAATAACAATAACAATAATAATAATAATAATAAAAAAAAAAAAAATAATAATAATAGCAGATAAAAAATAGAAATAGGAAAGTGATTTGGTTTTCGCTTCCATTTAATGGCTCGGTAAAAACGAAACTTGGTAAAAAAGTTTTTACAACTTGTAGAAAAGCACTTTCCACCAGGAAATATACTTCATGGTATTTTTAATAGAAATACCTTAAAATTAAGCTACATCTGTTGCGATAATTTGTAAAGGATTATAAAAAAACATAACAATAAGATACTGAAAAATAACAGCGAAACAACTAGTGTAAATGATTCTAAAGTTAATGTGTATAATTCTAAAGATATTAAAAACTGTAACTGTCAAATACCTAATACTTGTCCCTTAAATAATAAATGTTTAACACCTTCAGTAGTATACCAAGCACAAATATTTCCAAAGGAAAACCCAAATGAAGAAAAGTTTTATATAGGTAGTACGCAATTGATATTTAAGGCGATATTCTATGGACATAAAAGTTCTATGATGAATGAAAAATTATGAGAAAGATACTTCATTATCAATATACTACTGGAAATTGATTAAGGAGAATAAAACACCTAGATTGGAATGAAAAATCATTAAACGAGCTGATGTATGTCTTTCATTACAGGCACCGTGTTTTCTATGCCTCCATGAAAAGCTGGAGATAACTAAATTTAAAGATCGCGACAAACTGTTAAATATAGAACAGGAAACAGCTATCTCTTGTAAACATTTTCAAATTCATACACTAAAGAAATTACAAAAACCATATTACTAAAATAATAGCAAGTTGTTGATTTAAATAAATAAACTTATATATTTCTATATTGAGTAAAAGAGGGCGTTTGATTGAAAGTTATTCAATACCAAGTTTATTTTTTAATTATTTATCGCATATTAAATCTATCCATTTTAAACATGATCCCATAGTTATTTCATTTACTACTCATTTTAATCGTTAATCTATTATGATTTTTTTAGTTTAAACATGGGTAGTGTAATGAGTAGGGCTGTGACAAGCATATTCTTTTACAAAAGAATATTCTTTGCATATATTTCGTTAGAGAATATTCTTTTAACAAAAAGCATATTCTTTTTTTAAAGAATATTCCTTTAACAAAAAGCCTATTCTCTTAAAAAAAAGAATATGCAAAATATTTATGGAATAAGTTGTGCCGAAAATATGTTGAAATAAATATTTGCATATGAGTCTTAATTTTACGAAGTTTTCTTTTTTTATATAAATTAAATTAAACATGGTAAAACCTTCGTAGTTGTGAATTCACAATAACCTTTGGTTCCTAATGAGAGCCATTCTATTAGAGGATTATATTAGGGACGAAATATCCGCGTATCCTTTTTGCTGTAGGTCTCCAGGGCCGATATATCGGCTCCGTAGTGTCCAAAGGATTGTAACTACAATTTGTATAGAAAAAATAGCCAGGTTTAAATATGGTCCAGTAATCTACGCTTGGAACGAGTTTTTCTTTCATTATAAGGCTATTTTAGCGGACAACCAAAGAAGCTTTAATTTTGATAATTTAAAGACTAATTAAATTATAAAATGCAATAAATAAAATATTTAAGTTTCATAGAGTGTTCAATTGTTCACAGTATATAAACAGTATATACATTAATGAGTATGGCAATGTCAAGAATATTCTTTAATAAAAAACAATTCTTTAAATATATTGGGTTAGAGAATATTCTTTTGATAAAAAGCATATTCCTTAAAAAAAAGAATATGCTTTTTAAAAAAGAATATGCAAAATATTTATGGAATAAGTTTTGTTTTGCCAAAAATATGCTGAAAGAAAATATTTGGATAAGAGTTTTTAATTTATTCATTTTTTTAGATGAATTAACGTGGTATAACCCTAACAGATGTGAATTTACATAAAAAAGGGTCTAAAATTTGGTCAGTTGAAAAAGAGTGATATTATAGGCATATATATAAATATGTACAGACATCTCGTCCTTGTAGATACTCAAAGCGTGTTAGTACCCAGGACGAATTTACAAGATCTAAAAAAACTAAACAAAAAATGCCGAAAATAATTAGCACTCTTGCTGAACGGATGGCAAGATATGCCGATGAATTAGAAGATTACCAGTTAACTGGCAACTGCTTAACCTGCAAATACTGTAATATCCAGGTAGGAACAAATTTTAATACATAAAATTTGCAATATAGTTGACTAATAGATTGGCGTTGTTATAGTAGTTTTGTTTTTGAAATTCTATAACGGTAAATCTAGCTGTATTAAACTTTGATTGAACGTTGAAATTTACAATTTATTTTATCTACTTTTTACGTTAATTAATAAATGTTAATCGGCTTCAAATAACTTTTTCCAGCCTTCCTTTAAATGTATATATTACCATTAAATAATTGATTTTTATTTTTACAGATCAAAAGTTGTAAAAAATCTCTAATAAAGCAGCATTTAAAAACCAACGCACATCTGGCAAAAAAGACCTACACGGCAACGTTAGGCGAAGTTCCTACTGCAGCAACTGATTTAGGAGCCAGTACGAATAATTTGTTCAACGCTGACTTATGCAAAGCGTTGATTGTAGCGGATATTCCGTTTCATAAACTGAGCAATAATGTGTTCAAAGACTTTCTTCATAGGTACACACATAGAAATATTCCAAATCAGACTACACTAAGAAAATATTACGTTAGTGAAGTGTACGAAGCAAAAGTGAAGTCACTCAGAGAAAAAGCTGCTGGAATGAAACTGTGGATCTCGATTGATGAAACCACTGATGTAGAGCAGCGTTTTATTGCTTGCTTTGTGTTTGGCATTCTTGGAGTAGAAGAGGAACGCAGCAAGTGCTATTTGGGAAATATTGCAAGTCTGCCAAAAGTTAATCATTCTACAATTGCTGCTTTTTTTAACGATTCGTTGCAGTTTTTGTGGCCGAAGCAAGTCCTTTATAATAATGTGCTCCTTGTAACCACTGATGCAGCTGCATATATGTCCAAAACTATTAATGCTCTTCAGGTTTTATACCCGAAAATGGTGCACGTTACTTGTATGGCCCATGGCTTGCACAGCGTTGCGGAATTAGTCAGGCAGGCGCACCCAAAAGTAAATAAACTGATTTCAACTGTAAAAATATATATTTTTAAAAGCACCCAATCGGATCGAAAAGTTCAGAGAACTATCCCCAGGAATGCCCCTTCCACCGAGTCCCATTGTAACAAGATGGGGTACGTGGTTAGATTCAGCGCATTATTACGCCAAACATTTGCCCGAAATTACTCCTGTCATAATGTCTCTAGATTCAACAGAGGCCCAAAGTATATTGGAGTCCAAAAAACTGTTGGATGAGGAATCACTTCCATTTGATCTCGGCTTTATCGCCAACAGTTTTTCCATTTTAACAAAAAATATTGCAAAGTTGGAGACTAAAGGGCTGAGTCTTTCAAAATCTATTGAATTAATTAGAGAGGTCAAAATGACACTTGAGGGAATGGATGGCTCCCAATTTCGTAAAAAGCTGAAGAATGTCATTTCAAAGAAAAAAGGTTTTGCTACTTTAAAACGTCTCGATGCACTTATTAGTGGGAAGGCTTTTGAAAATGAAGGAAATTTGGATGACATAGATCATTTAAAAGTTTTAAGTGCCGAAGAAATGGCCAGCTTGAAATATGCCCCAGTAGTCTCATGCGACGTGGAACGAGTTTTTTTCCCAGTATAAGACCGTTTTAGCAGACAACCGCAGAAGTTTCAATTTTGAGAACTTAAAAACGCATTTAATTGTAAAATGCAATGAATAAAATATTTGTTTAAGCTTGATAGTGTTTAATTGTTAGAAGTATTTATACCATAAAAATAAACGTTTTTTCTATATATTTTCTTGCGTTTTCGGAATTAACTGAAGCTTTTACAAAATCATCAATAGAATTTATAAAAAAAAACAAATAATTAACCCTTTCGACCCTAACATTGCAAAATTACCAACTACTCAACTATACCCGTTCTATTAAAATACTATAGTAAGGCCGAAATATCTGTAGGTCTTCTTTTACCTTAAATCCCCATGGCCGATATATCGGCCCATTGGAATCGAAAGGGTTAATAGTGTTGCAAACGTAAATCTAAGGTACCTAGCATAAATATATTCGCTTGAAGTACAGTGAAAATATTCGATTTATAAAAATAAATATACGGTAGCCAAAGAGAATATTCCGTCTCAAAGCAGCATATTCTTTTTAAAAAGAATATTCCTATGCAAAAAAAGCATATTCTTTTTAAAAAAGAATATTCCCGTGTAAAAACGCATATTCTCGAGCATATTCTTAAAGAATATTCCCTGCATATAAAAAGAATATGGAGCATTTTTGAAAGAGAATATTGTCACAGCCCTAGTAATGAGATAGAAATAGATATATACTCTTAGCCAGATTGATTTGAATATTAATTATGCATAGTATTTTTAATTCAAGTTGCCTTATTTTTTTCCTTTTTTATGTTGATATATATATATATATATATATATATATATATATATATATATATAGATTGATAAGTTTTAACATCTCACTGAAATTCTTAACTACTTAGTTCACTCATTAATTAATCATTTCATTTCATTTTAAACGTTAATCACTTGTTTAAAAAGTAATTAGCCTTATGAGTTAAACGATTTATATCTTCGTAGTCGAGTAATATAAATAAAATAATGCATAGTTCTGATATAAAACGTCACTTTCTAAACTATGTAATTCATAATTAATCACTAAAGGTAATCTAAGCGTTGAACGCCATCATAAGTATCATAAAAAAGCGCATACATATTCTAAACCGAGTAAAATGAGTATGATTAACTAAAAGTCACTTTTAATTTTCTAAAAATATTAAAATTTTTTTAAAATTTTTAATCGTTTTTTTTTCAAAAATAACCATCTCATAGATATTTTATTTACTATTTATTCAATCGTTGATCAATCATCTCATAATTTTATTTAGTTTTAAACGTTTAATCACCTGTTTTAAATGTAATGTTATGTTTTAAACGTATATTATCTATTTTAAAAATAACTAGTATAATGAATAAAGATTGGATTAATAATCTCAACTGATGAATGTATATAATGTACAGAATAGAAATGAATATCGTTGAAAAAAAAGCATAACTATAAAATTATATCCCACATCAATTTGTATAATTTGATAACCTATCTTATCTGGTTACCCCTTTCTTAACCTTGGAAATGATATTATCCCATTTATTGGTTTTAATTATAAAAAGAGGTAATGTTTTTGACGGATACTCTCGTGGATATTCTTGGCCTGATGAGGTGATTTTCCCTGGCAGGGTGGTCACTGAAACTTGTTTGCATATGTGTAGCCATTAGTTATCACATCCAACACACACACACACACACACACACACACACACACACACACACACACACACACACACACACACACACACACACACACACACACACACACACACACACACATATAGTAAGTTATAAAATATATATGGCGATTGTAGCTTAATCGCCATATATATTTTATAACTTACTAACTAGCTCTACCTACGTATTGAGCACTTTTAAATTTCGTATACTAATTTTATGTGAGTAAATTAAGTAGTTATATATATATATATATATATATATATATATATATAAAATAGCACAAAATGTATGCAAACATTGTCATAATAACGATTTGGTGATATGTGAAAAAAATCTGACCAGGATTAAAATAATCTGCACCAAATATTCTTGATTGTTCTTTTGTTTTTAATATCCAGACCTTTTTGACACGTTTGCTATAAAATAAATAAAATAGGTACACTGCAAAATATTTGATTTAGATTACAAATTCGGTCTTCTTTGTAACCAGTTAAATTTTCAATCATCACCGGAAAAGATTAAAAACATTCGTTCTTTTACGTGTTTATTGTTTCTTTATTTTGATACAAATAATTATCGAGAAACAGGAAAATATATTTATAATACTTGTAAAACATGATGTTTTTATGATTTTTTATTTTATATTTTAAAACCTTTTAAAATATACAATTTAAAATATATTTTTCATTTGTAAGGTTTTTTTACGTGCTTGCGGCTATTAGCTATTTGATTTGTTATTAGGTAAATGAATCTTTATCATTTTATATTTTCATATTTTTTCTCTTCAGTTTTTCTTGATTCAATTTTACAATTTCTGATATCATAATACATAGGTTTTTCGGAAGTTTTTTTCTAAAAATTGTTGGAAAACGAGCAAGAATTTCTACTGGTAGTGGAGATACGAGGGACGTGCAATAAGTAATGCCCCTGACCCACTTCCAGTTGTCTTATCTAAATGAAATTTTGCATGTGCAAGAATTTATATCTCTACGGGTTATGTGCAAATTACAGCTCTGAACTAATTGTGGTTTCAATTTTACAGGTGTTTGAACTGAGTCAGGTGTGGAATGGAGCCTGTTGAATGTCGAGCAGTGATCCGGTTTTTGTATTTGAAAGGACGCACACCACAGGAGACTTTTGATGAAATGAAAGAAACTTATGGTGATAATGCCCCATCATATGACATTGTAAAACACTGACATCGTGAATTCAAACATGACTGGAAGTCTGTGGAAACTATCATTCATGACCATTCGCATATGCATAAGGTGTCTGCCAGATGGATTCCCAGGTTGCTCACACCATTCCAGAAGAGAGAACGCGTCCAGTGCTCGAGGATGAATTTGGAGATGCGCCAAGAAGATGAGTCAAAGTTTTTCAAAAGACTGATTACACAGGATGAAACCTGGGTCCATCACTATGATCCAGAGACCAAAGCCCAGTCACTGCAGTGGAAGCACTTTGACTCACCACCTCCAAAGAAGACAAGGGTGCAGCCCTCCGCTGGCAAGGTCATGCTCACAGTCTTCTGAAACCAGGACGGAGTAGTGATGACAGATTTCCTGGCAAAGGGTACCACAATTATAGGAGTCTATTATGCTTCACTTTTGAGGAAATTAAGGGAAGCTATCAAAATCAAGAGGCAGGGCAAGATCAGCAAAGGTACCCTCCTCCTGCAGGACAACGCTTTGGTCCACAACTCGCATGTCGCCAGATCAGAAGCACAGGCGTGTGATTATAAAATCCAACCCCACCATCCCTACTCTACTGATCTTGCACCCTCTGACTTTCATCGCTTCCCAGCCATGAAGTTGTTTTTGAAAGGAAAGCATTTCCCAGATGATGCAGCCTTGATTCCTTAAGTCACGTTTTGGTTGTAGGACCAACCTGGGGTGTTCTACAAAAACGGTCTCCAGAGCTGCATCAAACGATGGGAGAAATACATAACTCTGTGTGGTTCCTATGTAGAGAAAGACTAATAACTGTGCCAAGTTTCGTTTCTCTACTTCTATGGGATATGGGTCAGGGGCATTACTTATTGCACGCCTCTCGTACTTATAAATTTGCTGGTCGACAATTTTCATTACATAAAACCGAAACCCTATGTATCGCGAAGTTATACGGTACAATTATTTAATGGAAAATATATATCCAACCTAAGTAAATTTGCGCTTTCAAAATTACTAGCATTGGTACCCGGCGTTGCCAGGGTGTAGAGAGGTGGTATAGTAAAGCTATTGCGGAACCCTCAGAAAAATTCAATCAAAATAGGAGCGAGGGTCTGTGCGACAGCAAAAAAAAAAAAATTCGTCGCAGTAGTCAGGCTCGAACTTGTAACACCAAAGAAGAAAAGGAGGTGAAAAACAAACAAACAAACAAAACGAACGCGTTAGCACAGGCCTTCGAAATAAGGTCTTTTAAATGTACGTTGATATCACTAGGCGTAAATGACTTGCAAAAATGTTGACGCAAAAACTTGGAAAAAAAACCCCCTGGACCAGTTGACGGTAAACGAATAAATGTTTTGTGCCAATTTTGGGATATTTGTCGTCCAAGAGATGGATCTTTCTAACAATACCAATTTTGTCAGTCTTCGTTGCGTGTGTCAAAAGTTTTTGGAGGACATACAAACACACACACACATTTTATATATGAAACTAGCGGGGGGTACCCGGCGTTGTCCGGGTGTTTTTGGGTGTGTGTGGTCGGGCGGGTGTGGGGGGTGTTAATGAAAATCTAAGAATAAGCGAAGTAAAAAAACAGAAAAGCGAACGTTAAAAAATCTGAAAAACACGTGAAAAATGGCTTAAATAACCCTGCTTCAATATTAAAATTTAAAAAATCGAAAAGAAAACACACCACGATTCGAACCCAGAACGTTTAGATAATGAGGCCGCGCTCTAAACAACTGAGCTAAGACGACGCCACCGAAATTGTGTCGCTTTTTCAAATATTTAAAGTAAATCAGGTTACGACGTTGTATGACGTATGCGTAGAAGCAAACTCGTCATGAGAGGACGGTTTTTGTTGACTCCCCCTGTAGAAAACTACTGAAGGAATTAACGTTTTTGGCCAATTTTTCGATATTTGTCGGGCGAAGGTTGGAAGTTTAAAACGATACCGATCTGGCGAAAATTCGTGTCCCGTGTGGACATTTTTTGCGAGACATACAAACACACATACATACATACAAACACACATACATACATACAAAAACACATTTTCGCTTTTATATATATATAGATTAGTAGGTAATATACGGCATAATCACGTTGAGAGAGCAGTTCTAATTAGATCACCAGAGTTAAGCGACGTTGAACCTAGTCAGTACTAAAATGGGTGACCATTTTGGGAATTCCACGTGCTGTATGTACCCTCTGCTTATCTCGGCATTATTTTCAGTTGTCCTAGATTTCTTCTTGCGATTAGACTCAAGCAGTGATGATTTAGGAGAAATGTGTTGGGAGATTGCGCAACCCTTGCTTCACAATTACACGCACAGCTAGCCTTACAGGGGTATTCATTGGCAGAACCGAGGCGATGATATAGTTGACATTTGGAAAACAGTTAATCCTTGTTTGCCGCTGTTAACCATATTGTACATTGCGAATAAATTGCAAAATAATTTAAGAAAGTAAAACAGATAAATTGAAAACTCTTCTCATCATTTTCAAGGACACATTGTTTGACATTTCCTCTTGCTGCTATCAACTGGCAATTATATCTTGTGAAGACGGATATGTAAAGTACAAAAAGGAAAATTGTCACAATGTGCATATCTATTTATATCTATCTATATAGCTATAAAAGTTAAAATGTCTGTCTGTCTGTCTGTGTACATTTCCCTACAAAATAACTCTGTCAATTTTCGGTCTGCACACTCGAAGTTCGACATAAGTGGTACTGAGATTAGGGAAAATCGTTTCAATCAGTTTTCGGGCAGAAATTTGACTGTCAAGGGGGCAAAATTCAACAATGAAAACTCTACCAAACTTCTCCAGCAATTTTGGGTCTAAACACTTGAAATTTTCAATACAGGTTCCTTGGACATAGATCTAACTTTATAATTTGATTTGAGCCCACAAAAAGTAAATAGGGTCAAATTAAAAAAAAAAATTGAACTCTGCGGTCTCTACCAAATTACTCAGCCAATTTCTGGTCTAAGCATTTGAAATTTTACATAAAGGATATTCAGGTATAGGGCAAGCTTTTTAATCGGTTCGGGTCGAAAATTTGAGTTGCCAAGGGGTCATGGTTCAAAAGATTGTACCTTTGTGTTTTCTTGCAAACTACTCAGCCAGGTTTGTGTCTAAACATTTGAAATATTATATAAGAGGTATTCAGACATGCAGCAATCGTTTTAATAAGTTTTGGGGCAAAGATTTTGCTGCCTAAAAGTCAAAGTTGAAAGAATAAACCTTTTCAGATTCTACCAAACTCCTCCACCAATTTAGAGTCTAAACACTTGAAATTTTAAATGTAGGCAATTTGGACACGGATCAAGCATTTTATTTTGATTTGAAACCAAACAATAAATGTTAAAGGGTGAAAATTGAGGTTAAATTAAAAAAAAAGAATTTAACTCTGCTGTCTTTACGAAATTACTCAGACAATTTTCGGTCTAAACATTTGAAATTTTACATAAAAGTATATTCACACATAGAGGTATGAACAGTACAAAGGGCTCATACATACTTTGTACTTTGGTCGCTGGATAAATGATGGGATACTTTTATCGCTCCAATAGATGCAATTCTCTCTATATATAAGCGCCAGATACGTTCAACGATAGAGTACTGCTGCCATATCTGGGCAGGAGCTGCTAAAAACAGCATATCATGCGTTGACAGAGTACAAAATAGACTTCGTAGCCTAGTAGGGGATGCGCTTTTCTCTTCCCTGTAACCTCTCTCCCACAGAAGGGACATTGCGAGCCTGTCGTTGTTTTATCGTTATTTTCATGAACAGTGCTCGTCTGAGCTTCAATCTGTGGTCCCCCCTCACTTATCTTTCACGAAAAACACTCGTCTAACTGAAATTACTGTCAGTAATTTTCCCCACTCTTTATCTGTGTCTAAATCAAAACGTAGATTCCATGAACAAAGCTTCTTTCTTAGATGTGCACGCCCGTGGAACTCTTTTCCGTTTGGCTGTTTCCCACCTGACTACAACTTGGGTGTCTACAAGTCCAACATAAACAAGTTCTTGATGAACCGCCCCCTTAAGTAAAACACTTTATCAGTTCTCTATTACTAGCGAGTACTGCGATATTATCCCATTGATTACTGTACACGCAATAACCCTTATCCCCGAGTGGCTCCCGGACCTTGATAAGTGGTGACTTCCTTGTAAAAAAAAATTGATATACATGGTACTGAGATTTGGGGAAATATTTGTAATAGGTTTTCGACTGGAAATTTGGCTGTTAAGGGATCAAAGTTCAACGATTTGACCTTTGAGAACTCTACCAACCGCCAATTTTGGGTCTAAACATTTGAAATTCCTTGGACATGGATCTAACTTAATAACTTGATTTGAGCCCAAAACAATAGATGTTAAGGGGTCAAAGTTAAAACAAATTGACCGCTGCGGTCTCTACCAAATTACTCAGACAATTTCTGGTCTAAACATTTGAAATTTTACATAAAGGGTATTTAGAGATAGGGCAAGCCTTTTAATCGGTTTGAGTCGAAAATTTGAGCTACCAATATATAAATGTATGTATGTATGTTTGCATGTCTGCTTAACATTTTCGACAAAAGCGACGGATTTTCATAAGATCAGTATCGTTTTGAAGTTTCAGACGACAAATATTGAAAAATTGGCTAATAACATTAATATCTTCACCTTCAACTGGGCACTTTTCTACAGGGAGGGGTTGTTTTTTTCGCCGATATTGTCGAAAGTCATCCTCTCTTTTCGATTGTCTAGCCTTAATTTAAAGCTACGTTACTTCCGGTTTGTCGGCGGTCGTAAAAGCAAAGACGTTGATTTTTTTTCCTATTCTTTACCTCCTTTGCGGTACATGATCGAGCCTGCCTTCCTACTACGAATATTTTTCCCCTCAACATACACCTCCAAACACCCGAAAAACGCCGGGCTGAAATGTTTGTAGTAAATATGTTTGGAGTTGAAAAATAGTGAATTAATAGCAAATAATTTTGGGTTTGAGATTAATAGTTTAATTATTAGTAAATAAGTTTGGATTAAAGAACAATAGTAAATTAACAGCAAAAAATTTGGAGTCTGAGATATATAGTGAATCTATCTATCTATCTATCTATCTATCTATCTATCTATCTATCTATCTATCTATGTATCTGTGAAAATGTCTGAGTGCATGTGTACATTCCCCTACCAAATCACTCTGTCAATTTTTTGTCTACAGACTCGAGATTTGACATAAACGGTATTGAGATTTTGGAAAATCTTTCTAATCCGTTTTTGGCCAGAAATTTGAGGGATTAAAGTTCAACGATTTGACCTTTGAAATTCTAACAAACTCCTCCATCAATTTTTGGCTCTAAACACTTGGAATTTTAAATGTAGGTTACTTGGACATGGATCAAACTTTATAATTTGATTTAAGCCCCAACAGAAAATGTTAAATGGTCAAAATTGGGGTCAAGTTAAAAACTTGACCACTGCGGTCTCTACCAAATTTACTTAGACAATTTCTGGTTTAAACATTTTAAATTTTACATAAAGGGTTTTCAGAAGTAGGGCAAGCTTTTTAATCGGTTTGGGTCGAAAATCTGATCTGCCAAGGGGTCAAAGTTCAAAAGATTTGACCTTTGCGGCGTCTAGCAAACTACTCAGCCAATTTTGGGTCTAAAAATTTGAAATTTATACATAATGGGTATTCAGACATGCGACAAGCATTTTAATCAGTTTTTAGGCGAAAATTTGGCTGCCAAAGGGTCAAAGTTGAAAGAGTTGACCTTTGCAGATTCTACCAAATTCTTCCGCCAATTTTAGGTCTAAAAACTTGAAATTTTAGATGTAGGTAACTTGGACATGAGTAAAACTTGTTATTTAGATTTGAGACCAAAATAATAAATGTTAAGGGATCAACATTGGAGTCAAAGTGAATAAAAAATGCGGTTTCTACGAAATTACTCAGACAAATTTGAAATCCTACATAAAGTGTATTCACGCGTAGGGTAAGTTATAAACAATGTATAGGGCTCGAGCAATGTCGGGCTGAACTGCTAGTATATCTATAAAAGCGAAATTGTCCGTGTGTGTGTTTGTGTACATTTGACTACCAACTAATTCTGGCATTTTTTAATCTACAGACTCGTGATTTGTCATAAGGGTATTGAGATCTGGGGAAATCTATTAATTGGTTTTTAGACATAAATGTGGCTGTCAAGAGGTCAAAGTTCAACGATTTGACCTTTGAAAACTCTACCAACTTCCTCCACCAATTTTGGGTCTAAACACTTGAACTTTTAGATGTAGGTTACTTGGACATGCGTCACACTTTTTAAACTTGATTTGATACCAAAGCAATGAATGTTAAGGGGTCAAAATTGGGGTCAAAATTAAAAAAATTACTCTGCGGTCTCTATCAAATTATGCCGCGAATTTCTTGTCCAAACATTTGAAATTTTACATAAAAGTTATTCATACATAGGGCAAGTTATGAGCAGTACATAGGGCCCAAACAAAGCTGGTCTGAACTGCTAGTCGTCTATAATTATCTTCTAAAAAGGTGAATTTATTATTCTATTTTTCTTATGTTGTTTTAATAGATTTATATTACAATATCATAAATATTTTAAAGTAAACGAATTTCTATATTTATATCTTAACAAAGCAAATAAAATAAATCGTTATAATTTTTCGTTTTATGTGAAGTTATGTCAAAGTTCTATGAGTTATATTTATCATCCAATATATATGGAATTAGATTTTTCAGGTTCAGTTGAAAGAGAGAATATTTAAAAGACCAGAGGAACAAATTAATAATAAAGAATTTTATTATTAATTTATTTATTATTGATTTTAAAGATGGAAATAAATTATTAAACATTAGGAGTGAGAGGTCAATTATTTGTAAACACTACACATCTCACCTCCTCAGCAACTTCACACCCTACAAAAGGTAATCTACTTTAACTCCGTAAATCTACTAATTGCACACTTCAATATTATAACCCTACACATTTTAGCTTATTACTATGAAAAAAAAATTACAACTATCACTAAACTATCATCATGATAAAAATTGCTCCTACCTTTATAACCTTTTATATGGCCCTATATCCAATTATTATAATCAAACACATTTCGAATCATTTGTATTGCTATTTAATTCTCACTAAACTTCACACGATTTTATAGTGTCGCTTTTAACCTTTTTAGTCTTTTTAGATATCCCCTTTTTATCTTTGATCTTTATTTGTATAAATATAAGCCCATTAATTATTTAAACAACCCACCCCTTCACATCAACTACTCACTCAATAAAAAAAATTAAACCCCAATATTTCACTCTCCTAATTATTGACCTTCTATATTATAATATTTTTTAAAACTTTTACTCAAATCACACAATTGCCGCCAAACCAATATAAATAACAGGACGCATATAAAATATAAGTAACTGAACGTAATTTAACTATTTGTCATATAAATGCTTCCTCACTCAACATATAAAAGGCGTATATATATATATATATATATATATATATAGGATATATAGCACGTATATTAGAATGCAATCAACCAGATGTATGTTCACATTGTAACCGAAAAGCCCCCCCACCCCCGACAACACTTCATTACATGTAACCCCCCACACACCAACAATGACAACATCTGCATTATGACACGGCATTTCAAATATGTAACCTCACACACTCGTCGCTTTTCAATTCACATACTTTTTCTTCTTTCTATCTCGCCGTTTTTCTTCTTTTTCTCTCTCTCTCTCTATTTCTTTTATTTTGTAAATATCTATTCGTAATCCTAAAAATCATATTTTCTTCCCTTTCTCATTTTGACTTTTGCCGTCTGACGAAGCAGACAGTAAATTTTCTGTCCGCGGAAACAGTTTTAATGGATTAAGTCAATACTTGATGGTTGTAAACACACACACACACACACACACACACACACACACACACACACACACACACACACACACACACACACACACACACACAGACACACACAGACACACACACATATATATACATATGAGCAAATAATTAATATATATATATGCATATATATATATAGTTTTTAAAATATAATTATCCACTGACACGTGTTTCGTTATCTACGACTCATCAGTATTGCTGAATCTAGAATTTCGTAGACGACGAAACACGTGTCAGTGAATCTTTTATAATTTAAAAACAATATATATGCCGCACCCTATTTGGGAGGTACCAAACTGGTAAAAGGAAAAAAATATTCCCAACTCGCATTTAGGTAAAAATGCACTTTTATATAAATAATTGAATTCATTCGAAACATATCGCAAAACAGAAACAAAAAAATAAATAACACACACACACACACACACACACACACACACACACACACACACACACACACACACACACACACACACACACACACACACACACACACACATATATATATGTATATGTATATACACACATATATATATATATATATATATATATATACACCTGTATGTTTTGTATATATACGTGTCTGTATTTCTTACATATAGAAATATATAAAACATGAGCTCGTGTCTAGGTGGTATATATAACGGTGTCTTTGATATCTAATGGATACGTATATACAGATTGTAGAAATATTCATTGTGTCCTGAGTTTATATTGTGTATGTGGGAACTTCTTCACCAATACACGTAGTTACCAAACGTGGCACAAACGTTTATATACAACTTTCTTACAATCAAACGATAACAATATACCTGCTTGAAAAGACCAAAAGGACCACATACCTTCTAATTTTTCCAAATCCTAAGAGAACGCCATAACATAACGAGTTATATTTTACACGGATTTTATTCGTCTTATGAATTCTTTTGACAGAGTTTGGTACATAGTCTCTTTCTACGTTTTCATTGATTCTCCCTTCTGGTTCCAACCGGGTCGTTCACATGTCCGTTCGCTAACGCGTTTCTCGCCAACTCATTAGCTAGATCTCTGCTAATTAAATATTACGTCAGCAAAGCAGACTAAACTATGTGTCGTACATGTAAGGTAAATCCTTGTTCATTTAACTAAAGTGCGATCTAATTTAAAATTTCTAAATCAACTTTGTTTATTTTATTTCTGAGTTAAATTCCTGACTAAACATTCTAAGCTGTAAATCCACATTTCCCCAAATCTTTTTATATTTTTCTAATAATAATAATAATAATAATAATAATAATAATAATAATAATAATAATAATAATAATAATTGACCAGGTTACTCGGCGCTACCCTAGCATGCTAATATAATACTACACTATGATAACGCTTCAATAAGAATACAAAAGAAGTGCAGTGAAAGGAGAGAGAGGGAAACAAGTTGATTCATCTTTTGTTGTCTTAACATTTTATGACCAGGATATTTCCCTTTCCCAATCAGAGAATAATGATGAAATAGTTAGAAAAGTTAAGCCAGACATACATTATAAGAAAAATTTCGTTCAATCAAAAATTCAACGGTATGCTGTTGAATTAATAGTTCTTCAAATTTAGGAGCGAACCTTGCTTTTACATTTACAAGGTATGGGTATTATAAACCTACGTGTTTACATTAACAACATCATCCTGGATAAATCGAAAATAGACAGACGAAAATGAAAAAAAAACAAAAAAAACTTAATATGCCTTTAAAAAGCACAATGAAAAAAATGGAAACTTATTTTGTATTTGTGTGAACAGTAGGCATGATAAAAACACCAGGAAGTTGTGAAAGCGACAAGGAGACAAAAGTAAAGATAACTAAGGGATCAGAACGCAACTTGGCATTGATAAAGGAAATAAGTTGTGATAAAAAGGGAGGATATTTCACCCATAGATTTATCCCTAATACTAATGAAACTAGTGTTATCCTTGCAGAAGAAGTTGCAAGTTTTTTTTGAAGAATATAAGAATATAAGAATATAATAATATAAGACTTGTTTTTTCCAGAGGGATGACAAGTCCAGATTCACAACCAGATTGATGTTGTTTTAAAGCACAGCCTTTTGATGTATCCACGTTCTCATAGAACGTGGATACATTAAAGGCTGTGCTTTAAAACAACATCAATCTGGCTGTGAATCTGGACTTGTCATTCCTCTGGAAAAAATAATTAAAAAGCAAGTTATACACTATTGGTGGCTCCATACATCAGAATGAGCTTCTTTTCAAAGATTTATTTAAATGGATTGATGGTAGTGCAGAAACTCCAGAATTATTTACTGGACCAGTTGGAAAAATTGTGTGAAAATAATTACAATAATTTTCCCAAGGCAGAATCTTCATCTATAAGTAGTCCTTTGGATAACAATTATTCTACAATGACATTGATGATCTGAGTGGCGAACAAAGATTACTTTCGAAATATGTGGCTATGTTTTCGACAGGGAAGAGCTGGTCCTATATATGCTGCATGGCAAATTGGGCCTTTTAATAAGGCTAACTGGCTAAGTCTAGCGAAAAAAATAATGTGTTTATGAATCCGAGAGATTTATCCTCAAACACTATTTGAAAAAAAAAAAATGCACACAGTTAACTGGTTGCAAATTCAAAGAGATAGTACATTTCATAACTAGCAACTATTCAATTTCAATATGATTCATATATATATATATATATATATATATATATATATATATATATATATATATATCAGACAATAAACACAATAATTACCACAATTGCATTAAAAATATTCAATACAATGCTCTTGCCCTATTGTCAGAAAATATTTTGTTTGCAAGGTGGAAGTGAGGGAAGAAGCTATCAAAATAAAATTTAAACATTAGTTTAGTAAACATTTATTTATGTAAAATCAAATTGCTTACATTTATTTACATGTTCATTTTTTAAATGCCTTTATAATTTCATTATCCAAAAATACACTAAGTATGGTTATTTTTTAAAGTTAATTGTTTTTCTTCTTTCAGGAGAGCAAAAGCAACTTAAAAAAAAAAAAAACGGTTGGAAAAATTTCCACAATAAATTTCAAAGCCACAGAATTCCCATTTAGTCAGCTTTTTTTAAAATGGAATTTGTGAGCCTGACTTAAAAAAATAGATTAAAAATCAGGAACTTATGGAGTATTCTTTGAGATTTGCCTGATTTCCGAGCAGATTCTCCAATTGTTAAAGGACGGTTCAAATAACTATAGTTGCTTCCCAATTGGTCTGTGGATTTGAAAGAAGACACACACATATTATTGCAAAAGTATTATGTCTGGATATAAGGCATTTTTTTTATTCAAAAGGATCTGATGTGGATTATTATCATTTATGTGTGTTTTCTCGTGTGTTTTTTTATCTGTGTTTCACAATTTTTAATCAATTTGAAAATAAGAGTACCTATGACAAATAAAGATTTTAGAGTAGTTTCGATTGACAATGGTAGTTTATAAAAATGATTCCTTTATATATTGCAAACACATTTTATTCTTGTTGGCTTTTCTTTGATTGATAATCAGTTTTATTTATGCCATTTTGTTAGATATTGGCGGTCTTAGTTTCGGTAAGAATGAGAAGACATCAGGATGTTGATCACTTCTGGAAAATGAAGTCAAAATCTTTGATTGGCATAGAATTCACTATGCGACAAAAGAGGGTTGGTAGATTTAATCACATTTACATGGACCAACTTGGAGTAAGATACTCTAGGGGACACCTGAGGAAACCCACCGACAGTGTAATCGTACAAAGATGGTTCGAGAAAAATAGGCTAAACTTTCCGAGAATTTATCACCCGAATGAATAATTGAATAAAAACATCTCAAATATGAAAAACGCATTGTAGTATTTGAGATTGATTTTTACATTCACCTTATTAAAAATAGAAATATTGTCTAAAGCCGTCTATAACAGTAAATACTTAACACCTACTACAATTGTGGATTGCTTATTAGTAAAGTCACCATATAGTACGCCTTACACGTTTCTTCCTCCTGAACCATTGCTTATCAGCTACGTTTTAAAACTACTAACCATAATTTGTAGCAGTTTTAATAAATGAACATTGAGTTACAAAAACCTGTGTGTGTTAGATGTTGACCGGGCAACGCCGAAGGTGTGCTAGTTGACGATTATTCTGATCGTTATAATATTTGAAAAAATAAAATGTCATCATAGCGACATAAATATTTGCAGATAAAACTATTTATGTTACAATGTTTTAATAGAAAATGTTAGAACAGAAACAATAATTTAAAAATAAGTTGACCCCCAGAGTTTGACATAGTGTTACATAGAGGTCATTTAAAGTGACATGGGCTTAGGGTATAGTTTGAAAAAAAAAACACGTATAACGTTTTAAGTCAGAGATCCGGACCTAGAGAGAGAGAGAGAGAGAGAGAGAGAGAGAGAGAGAGAGAGAGAGAGAGAGAGAGAGAGAGAGAGAGAGAGAGAGCAGACGCAGTCGAAATCGAGAGAGGGAGAAATACGATCTAGTTGATGATGGTGATCCCTCACAATAGAGAGGATCAGAATGCGTTAGTCTAGGACCAGCATTGTAGCTTACCAATAGGGAATATCGGTAATAAAGTTGCTGAAAGACAACCCGAGATTTGTAGATTCATTGGGATGAATGTTCTTTGCAGCTTCTCCTGAGGATCCGTCAAACAAGATCATGGACATACAAGGTATGTTTCTCCGATTGGTCCGATGTTAT
Organism: Euprymna scolopes; assembly: GCF_053919585.1. Lineage (NCBI taxonomy): Eukaryota > Metazoa > Mollusca > Cephalopoda > Sepiida > Sepiolidae > Euprymna > Euprymna scolopes. The sequence goes on from NC_136496.1 coordinate 74,065,465, forward strand.
AAGCTAAGAGAACTGTTATTTGTCCCTTTATATTGTAAATGTTACATGTTTCTTGTGAAACTATATGCTGTAAGTGTTTTACACGCATTAATTCAATGAACGATAGAAAAACTGAATCATACAAACATGTATGCACACACGTCAAATAGATGATTGCGACACGTATAGACAAAACTACACACATTGATTATAACCTTTTATACCATTAGACGATGCACAAGTTTAGAAAAATGTATACATAATACACACACACACACACACACACACACACACACATATATATATATATATATATATATATATATATATATATATATATATACATACACACAAAAGAGACACATATACATAATATATAACCCCTCTATATTATACGTACTTCCCGGTATACAACACACTGGCATTTTTATTACTGGTATCCGTCAATTAACATAGTCAAATGAAAATTATATGAAGCGGGGGGGGGGCGAAATCAATTTTTCATTATTACTTTCACTAATAAAAATAATAATGAAAATAAATAAACTAACAAATTAGTTTCACTAAAATAAATAAACTAAAAATTAGTTTCATTAAAATAAATAAACTAAAAAATTAGTTTCATTAAAATAAATCAACTGAAAATTAGTTTCATTAAAATAAATAAACTAAAAAATTAGTTTCATTAAAATAAATAAACTAAAAACTTAGTTTGATTAAAATAAAAAAAAATAAAAAATTAGTTTCATTCAAATAAATAAACTAAAAATTAGTTTAACTAAAATAAACTAAAAAATTAGTTTCACTAAAATAAATAAACTAAAGAATTAGTTTCACTAAAATAAGTAAACTAAAAATTATTTCTACTAAAATAAATAAACTAAAAAATAGTTTCACTAAAATAAATAAACTAAAAAATTACTTTCACAAAAATAAATAAACTAAAAAATAGTTTCACTAAAATAAACTAAAAATTACTTTCACCAAAATAAATAAACTAAAAAATAGTTTCACTAAAATAAATAAACTAAATAATTACTTTCACTAAAATAGATAAACTACCAAATTAGTTTCACTAAAATAAATAAACTAACAAATTATTTCCACTAAAATTAATAAACTAACAAAATTGGCGGAGGAGTTTGGTAGAGTTTTCTAAGGTCAAATCGTTAAACTTTGACCTCTTAACAGTCAAATATCTGGCCAAAAACTGACTAAAAACATTTTCCCAAATCTCAGTACCCTTTATGTCAAGTCTGTAGACTGAAAAATGACAAAGTGGTTTGGTAGGGAAATGTACACACACACACACACACACACACACACACACACACACACACACACACACACACACACACACACACACACGCACACGCACACGCACACGCACACGCACACACACGCACACACACAATGTCACTTATATATATATTACGTATATATATATTACGTATATATATATACACACAAACACATATATATATATATGTGTGTGTGTGTGTGTGTGTGTGTGTGTGTATACATACATTTATAATTAAAATTTACTACAAATTCAGCCTGGCTTTGCTCGTGCCCTATGTACTGTTCATAACTTTCTGTGCATATGTATATATTAAAAAGTGTGAATATGTACGATAATGCCTTTCTATATAATAGGTATCCTTAACTACCATAGAGAAATGGCAGGTGCTCGTCTGAACTCCAATCTCTGGTCGCCCCTCGCCAATCTTTCACGAAAAACACTCGTCTAGCTGAATCCACTGTGAAAAATTTCCCCCACTCTATATCTGTGCCTAAATCAAAACGCGGATTCCATGAACAAAGCTTCTTTCTTAGAACTGTACACCTGTGGAACTCTGTTCCGTCTGCCTGCTTCCCACCGGACTACAACTTAGATGTCTTCAAGTCCAATGTTAACAAATTCCTAATGAACCGCCCCCTTAAGTAAACACTTCATCAAATCTCCACACTAACGTAATGTACTTGCAATAACCCTTATCCCTGAGTGGCTTCCGGGCCTTGATAAGTGGTGATCACTGTGTAAAAAAAAAAAAAGTTGGTAGAGACCGCGGAGGTTTAAATTTTTTTTAACTTTGACCCCAATTTTGACCGTTTAACAATAATTTTTAGGGCTCAAATCAAATTTAAATCTTTGACCATGTCCAAGTAACCTACATCTAAAATTTCAAGTGTTTAGGGCCAAAATTGGCGGAGGAGTTTGGTAGAGTCTGCAAAGGTCAACTTTGACCTCTTAGCAGCCAAATTTACGCCCAAAAACTGATTAAAAAGCTTGCTGCATGTCTGAATACCCTTTATGTTTAAATTTCGAAAGTTTAGACCCAAAATTGGCTTAATAGTTTGTTAGATATCACACACACACACAGACAGATAGACATTTTCCCTTTTATTAAATTTTATCACTCTCAGTTATATTTCTGTCTGGGTCAAATTGACCCTTTCTGACCGGTTCTTTAAATAGATTCAGATAGATGACTCCCTACCTGCACCATTCCCTTCTCTCTCTCTCGCCCGCTTCCTCAACTATGTCTATCTCTCTTTCTCACCCCTCCTCTTGGTTTTTAATACACTTTCTTCCTCTCTTTTAATCTATCTCTCTTTTTCAAATTTAAAAATTTTTCTCTCACCACTCCTCTTCTTGATTCATTTGGTATCTTCATTTTACCACCCTCTTTTTCCTTGATCCGTTATTTAAAAAAAAAAAAAAAAAAAAAGAAACGCGCATATCTTGACGTCTCTAAAACCTGATGATTTTTCTTGCAGCTGCATTTTACCTTGGACATTTGTATTTATATTAATGTTTTCTCCTAGATTACCAATAGATTTTCAACAGACCCATTCCGGATTTTTCCCGTTCTGAATTTAAACATCTTTTCCATTTGGATCTTTTCCATTTCTTGCTTTTTCAATACCATTAAGTTCGTTCAAAATGGCTCAAACTGTTAAATGCTTTTTTTTATGCAAATATGATAAACTTAATATTAGTAGTTTCTAGTGATGCATCAACCTGAAAAATTTATTGCATATTTTGCAAACATCTTCCCTCTGATGAGAAGAATTACATTCTTCGAAACTCCATGGAAATAGGGTTTCCTAATTTATTTGTATTCCTTATCGAATAATTAAAATTAAAAATTTTGTAATACCTTCCTTATAGGTTTATTCTTTTCTTTTGGAAAATTTGAATAACTTTTCAATATAATTTTTTTATTATATATATATATATATATATATATATATATATATATATATATATATATATGATGATTGCAAACGTCTTGTCAGACTAGTGCCACTCTCTCAGACACTTAATGTCCATGAGCCCAGAAATGACTTCTTTTTTTTTTCTTAGTTCTACTGGTGAATTCACACGCTCACGCAGACATGATACTGAAGACGGTCATTGAGATCAATTATTACATGTTTCCAGCATTTCAAGCCTCCATGCGTCATAACATTTCCATCGTCACAGGACCATTTTTATAGACAAATGCCTGAGGGAGTATCTATACACAGGTGATGTTACAGAGTCTTAGCTTTGTACGACAGCTAAGTCTCTCTCTCGGTTCAAAATGTTGAGATCCAGCAACAAGCAAGAACAAGATAGCCAGCAACAAGTTAAACTGCAGACCAGCTTAATGCGGGTACTGGTCTCCCGCTTTATGTTTTTTTTTAAATCAGAGATATGCTTCTCCTGGAAAGGTTGCCTTCACCACGGCTTATGGGAGCCCTCTCCACCCCAACACACAAACACACATGGTGCTAGTTGGCCGTTGACCCCGTCAGGTCATGTCATATGCTACTGGTACCATGAAACCCAGTACTACCTGCCTCATGGTCGGGTCACCGGCGACTAAACTGGTTCCCCCACCAGACTTGTTTGGTGAGGAGGGTGGCTAGTCTCCCTGAAGGATTATATATATATATATATATATATATATATATATATATATATATATATATATATATAAATATATATATACACACATAAAATAAACTATTTTTTCACAATCAGTCTATTTCTATCTATTTTATCTATCTCTATCTACTACTACTACTACTACTACTACTACTACTACTACTACACACACACACACACACACATATATATATATCATATAATGCTGAATGTGTGTGTGTGTCTGGTCACGAATAGGCTCCTATATGGTTGACTATTTTAAAAGTATGGAAATAAAAAATTAAAAAATTAAAAAAAAAGCATTTAAAAGTGTTTTTGATTTAGGTGTACATGAGAATACTTTGATAAGTATGTTTTAACTTAAATAGGGACTGTATAATAAAGTTGTGAGGTCTGCGTTCGCGCCTGGCCTCCATGGAATGGAAATAGGCACACACTTTAATAGAGACTTTTCATATCTATCTGCGTAAGTATACTTTGATAATTATGTTTCAGTTTGAAGAAATAATTGTATAATAAAATTATGGGGTGTTCGTTCGCGCCTGACCTCCATAGAATGGAAATATGTCACAAAGTTCACCAAGGTTTTTTTAATATCGATCCACAGAATATTGTGTTAAGTGTTTCAGTGTGAACAGGTATGGTATAATAAATTATGAGATTTATCTATTTTATTTTTACTTTCATCATATTTTTCTTTGGTTTTGATACCCCCGAATTCGTAGCTATCTCTTTAGAACCCTTCCTTTTCATAACCTATCATACTTTCATAAATCAGAGTCCATTTTCTGTAGGCTGTTTTTGAACCCAGTCAACGACTGGTACTTTTGCTAGTATATATATATATATATATATATATATATATATATATATATATATATATATATATATATATACAGTTGTGCGCAAAAGTATTCGACCCCTACCAAAAGTGTCTTATTTCTTTGAATGGATACTTCAATAATCTTTAAAACCTTCTTTAACGACTAAGTTCGAATAAACTGTATAGTTTTCAACAAAAAATAATAAAAAGTAATTAGTGCTTGATAATATAAATAAATTTATTTACAAAAATAAAAATATGGATGTTGCAAAAGTATTCGACCCCTTTTCATTAATACTTGGTTGAAGCTCCTTTGACCTTGATTACTGCAAGTAAACGTTTCCTATAACATCTAACGATACTTTTAAATCTGTCCACTGGAATTTTAAGCCACTCTTCTTTACAGTACTGTTTTAATTCAATCAAATTAGATGGTTTTCTTTTATGTACCGCAATTTTTAAATCATGCCATAAGTGCTCAATCGGATTTAGGTCTGGAGACTGGGAAGGCCATTCTAGAACTGTCACCTTATTATTCTTTAACCATGCCTTAGTGCTCTTTGAAGTGTGTTTAGGATCGTTGTCCTGTTGAAAGGTACACCTCCTTCCATGCCCCAACTGGTTCGCAGACGGAACAAGATTTTCTTTCAGTATGGACTGATATTTTACTGAATCCATTCTTCCATCGATTATGGTTTATCTTCCAGTTCCATTTATACTGAAACAGCCCCACACCATGATTGATCCACCTCCATGCTTAACGGTTGGAACGGTATTCTTCACATTATAAGCAGTATTTTCTTTTCGCCAAACATAGCGTTGCTAGTTGCGTCCAAATAGTTCCACTTTCGTTTCGTCTGACCAAATTATATTATTCCAGTAATCAATAGGCATTTCTAGGAACTTTTTTGCAAAATTTAATCGAGCCTTTTGATGAGCTTTGGAAAGTAAGGGCTTCCTTCTGGCAATACGTCCATGCAACCCGGCACGATTTAATGCCCTCCGAATAGTTGACATGTGTACATCTGAGCCAGCATTCTTCAAATCGTTCTGCACGTCCTTTAGGTTAGATTTAGAGTCTATTGAAACTTGTCTAACAATTTTCCTAGCCCCACGTGTCGTAATTTTTCTTGGACGACCTGATCTTGGAAGACTTGATACAATCCTTTTTACTTTCCATTTTTTGATAATGGACATAATAGTCGACCGTGGTATAGAAAAACGTTTGGAAATTTTTTTATAACCTTCTCCAGACTGGTAGGCATCGATTACTTTCTTTTTAATGTCTTCAGAGTATTCTTTGTTCTTTGTCATAGTTGCAGATTTGCTGACGTTGAAAAATAATTTTTTTTACTTGAAACAATTATTCAATCATTCAATATGGCATTGAAGTTCAATTTGAACTGATTTTAGATTCAGTAGAGTCATAAATATTATTTATAGGAAATAAATACAAGGTCAGACTAAAATAATAAACTTAATGACGCTTTTGTTTAAACTTTAAATTAAAGGGGTCGAATATTTTTGCAACATCCATATTTATATCTTTTGTAAATAAATTGATATATATTATTAATCTCGAATTACTTTTCCTCATTTATTGTTGAAAAATACACAATTTATTCATAATTAGCCGTTAAAAGGCGTTATGAAGATTTTTGAAGTATAGATTCAACGAAACAAGAAAATTTAGACAGGGGTCGAATATTTTTGCGCACAACTATATATATATATATATAAATATATATATATATATATATATATATATGAATTCCGAATAAAAAGTAATAAATCGTTAGAAACATAAAAAATGTGTATACGCACGCACTCCCATATGTATATATATATATATATATATATATATATATATATATATATATATATATACATATATATATGTATATAATTAGAAAGTCTTATATATGTATGAGAGATAACTAAATCGATCAGAAAATACGCCATCATCATGTACAAATTAACTGGAAAGAAATATGAAAGAAAGAAATGAACTGAAGGATCAGAATATATATATATATATATATATATATGTATATATATATATATATATATATATATATATATAAATATAAGTAATGCAATCAATTGATAGCACGCAAGTCTTTCGTTAACTAATGCTAAAGTCATGAGCTGGAAATGTTCCAGGCGACCAGACATCATATGCGTCCATAAGAGCGTTGGCTGATCCAACTTCGAATTCAGTTTCCCATTGTGCTATGGTTCGACACGTATATGGCTAATCTTTCATGAGAAAGAAATTCTAAAAAAAAAAAAAAAATCGAATCAGTGTCTTTTAAGTTATTTTGTTTATCTTCTCTATATAATTTTTTAAATGAATTTGTTTAGGCTTGGGATGGGGCATTTATCGGATCTCAGATATTCACCCGCTATTTCATACACTCTAACCGGAAGATCTTTTTTTTTTATAATTCTAGCCACCCCTTTAAGTGCAATCGCTTCACTCTGTCTTGCACTTGATTCATTAGTTATATTTACGAAGTAGTTTTGGAAAAAAAATTTTTGGGGGGGCCATATGTACATGAATATGCACAGTATCTTCATACAACACTAATCCCTACTGACATAAAATTATGTGTATGTGTAGAAGTCATACCTAAATTAATTAATTATTACGTATTTTTGAACATGGCTGCTAAACGTAACGGTAGGTTATATGGACTATATTTTGTTACTTTATTTTCATGAATAGGGGATAAAACGAGGATGGAAAATTTGTGAACCTTCAGGTAACCGAGTTTTCATGAGATTTGAACAATATCTATGAGACATCAATTAATCAATTTCTCATAAATATCCATTTACTTGGTATATTTCAAAATTTAACGAAACATCTATTTGCTTGGTATACTTTTAACATTTACATAAATATCTATTTGCTTGGTATATTTTTAAATTTACTTAAATATCCGTTTGCTTGGTATATTTTAAAATTTACCTAAATATTCATTTGTTTGGTATATTAAAAAATGTACCTAAATATCCGATTGCTTGGTATATTATACAATTTATCTAAATATATATTTGCTTGGTATATTTTACAATTTACCTTAATATCTATTTGCTTGGTATATTTAAAAATTTATTTAAATATCCGTTTGCTTGGTATATTTAAAAATTTACACAAATATCTGTTTGATTAGTATATTTTAAAATTTACCAAAATATCTGTTTGCTTGGTATATTTAAAAATTTACGTAAATACCTGTTTGCTTGGTATATTTAAAAATTTACGTAAATATCTGTTTGCTTGGTATATTAAAAATTTACAAAAATATCTGTTTGCTTGGTATATTTAAAAATTTATCTAAATATATGTTTGCTTGGTACATTTTAAAATTTACAAAAATATCCGTTTTCATGGTATATTTTAAAATGGATAAATATATCTGTTTTTTTGCATATTTTAATATTTACAAAATATCTGTTTGCTTGGTATATTTTAAAATATACAAAAATATCCGTTTGCTTGGTATATTTTATAATTTTCCTAAATATCTATTTGCTTGGTATATTTAAAAATTTACAAAAATATCTATTTGCTCGGTATATTTTAAAATTTACCTAAATATCTGTTTGCTTGGTATATTTTAAAATTTACAAAAATATCTGTTTGCTTGGTATATTTTAAATTTTACTTAAATATCCGTTTGCTTGGTATATTCTTAAATTTACCTCAATATTTTTTGCTTGAGATATTTAAAAATTTACTTAAATATACGTTGTCTTGGTATACTTTAAAATTTACAAAAATATCTATTTGATTGGTATATTTAAAAATTTACCTAAATATCCGTTTACTTCGTATATTTTAAAATTTACCTAAATATCTGTTTTCTTGGTATATTTAAACTTTACCTAAATATCCGTTTGCTGGGTATATTTTAAAATTTACGAAAATATCTCTTTGCTGGGTATATTTTAAAATTTACCTAAAAATCCGTTTGCTTCGTATATTTCAAAATTTACCTAAATATCTGTTTGCTTGGTATATTTAAAAATTTACAAAAATATCTATTTGCTTGGTATATTTTAAAATGTACACAAATATCTATTTGCTGGGTATATTTTAAAATTTACCTAAAAGGCCGTTTTCTAGGTATATTTAAATATTTACCTAAATATCCGTTTGCTTCGTATATTTTAAAATTTACCTAAATATCTGTTTTCTTGGTATAATTTAAAATTTACCTAAATATCTGTTTGCTTGGTAAATTTTAAAATTTACAAAAATATCTGTTTGCTTGGTATATTTTAAATTTTACTTAAATATCCGTTTGCTTGGTATATTTTTAAATTTACCTCAATATTTTTTGCTTGAGATATTTAAAAATTTACTTAAATATACGTTGTCTTGGTATACTTTAAAATTTACAAAAATATCTATTTGATTGGTATATTTAAAAATTTACCTAAATATCCGTTTGCTTCGTATATTTTAAAATTTACCTAAATATCTGTTTGCTTGGTATATTTAAACTTTACCTAAATATCCGTTTGCTGGGTATATTTTAAAATTTACGAAAATATCTCTTTGCTGGGTATATTTTAAAATTTACCTAAAAATCCGTTTGCTTCGTATATTTCAAAATTTACCTAAATATCTGTTTGCTTGGTATATTTAAAAATTTACAAAAATATCTATTTGCTTGGTATATTTTAAAATGTACACAAATATCTATTTGCTGGGTATATTTTAAAATTTACCTAAAAGGCCGTTTTCTAGGTATATTTAAATATTTACCTAAATATCCGTTTGCTTCGTATATTTTAAAATTTACCTAAATATCTGTTTTCTTGGTATAATTTAAAATTTACCTAAATATCTGTTTGCTTGGTATATTTTAAAATTTAAAAAAATATCCGTTTTCTTGGTATATTTTAAAATTTTCCTAAATATCTGTTTGCTTGGTATATTTTTAAATTTACAAAAATATCTGTTTGCTGGGTATATTTTAAAATTTACTTAAATATCCGTTTGCTTGGTATATTTCAAAATTTACCTAAATATTTTTTGCTTGAGATATTTAGAAATTTACTTAAATATACGTTGTCTTGGTATACTTTAAAATTTACAAAAATATCTATTTGATTGGAATATTTAAAAATTTACCTAAATATCCGTTTGCTTCATATATTTTAAAATTTTCCTAAATATCTGTTTTCTTGGTATATTTTAAACTTTACCTAAATATCCGTTTGCTGGGTATATTTTAAAATTTACAAAAATATCTCTTTGCTGGGTATATTTTAAAATTTACCTAAAAATCCGTTTGCTTCGTACATTTTAAAATGTACCTAAATATCTTTTCGTTATTGGTAACGGATGAGAATGCGAATACTAATGTCATGTGTTCGATTCTAACCTGTGCTACCAACGGCTAAAAGCCAGAAACACGCGTGTCCATATGTATACTACTACTTTATATATATATATATATATATATATATATATATATATATATATATATATAAACAAATTTAGATAATATATTTCGATGTACAGGCTAGCATCCTAAATTAATGCACTGATCATGATATATCTTAGAATAATTTTTAGACAACCTGATATGGGCACCTTATTATTTGGAAATTTTATTATTTATGCAGTGCACTACGTCTAGACATGCCCTGTCACAAAACCTCCATAGAGAAAATAGTTGCTTAACAACAAAAACAACAACAATAACAATAACAACACAATGACTTGTGTTAGGGATTACATTTTTCAAAGGATCGGTGCAGCGGATGGGTATCAATATTCTGTATGTGCTTTTTAAAAATCGTAAAATACTGACGTAATCATTGTAAATAATGGAATATATACTCTATACAACAGGATGAGAAACGTGAGCACGTTATTAAAAAAATTGCAAACTTTACTTTTCTATATTTATTGCTTATACAAGTCCTGGGGTGGATATCCTACTAGTTATATATCGAGAGATGTACATGTCTATCTATCTATCTATCTATCTATCTATCTATCTATCTCTCTATCTATCTATCTATCTATCTACTAGCTAGCAGTATTCGCCGAGCTCCCTCAAGCGCTTGTGGGAAAGGCATGCTCCCAGTTCCGAACCTGTATCGAGACGGTAGTTGACACTAGTAGTTGGCGGCTACATTGAATAGATGTTAGCTCTACTACATAATCAAGTTACCTGAATTTATTTTTTCAATAAAAGTTTTAAAATAAAGCTGTAGTGTTGTTTTCTTTAGAGCGACAAATTTACCGTTCTATCACACACACACACACACACACAAATATATATATATATATATATATATATATATATATATATATATATATATATACTAGCAAAAGTACCCGTCGTTGAATGGGTTCAAAAACAGCCTACAGAAAATGGACTCTGATTTATGAAAGTATGATAGGTTGTGAAAAGGGAGGGTTGTAAAGAGATAGCTTCGAATTGTGGGTATCAAAATATGATGAAAGTAAAAATAAAATAGATAAACCCCATAATTTATTATACCATACCTGTTCACACTGAAACACTTATCACAATATTCTGTGGATCTATATTAAAAACCTTGTTAAACTTTGTGACATATTTTCATTCTATGGAGGTCAGGCGCGAACGAACACCCCATAATTTTATTATACCATATTTCTTCAAACTGAAACATAATTATCAAAGTATACTTACGCAAATAGATATGAAAAGTCTTTATTAAAGTTTGTGCCTCTTTCCATTCTATGGAGAGCAGGCGCAAACGCAGACCCCACAATTTTATTATACCATCCCTATTTAAGTTAAAACATACTTATCAAAGTATCCTTATGTACATCTATATCAAAAACACTTGTAAACGTTTTTTTTAATTTTTAATTTTTTATTTCCATACATTGTGGTCCAGGCGCGAACGTAGACCCCACAATTTTAATGAACCACTGTTCTGCCATTCCTGTGTCTCGATACATCTATCATTATATGTAATCAGTTTTTTGAAATAGTCAACCATATAGGAGCCTATTCGTGACCACACACACACACACACACACACACACACACACACACACACACACACACACACACACACACACATTCAGCTTTATATTATATATATATATATATATATATATATATATATATGTATAATTATCCACCGATACGTGTTTCGTCGTCTACGACTTATCAGAGTGGCTGAATCTAGCTACTCTGATGAGTCGTAGACGACAAAACACGCGTCAATGGATAAGTATATATATAAAAAAATAATATATATGTCGCTCCCCATTTGTGGGTACCAAATTGGTCAAAGGGAAAATTATTCCGAACTTGCATTTTAGTAAAAATTCACTTTCGTAAAATTCATTCTAAAAAGTATCGCAAAAGCAGAAATATATATATATATATATATATATATATATATATATATATATATATGTGTGTGTGTGTGTGTGTGTGTTTGTGTGTGTTGTGTACGCGATTGCACGTGTTTGTTGAACAAGACACCGATGTATCTAATTAGCTCTATTTTCAATGCACTGTTTGTAGTCAGAGGCAACAAAGCGGTCCTACGATTTATTGATTGCGAGATCGCTTTCAACTTGAAAGATAATTACTATCTTCGGACAAATTAAACCTAGCGTTATCCTAATTCTAAATACATGCGTTTAATATATCGAGTACTCAAACAGACTCTCTCTCTCTCTCGCACACACACACACACACACACACACACACACATATAATGCATATACGAATCCTTCTAAGTTACATAAATATCTGAAAGACAAATCAGAATTCTTTTTAGAAGCTCCACTAGCTTTGAACATCTTCAGAGATAAAACGATGAACATTTTATTTAGTCAATAGAAAGAATGATTTCTTTTACAAACTAATATTATGCAGGTATAAGCAAGACCAACCAGTAATCTGTCTACAAATTGTAGTAGCCAAATGCTTGTAGTCATTTACTGAGAATAAGCCCTCGCCAAACTTTCACTAAAAACACTATGCTAGCAAAAACCACTATCAATAATTACCCACACTCTTTATATGTGCCTAAACCTAAATGTAGATTCCATGAACAAAGATTCTTTCTCAGAACTGCACGCCTGTGGAACTCTCTTTCGATTGCCTGCTTTCCTGCTGACTACAATCTGATTGTCTTCAAGTCCAACGTAAACAAGTTCTTGATAAACCGTCCCCTTAAGTAATCCAATTAGAAAATTCCCGCTACTTATGTTTACTACGCTATAATCAGATTTACTAATGTATACTCATTAACTCTTATCCTCGAGTTGCCTCAGGGCCTTGATTATAGGTGATTCCTGTGTAAAAAAAAGTCATGTGGTAAGAGAGAGAAGGAGAACACACTTGATTTTTGACTTTAGCAACATTCATTCAGTATAGATTTCTACAGAACACATAGCATCTTTGGATGAACGTAAACGACGCATGACAGTCCGCAGCAGCTAAGATAATTAACGGCAGCCACTCCTGAGACCAGTTGCCAACGCAGTCGTATTCTTAGAGTTAGTCTCTATTTTATAGTTATTGTCTTTATTCATATCGTTACACATGGGAAACAAGAACAAGTAGTATTAATTATAAGTAAGACAAAAACCAAAATCGCCTCTAATAACATTTTAAGTAATAAAATAAATGTCCATATTTAATCTCGCGCATGCGTCCATGCCTGCGGATGTTTTCGCTAAAACCGATAAGGATAAAATATACTGCACTTTCGCACCGTTACAGATATACCGTGTCCGCCATTTTCTGAAAGATATATTAATGAAATGGTTGTAATATTAAATTTAAATATTTGACTTTTGTGAATCATTTTTGTTTTGACTCTCTCTCTTTCTAACTCTCTCTCTCTCCACACACACACACACACACACACACACACACACACACACACACACACACACACACACACACACACATATATATATATATACATACATATCTATATATATAAATGTAATTCTTGGTTCGTTCAAAGTTGATACAACCATATTTCTACATTACCAATTTATTTGAAATTTTCAGACAACCCATCTTTAGAGTCAAGGGATGTTTCTATGTTATTAAAATAAATTAACATCGCCAATTAGAAAAATATTAAATAAAATAAAAATATTTTTCGTAAGCCGATAGTGCGAACCTGTCTTGTATGTAGAACTGAACTTCCGTTTCAATTCATTTCATACACCACGATTTGACGAAACAAATTAGAAGATTTCATTTTCTGTTTACTCGGTGAGTAAAAAAAATTCATTTGTTTATCTTCCAAATTTTTTAATTTAAATTTTTTTTCTTTATTATACCAGGCAAAAAAAAGTTTAGTTGAAGCATAAAAGACGAAGTATTTTTTTTGTTTTTTTTTTGTTTTTGTTTTTTATTGTTTTTTTTTTTTTTTTAAACCGTTGTTTCGATATAAGAAAATATGCGCTTTTTATTATTAAAACTATAAATTGTTAGATGAAAGTACAGGTTTTTTCCGAAGAAAATTTACGGATTGGTAATGTGCTTAAATAATATTTGGTGCTAATGCAGAGAATGATCCGCGCTACTTTTTAAAAATCGTATTTCCACGTTTAATTAAAGTTTTATGATATGTTTTGTTTATTCAATTGTAAGGTTAAAGTACAGAATAGGTACAAAACACTCTCCCCTCCCCATGTTAAGAATGGCTTTTTAAATAATAACGTTATTATTTCAGCACGAATCACTCTCTGCATCAGTACCGATTAATGTTTTTTTGTTTTTTTTTACCGGAGTTTTTTTATGTTGTTTTTTTAATGAAAACCTTTTTTAACAAACATTGAAAGTACACATTTTTTTTCTTTTTTTTTGTACAGAAGTTGTTTTTATATAAGAAATTATGAATGCTTTTTCTTTATTAAAGAAATTGGGTACTTATGCACTTATTGATCCGTGCTGAAATAATAATGTTATTATTTAAAAAGCCATTCTTAGCATGAGGTTGTAGCATGAGGTTGTACCTATTCTGTATTTTAACCTTACAATTGAATAAAAAACGGTAAATTTTTAGATTAGGTCCACCTCCACAATTTTCTTTTAAATGACGACTTTTATACGGCTTCCGACTATGCTGAATACGGAAATCGCATTGAAATTTTGCAGAAATAAGTAGTTATCGAGATATAATAAGTCGTATAATGCATTGTAATCTTTGGTGGCCATCTTTTTTACGCGCCTGTGCGCACGTCATAAACAAATCTACGCGCGTAACAAAGATGGCCGCCAAAGAATACAATGCATAAAACAACTATTTATATCTCAATATCTAATTACTTCTGCAAAATTTCAATGCTATATCCGTATTAAGCATAGTTGGAAACCTATACAAGTCGTCATTTAAAAGAAAATTGTGGAGGTGGACCTAATGTAAAAAATACCAAAAAAACATAAAACTTTAATTAAACTTGGAAATACGATTTAAAAAATAGCGCGGATCAGTAAGTGCATTAGCACCCATTAATCGACTAACGTGACCTTATTTCCAAATAAGCTCCGGCTACAATGTTGAACGCGCCGTTCACGTTTTTTTTTCAAGTTAAATTCAACTTTCACAATATCTTTTTATTTTTTTTAATAATTTCACGATATCTTTTTTTAATAATAAATTGTTAGTTGAAAGCACAGAATAGTTACAAAACATCATCCCCTCTCTATGGTAAGAATGGCTGAAAAAATAAATAAAAATATTAGGTACTCATGCAGAGAGTGATCCGTGCTGAAATAATAACGTTATTATTTAAAAAGCCATTCTTAACATGGGAAGCGGAGGGTGTTTTGTGCCTATTCTGTACTTTAACCTTACAATTGAATAAAATACATATCATAAAACTTTAACTAAACTTGGAAATACGATTTAAAAAATAGCGCGAATCAGTAACTGCATTAGCACCAGAAATTGTTAGGTGAAATACAGAAAAGTTTCTACCAAGAAAATCGTTATTTTTTCAGCCATTCTTACCAAGGGGAGGGGATGGATTTTTTGTCACTATTCTGTGCTTTCAACTAACAATTTATTAAAAAAACAGAAGGTAAGTTTTCACATTAGGTCCACCTCCACAATTTTTAACATGGGTAGGTTGGGGGTACTTATTCAGAAAGCCGTTCTTAACATGGGGAGAATGGTGGTATTTATTCCAAAAGCTGTCTTTAACAGACGAAAGACAGGTAAAAGGTTAAAATATGTGGTTAAGTATGGGTGTTGTTTATTCCGAAAGCCGTTCTTAATATGAACAGGTTGGGAGTGCTTATTCATGGCCGCCAATGAATTATAGTGCATAGTACAGGTCTTTATATCTCGAAAACTACTCGCCTCTGCAAATTTTAAATGAGATTTTCTTATTCAGCATAGTCGAAAATTGTGGCGGTGGACCTAATGTAAAAAAAATACCCCCCAAAAGATATTGTGAAATTTAAATTTAAGTGCGGTACCAAAAATAAAATTAGACAGAAAAATACCCCCTTTTTATTACCAAAATGGATAATTTTTTAGTTTTTTTAATGTAAAATGTTTATTCGGCTCGAAAAACACAGCGTTTACTGCTATATTTGAAAATTACAAATGGCAGCAGACTCAGTGTTAAACACGTTAAATTTTGGAAAATGAGTTAAAACAAAAAAAAAAACCTTTCAAAATACTGTAAAAACCACCGAATACATGTCTGCCTATGTCACGGTAACATATATTGAGTGAGTTCCTGACAGTATTTTGTATAGTTTATTTTACTTTTAACTCATTTTTCCAAACTTAACGTATTCAACACAGTCTGCCGCCATTTGTATTTTTCAAATATACCGATAAACACTACATGTTTTCAGACCGATTAATCATTTTACACTAAATAAAAACACTAAAATCTTATCCAGTTAGGTAGAAAAATAACTTATCTTGCCTTTGATAACATTTATTTGTTATATTTATTTTTCGACGACTTTTTCGTTTCTGTGTTTAGTAATAAAAACCCGTTTTATTTACTGTAACGTTTAGTCGGCTCGAAAAACAGTGTTTATCAGTGTATTTGAAAAATACAAACGGTGGCGGACACTGTTGATAATGTTAAGTCTGAGAAAATTATTTAAAACGAAAAAAACTATACAAAATACTGTCAGAAACCCACCGAATATGTCAGCCTATGTCACGATAACATATAATCAGTGGGTGTCTGACACTGTTTTGCATAGTTTTTTTTAGTTTTTAACTGATTTTCCTAAACTTAACGTATTCAGTTCGCGACCATTCGTCTTTTTCAAATACATCGATAAACACTGAGTTTTTCGAGCCGATTAAACATTTCACATTAAATAAAAACACTAAAAAATTATCCAGTTAGGTAGAAACGTAATTTACCTTGCTTTTGCTTTCATTTATTCGTTTTTGGACAACTTTTTCGAATCTGTGTATAGTAACCCTCCCTAACCCTTGATTCCAATAAAGCAACCGGCCGTGACATATTCCAATTATAGTACTCAAAAAACTCCAACCAGAACTAGCGCCCATACTTACAAAACTGTTTAAACGTTGTCTTAAGGAGAATTGCTTCCCATCACCCTGGAAAATCTATGCCCTGTATTTAAGAATTCAGGTGATCGCTCATCTCCCTATCAGTAAAGGCCAATAAGTCTCCTGTGCGTCATGAGTAAGTTGCTGGAATTTGTGTTAAATAGAGAAGTAATCAACCATCTCAACAAAAATAACCTTCTTAGTGACACTCAATATGGTTTCCGTTCTGCTAGATCTACAGCAGATGTGCTTACAGTTATATCTCATAGGATTAGCAAATCTCTCGACGGAGGCAACCTTTCTAGGGCAGTTGCTCTTGACATATCTAAGGCCTTTGATAGGGTATGGCATAAAGGTTTACTTCACAAAATCTCTAACTATGGTATAGCTGGAAATGTCTTCTAAATTATTAAATCATTTCTTTCTGATAGGTTCATAAGAGTAGTAGTTGAGGGGCAACAATCAGAATCTAACAGTATTAATGCTGGAGTCCCTCAGGGGTCCATCCTGGGCCCAACTCTTTTCCTGATCTACATTAATGATCTTCCAAATCACATCCTTACATCATTCGTAGACATTTATGCTGATGACACTACCATTTATGGTAGCACATCTAAGACAGTAAACGACCAAGTTCTCTCCGATTCTCTCTCCTCTGATCTTGAGCATGTGATACAATGGGGAAAGAGATGGCTGGTTACTTTTAATTCATCTAAAACTAAGCTTCTCTCTTTACATCATCAACATTCTGATCCACATCTGGCATCAACTGAAATGAATGGCTCTTGTCTTCAGGAGGCCACAAGTTTTGAGAGGCTTCTGGGCTTGACCGTTACTCCTGATCTTAAATGGAACAAGTACATCAAATCTGTTGCCAAGACCGCTGGAAAAATGGTGGGATCTTTTTATCGATCCAGTAGATATCTCACTGCTGATGCAATTCTCTATCTATATAAGAGCCAGATACGCCCAAGGATGGAATACTGTTGCCACATCTGGGCAGGAGCTGCTAGAAAGGACTTTCCTGAGTTCAAAATAGACTTCGTAGCCTCGTAGGAGATGTCCTTTTCACTTCTCTGCAACCTCTATCTCACAGAAGAGATGTTGCGAGTTTGTCTCTGATGTATTGTTATTTTCATGGAAAGTGAGTGTTCGACTGAGCTTCAGTCTATGGTCTCCCCTCGCCAAACTTTCACAAGAAACACTAGACTAGCTGAAAACACTATCAATAATTCCCCACTCTTTATCTGTGCCTAAACCTAAACGTAGATTCCATGAACAAAGCTTCTTTCTTAGAACTGCACGCCCGTGGAATTGTCTTCCATTTTCTTGCTTTCCGGCTGACTGCAATATGGTTGTCTTCAAGTCTAACGTAAACAAGTTTTTGATGAGCCGTTCCATATAAGTTAACAAATTTACCGAATTTTCATTACTAATGATTACTATATTGTCCAATTCCTACTGTACACTCTTTGACCCTTATCATCGAGTGGCCTCTTGGCCTTGATAATGTGGTGATTCCTGTGTAAAAAAAACACCAAAAACACCCAAATATTAATTAAAAACACATTTTTGAATACAATAAAAAAAAACTCTATTTAGCGTTTCAACGTTTTAGGAACGTTCGGCTTAATCCACTGAATGTTGGTCGCGCCCAAGCCATGATTGACGGTAACTCCCGAGGATTCGGATCCAATTCTGCAAGAGTACTATTTTTTTTTCATTTTCGCCTTTTTTTTTTGTTTGTTTTAACTTTTTGGAGTGGATTGCTGTACTAAGAATATAAGAAACATGCATTTTCTCTTTTTATTAGAATTTTCCATTACACAAAATTGAGCCACAGCAACGCGTGGCAGGGTACAGCTAGTATGTATATATATATATATATATATATATATATATATATATATATATATATATATGCTTCCTAACTTGAGTTGAGCATATTGGGGAGAGAAATAACAAACTGTCACTAGCGTATAATGTAATAATCTTTGCGTAAACAAATGGTCCTTTGGCGTTTAGACAACTTTACTTAATCCGCAATTCATTGTAATTTCACATAACTTTCTTAGCAGCAGTCAAATAGCGTAACGGTTAGAAGCGCCGACTGTCGCCAAGGTGATTGAGTTTTAACCCTGGCTTGTTAGTTTAGCCGGAATAAAGAGCTGCGAAACAGTTTATTTGCTGTTGACTAATATATATATATATATATATATATATATATATATATATATATATATATATAATGTATATGTATATTCAAGAGAAAAATTTGTTTTATATGTATACACACAGGTATCGTGCTGTAATAATCACGTTATTATTTCGAAAGCCATTCTTAACATGGCAATGAGGGGTCTGTCTTACTATTTTGTACTTTCATATAACAACATAATATACAAAAAACTACCGTAAAAATTGAATATATCTCGAAAATAGTATCCAAAATAATTACACGTAAATGCATAAACATAACAAAATATTAAAAAATAGGTAACACTTAGTCAACTCACAACTCCCAAACAATCTTCTGCACCTTAGTGATCAGGATGAAATACTAAGAAGAACATTCACTCACAAAACTTAGTAGCAAAATTTACACAGATACGCCTGAAAACGCTGTTCATATTCAGAAGCTAACGGAAGCAGCAATTCAACCTTCTGCAAATGACATGGAAGCTATTCACAACTACTTCATGGAATTCTAGGCGAGGAATACATTTTCATTTCTCTAGATTCTATTATTCTAAAAGTTTTGGGTGCATTTCAAATCAACAAACCGTAAGTCCAAAACTCGAGTTTCGCCCTCATTTAGGCTCATCGGTTAGACACATCCCAACTCGAGAGTCAAAGCCCGAGCCTCTTGAATGCAAAGCGAGCACTCTACAAACCGAGCAAACACCCTGCACGCACAAGAAAGCCTATTAACTATCATAGATCAAGCAAACCGTGGGGTAATCCGACAATGGAATGAACCTACTTCATACCGAACAAGCGATGTGGTCCTCGCAACCATTTATATCCCAAGCTGATTTGGTAGCACCGATACAAGTAATATCAAAGACTTAGGTCTGGACATAACCGAAGCATAACCAGACCATTACACACTTTTGCATCCAACCCTTGTGAGAGGCTGATACGTCAACAAATGAATTTCAGGGTAGTCCAAATAAATTTTAGAATAGCAGGTGGTATTGGCCGTACTTACGTCGGAATAAGTCTATTAGGATATAGAAAAAAGGGTATTTTTTCACAGGCAGCGAACTTTTAATTGACACCTCTATTTTCTTAAACTGCAGATTTAGCAATTATCGGTTATTTTGAGTTCAGCTTATTTTGGCGATTTATCATGAAAAAAACAAAACAAAAAAAAAACTGACACCCCAACAGCGCTTGCAAATTGTGCAAATTTGTTTTATTTATATTTGATGAACAAATAATTTCACAAAATGGACTTTTCAACTGAGCAGCTCTTTACGCAATTTAACCTCATTTAGGGATATGTATAATCTTATGTCTACACTGATAAACCAGACACAATAGCCAACTTGGATGACAGCATTTGACGCATCATTATCGAAATTCAGCCTAATTTAATACGTAGAATTCTGAAAAATAAAGTTCTAGATCATGCCATAAACACGCATATGTTCAAAATTGTATTTAAATTACAAATGCCAAAAATTAATCTTTGTAATGGACCACATATTTGTATGATAAAAATATTTTTCTGTGATTTCTTTTTAATTTAAAATTCGCCGCCTCTAAAAAAAAAACAAACCCTTTTACTTTTTAAGAGAAAAGAGTAGATGTACTTACAGGTGACGATTCGTTTGTTTCAGTGACGTGTCTTCGTAACATAAAAGTCAGCCAAGGAAAACTATGGAAATTCAAGAGAAAAAAAATAGTAAAATACAAGAAATACCTTAGAAAGGAGTAAATTAAAAAAAAAATCTTTTAAGAAAAAAATGGTAACAATGAACAAATTTAGAAGCACAAAGAGTCCAAGAAGGAGATACAATTCCAAACTTTAATAATTACAAGAAACCTTATCAACTACCGATTGCCATATCTAATAATACTCTAAAGACAAAATGAATTTGAACAAATACAATGAAGACATTGCTAATGCTGCTGAAAAGTAGGCGCCCCCCTTTACCGTTATAAAAATTACATCTGATAGTAGCCTGTATCTTTACAAAGCCGCCATTCGCTTACATTGTTGCTACATTTAGATTGACACATCTACCACTAGTCTCTACCTTTTAGACAGGGTCCAGAAAAGAAGTCTTCAATCGAATAGGATCCGCACTAACAATCCAACTTCAATCGCTGCAACGTTGCAAGTACTGGGTGCGGCAGAAATATCTCCCAAATTTTAAACTTTCAACTATATGTTGCTGATGAACTTATGAAAGTACTAATAAATTTTTCATTTAGCTAATAACTTGCCATATTTTTTCCAGGTACGGTCATCGAACAATATGGACTGTTGCACATCGTGTTTTTACTGTAAAAATGTTTTCGAATAATGGTAAATCTGTAACCGCAGCACAGAGAGCTTTCCGATTTAGGACGGCATGATGCTGTTCCATATAGAAAAATAAGTACAGCTATGGATTGCAAATTTCAAAGTTACAGGTTCGGCACTTAAAAGAAAGCCACCTGGAAGACTTCGAAGTACTCGAACGCCTGACAGTATTTGAGCTGTGAGACTTTCTGTTATTCAGTCTCTTACACGTTCAGCTAATAAACATGCGTTGGCTTTGGGATTGCCTGATCGAACAGTTAGAATTATTCTTCACACTGATATGCAGTTCCATCCATACAAATTAATGATTGCTTAGAAACTGCACGAGCGCGATAGGAAGATCGCATGTCAAAATGTGGGAGATATTTCTGCCGCATCCTGTACTTTAATGGAATATGTTCTGACGGACTCATAGCATATGTGCACCCTTCTTAATACCCTTCGACTGAGCCAAAATACGGCAAAATCCAAAAATTACAAAAATTATGCAAAATCCCAAATTCCGCAAGATCAAAAATTCCGCCCCTTCACTGTAGAGATGTTTGAATTTTGGAAAGTTTTTTGCTCTCTTAGTTCCTTTCTTCGAACTCCCATACTTTGAAACTTCCTTCGTGTTTCCTGCTTAGCTGACTATATTAAAATGAAGAAATTTAAATGTAGGGTGAAAAAACATCTCGATCCTCAACGCCCTACATAGTGCCTCCGTAAACATGATCCCAAATAGTAGCCCCTTACGTCCAAGTGGCAAAATGCCTTGTTTAGAGTGACACAAGAGTAAAAAAAGCAAAATTAAAAAAAAAAAGGAAAATGTCGAACGAAATTTCACTCACATGTAGATACAGCGTAGTCTGTCTATCTGCGTGATTTAGCCTATTTTCACGGTTTATTCTATTTACATTGCTATTATTGCAACAGTTAGGACCCAAATGTTCAAAAGAAAGACAATTTGAACAGTACTGATTTGATACATATTATGATATTCGTCCGAGCGTGGTAAGCCAGATCTAAGTGAATATTTTACCTCGAGTTCATTGGAGTGTCGAAGGAGTATACAAAAGTCCGATAAAAAAAAAATCGCGTCAATAATATTAAGCAATATTTGTAATCAACGGTCGGTTAAGCCCTTCTCCACGTTTGTACTCTTGCGTTAACCAGAAAAGGACAACAAACAGTGTTTGGTATTGCCGACGTCGATTAACCTTGTGTGATCCAACGAGTATCGATATGTCAACGTGATTATAGACGTATATTTTCAATTTTATGGAATTAGACACGAAAATGAGGACATGCCACGTCACAAGTACACATTTTTATATAAAAAAATTATTAGGAAAAATTTTAAAATAATTTTTTCAGAAGGGAGAAAAGAAAGGGAACAGCTGAAATAATATAAATGTGAGGGGAGATTTAAATGGGCATTCGAAGTCATTTGCGGGCACCGATCTCATGGGCCAAATGTTAGAACTGCTAGCTATTAACACGATGGCTGTAGGTTAAATTCCTGGTTAGAGAAAGGTTCTGGCCTAGTCGCACTGATGAGCTGTGATACAGCGAAACAGTACTGTATGTAGATAACTATACTTTAAGTACTCTCCTTGGATAGAGCACTGTTGTAAATGTATCCCACCGATTTCTTAATTGGCATTAATACGAGGCTCGCTGTTTGTTTGCTCGAGCACTGTAAAAGCGGTGGGTGAGTGTTTAGTTAAATGGAAATTCGAGGAACTCATTTGCGGGCATTTATCTCATGGGCCTTATGTTAGAACTGCGACTATCAACTCGATGGTTGTAGATTCAATCCCTGGCGAGGAAAAGGTGCTGGTCTAGACGCACTGATGAGCAGCGATATAGCTAAACAGTACAGTATGTGGATGACTATATATATATATATATATATATATATATATATATATATATATATATATATATATATATCAGTCATGGGACGATTCCAATATTTTTCCCGATTCCGTACTAAATTTGCAATAACGATACAGTTACCGACACCAATTCTTTATAAATCTCTAAATATTTAACTATAAAATTGTTATTTTTCCCCGATTACCGTAAAAGCGCATGTTAAATATGCATATATTTTCTCAAAACAAAAACACACTAAATCTCTATATTTTTGCTTTATTGGTAGTTTAAAGCTAATAAATGTTTATTATTTTATTATTAATACCAGCACTGGAAGATTTTGTTTTAAACAAAATCAAATAAAAATGATAATTAAAGGAATTGTTTTGGTATCGGAAAACATGCGCAGATTTTCCCGATTCCGATACTGATTCCAATACTGATTCCAATACAAGTTTCTATTTTTTCGATTCCCGATTTCGATTCTGGTTCCGAATAATCGTTTCAACACTAATATATATATATATATATATATATATATATATACTGTCGTACGGGCTGACGGGTTTCGATCCTGGCTTGAGGTAGTTGCTTGTGTAGCCGTACTGATGAGCTGTGATAAAGCGAAACATTACTTTATGTGCGTGACTATATATATATATATATATATATATATATATATATATATATATATATATATATATATATATAATCATCCATATGCAGTGAATTAACGATGTTTTGACATTGTCCGAATAACTAAAGCTCGATTTGTTTACAAAAAGAGCATCGCTTATTACGTCAATGGTATATCATATATCATTTCCCAATATGCTCAACAACTCAAGATAAGGAGCATTATATATATATATATATATATATATATATATATATATGTATGTGTATATATATATGTATATATATATGTATATATATATATGTATATATGTATATGTATATATATATATGTATATATATATGTATATATATATATATATATGTATATATATATGTATATATGTATGTATATATATATATATATATATATATATATATATATATATATATCATGCCAGGTCTTATGCTACTGGTACCATGTAATCTAGTACTACCTGACGCATGGTCGGGTTACCGGCGACTAAACTAGTCAGCTCTATCTGCTGTGGAGGAAAAATTGTTTTTCAGAAAAAAACAATCCATTTCAAAAGGCTGGTGAACCTTTATGGGCTCAACAGCCAACCAGCAATTCTGTTTTTTTTTTTTATAAGGGACAGATGTGGCTCCTCAACTGAAGAGAAAGCAACTCGTCTAGTACAAGGTAGAGTCTGATATAAAACTACATGAAAATGTATAAGTAAACTCATGAGAAGCTTATAAAAGCAGATGATGTGTTAATCCATCTAGGAGAAGGAACACTCCAAATATCAAATCTAAGCATCTGTTATGGACCAATCATTTCATTTGCCACTGGAAAACTATACCATACACGAAAAGTTGATTGTGCGCAGTGGAAACTCGAGTAATTATACTTAAACTCATGCATAGATTCTTCCTTGACATGTTTGTCTTTTATTGTGTTGTAATCTTATAAGCATCACTCAACTTAAAGTCCCAAGTTCACTAACAAACTAGGAGTAGGTAGCTCGAACTGCGCACAGTGGCAACTTAACTTATTTTATCATCGCTTCAATTGTCTAATTGATGTGATAAGCATGATTCGGTGTGGTTAAGGGTGTCAAAGCAAAGCAGCCTTTCCATGAGAGCATTGCTTGTTTTGTGCGGGAATCAGGAATCAGGAATCAGGAATATTACCCCAGACAAATATTTTGCCTCAAAATCTGGCCAGTAGTCGCGGCTGGCAGATTTATTGCCCTTAATTTTGTATGCACTAGGGTTTTAATTACTTTGACTGGCACTCTATCTGAGGAAATACCTACTAACAATCAGCTTAAACAGGGGGTGACATTTCCGCACCCATGATATTCAGTATCTACTTTGCCATAATCTTTTTCGTGGCCTTCTATAAAATGTCAGACGGTATTTACATCAGATATCGGACATCTGACAGTCTATATAATGTCCGTAGACAGCTTTTTCAAACAAAAGCTTATTGTCCATTGGGTAGGGAGCTGCTCTACGCGGATGACTGTAATATCGTTGCACATTCTGTAGATGAGTTATTTATGAACCAATTTGTATCGGCAGTCCCACGTCTCAGATATAAAAATATTAGGGAAAGCAAGGCTACCAATATTCAGTCGATGCTAATGAAAAGCTGTATCAGATGGGTTGGTCAGATTGTAAATATGGAGGGCGGTCGTCTGTCAAGGCAATTATTCCATGGTGAAATGTGTGAACGAAGCAGAAGTGTATCAAAACCGAAGAAGAGATTTAAGGATACAGTAAAATCTTATCTGTAACAATCTGAATTATCTGTGGACCAATGGGAAAAATTGCTTTATATAAAAGTCAATGACGGAAACTGATTCACGAAAGTGTAGAATCCTTTGAGAATAGCCCTATGCAGTACAGCGCTTACAAACATTTGATTCACACATGGGAACAGGGTCCAGAAAGTCATCACGCTAACTGCAACATATATGGAAAATTGTGCACTTCTTTTGCTGGTTTCAAAAGCCATTTGCGTAAATGTGAAAAACTTTCCAATAATTCCACTGTAAACAAAACTGACCGAGAGTGCCAATTTTGTAGCAAAATCTGTTGCAGTTAAACCTGAAGTGTCATCTACGAACAAATCCAATTTGAGAGGTAAGAACATTGAATACAGTAGGTGGTGATCGGTGTCCGGCGTTGCCCGGTTGTAAAATACCCTTAAATATGATATATTAATTTACGCAGATTTCGTATTTATTATTATAGAGAAAATTATTTCATATTATATTGTACCCAATATATAGTCATGATTTCAAAAGTAATATATATATATATATATATATATATATATATATATATATATATGATTTGAGCGCTATCAGCTAGAATCGAAACCAAAACATAACAAAGCATAATTTCATGACTGAAACTATACCTGCAAGTTAAACAAAGACTGAAGTTTATTTGTACTTAGTATGGTTGGAATGTGGAAAGGAGTTTGAATTTTATTAAATACAAGCTGGTTTCCATGGCAGCAGTGTTTTCGATAGACAAGATGTAAGCAAGGGCAGTCGAACGGTCTAAAAAGTTTTATGATTATATAATCATAGTAAAAATGCGACAATACCATTACAATAACAATAGACATTAATGTATTATGAAGTGTTTAAAATATGGCTACGCGAATTTGAGATTAAAATAACTGTTTTTGGATCATTTATTTGGATTTTGTATTTTCTTGTATTTTTATTTAAATAACAGTAACCAGTTTTGATTGTAATTTAATGGTAAGTCAAAAGAAATTCCACGTTTATTTATTTAGAAGATTTAACCGAGATCTATCAACCCTGTGGTCTGTGAGGATGAGTAGAAGCGCACGAGAGAGGAACCCAACAAACTGCGAAGCCATCCCATTCTTTAAACACTTTCAGTAAAATATTTTACATTTAAACTATTTTCCTTTACACAACAACTATTCTTAGCAATAAGGGGGAAATAATCCGAGACGTAATTCCAGGGAGATTTTAGCTGAGGGCCGAGCACAACAAGTAGTCTTTTTTCGACGTCGGAATCGTAGCCTTTGAATTGTTACCTTGCCTAGAATTAAAATGTATCATCCACTATGGCTCGGAATGTGGTACCAACAAAAGAAGAAGTCTGTTAAACCAAAACAAAGACCGTTGCAAGAAAGTGTTACTCCTCTCACCACATGCACTACGAGATAATGTGGCATAAGATCAAACGATGGGAAGAAATATTTGACTCGTAACGAATGATGTTAGGTATGAATTATTTTAGAAGGATCAAAATATGACGAATAAACATATACTACATTGGCCCCTTGCTCACAGAAGGAGGTACTACCGGGGAGAATGGTCTCATTATAGAAGAAGATATACTATATTACACCCATAATTGTTTTATGGAAATCGCTTCAGAAAAGGCATAAAGCCACTTGATGTAAGAAGCTAAAACAAAACTTCACAGTAAAAAAACTAGTCAACGTTGTTAGATAGATATATTCGAACCCAGCAAACTGCAATTCTCCCCCCGTTGTCAGAGACGTTATTCCTGGAATAGAATGACTAAAGGACAAATCAGGAAAGAAAAGTTTACGAGGCTTCACTTCCGTCTATTCACTTTCTAGCATTCATAAAAAATTGATCTTCGAAAGATAGTGGTTAAGCGGTTTCTGCTTCAGACAGACAGCATTCAAATATCTCCATTATTAACAGTCGTAGTAAAGTAGCTATGACTTCTGACAGACAACAATCAAATATCCTTATTATTGATAAACGTGGTAGTGTGTCTCATAGTCACTCATCTATCCTAGAATGGATTCCGCGTCTTATAAAAGGTGACCCCCACCCCCAGGTTAAAAAAAATGTCGCAAATCTGCAACATGTGTTTGTGGCCCTCTTATCAGTTATCTCGTCCAAATTATTTAATCGTAGAATATAAAATAACTTTCCATTAATATTCCCTTTCAGGCCGGTCATGAGAACAGAGCAATCGAGGCCCTCTGTGTGTCATCACCCTCGGTACAAAACGAACTACTTCAAAACTCTTTTTTTTTGTACATGGCCACACACTTATGAGGTTTTAAAATTTTCACAAAAAAATAAATATTTTCTACTCATGAATCCTTTTTGCAACGAAACAAAAAACAACCAAGAAGATTATTCGTATTATTTGGATTCTTCAAATCACTGTTCTCATCATGAGTGCCATTTTCACAACGTTTCGGTCGATGTAATCTCCGACTTTCTTCATGTGTATCTTGTCGAACTCGGGAATTTGGACGGAATTTCAAACGGAACACTTTATTTATTCATGGAGATAGCATGCTCTCGATCAGACAGTGATTTGCAATTGTATTTTTCGGTCGCCTACACTGAGAATTATTATTATTATTATTATTATTATTATTATTATTATTATTATTATTATGCCAGTTTTGTGGTAAGACCTCAGAATCAATTGCGCACCTTGCAGCAGGGTGTGTGGCCCAGAGAGAGAGAGAGAGAGTACCGCAAAAGACACGATCACATGGGACTCCGGATATATTGGGAGGTGTGTAAGAATGGTTGAGGTAAAGTGTGCTGGAAAATGGTTTGAGGACGTTCCTGATGAAGTGAGAACAAGTGAGGATGGCAAGGTAGAGGTATGGTGGCACAAAAGTGTCATAACGACCAAGCAATTGGAACATAATCGTCCGGATTTGGTCGTCATTCACAAAGTCTAAAAAAACTGGCAGATTATAGACTTTTCAGTACCCTGAGAAAGGAATGTGAGAGAAAAAGAGAACGAGAAGATAAGGCGTATACACGGGGTTAAAACACAAATCATCCCGGTCGTAGTTGGTACACTGGAAGTAGTATCAAGTCGTCTGGAAAGACAATTGAAAAAACTACAAATCACCGATGTTTTAGGCGGCCTTCAGACCTTTGCTATTGTAGGTACCACCAACATCCTTAGGAAAAACTTTGATCTTTGAAGCTCCTGGTTTGGAGCTGGGATTGAGGGGAATCCACTGGAAATAAATCCTATCTCTTCCAAGGAGACGTTGATAAACGAAATCAGAATTATTATTATTATTATTAGAGTTAAATTTCCCCAAACAGAATTTAAACAGGTTAACATATAAGCAGATTATATAAGGAACTTTTTTATTCACACGAATCAATATATCCCATATTCAATATCTGATATCATTTTAGAATCGAAATCTAATCCGAATTATTCAACTCTGAAAACGATTATTGATAATGTGAAAAAAAACTCCTGATTTTCCGATGAATCCTCCTATCATCTATATTAACCATCAAAAACTGGCAAATTAGTATGAAACGTTTAGATTCCAGAAATTCAACGATTTTGAGCAGTGTCGCGAGTAAGAAATTAAATGGCTTCTAGTAATTATCTCGCCGCAGCACACCAGTAATCATTTCGCGGCACACCAGTAATAATTTCACGGCACACCAGTAGTCATTTCGCGGCATGCCATTAATCATTTCGCGGCACGCCATTAATCATTTCGCGGCACGCCATTAATCATTTCGTGGCACACGAGTAATCATTTCATGGCACACCAGTAATCATTTCGCGGCATAGCAGTAATCATTTCATGGCACACCAGTAATCATTTCGCGGCACACCAGTAATCATTTCGCGGCACACCAGTAATCATTTCATGGCACACCAGTAATCATTTCGCGGCATAGCAGTAATCATTTCGCGGCACACAAGTAATCATTTCGCGGCATAGCAGTAATCATTTCGCGGCACACCAGCAATCATTTCGCGGCACACCAGTAATCATTTCATGGCACACCAGTAATCATTTCGCGGCACACCAGTAATCATTTCGCGGCACACCAGTAATCATTTCATGGCACACCAGTAATCATTTCGCGGCATAGCAGTAATCATTTCGCGGCACACAAGTAATCATTTCATGGCAAACCAGTAATCATTTCATGGCACACCAGTAATCATTTCGCGGCACACAAGTAATCATTTCATGGCAAACCAGTAATTATTTCATGGCACACAAGTAATCATTTCGCGGCACACCAGTAATCATTTCGCGGCACACCAGTAATCATTTCTTTTCTTTCTTTCTTTTCTTTCTTTTCTTTCTTTACGTTTCTTTCTTTCCTTTCTTTCTTTCTTTTTTCTTTTCTTTTCTTTCTTTCTTTTCTTTCATTACTTTTCTTTCTTTCTTTTCTTACTTTCTTTTCTGTCTCTTTTCTTTCTTTCTTTTCTTTCCTTACTTTTCTTTTCTTTCTTTCTTCTTTTTGCTTTCTTTTTTTACTTTCTTTCTTTCTTTCTTTTCTTTCTTTATGTCACATCTTATTATTTCTCGTTTAAGTTTACATGTTATTCCCCCCTGCCATCACTTTCAAACAATCGATTTATTCAGAGTCAGATCACACGTAGCACCATTAAAAAAAATCATTTGCCTTGTCCGATTTGAAGAAATAGTTTTTTTTGTTAGATAAACAGTTTTTGATTTAATTTTTCTTAAAAAACATTTTAAAATTAAATGTTTTTTTCCTTCTTCAATTAAATCGAAAAACACGATTTTACACGTGTTCGCCCGTTTTACGAGATTTTCAATTAAAAATATTAATTTACAAAAAACATTTAAAAGGTTGAATAAATGTTCCCTCGATATAATCGATGTATTAAAAAAACAATGTGTAAAAACAAAACGATCTTCATGAAAAAATACTAAAAAGTAAAGTATTATTCTTTACTCTAATCTTTATTGTTCGCGGAAAAATGACATTCTGAATATATGTGTTAAATAAAGCTCTTAGTTCAAAATAGATTTTCGAGTTCTACAGCCGAAGAAAGTAAAATAGTAAAATAATAATGATAATAATAATAATAATAATAATAATAATAATAATAATAATAATAAAAATAATAATAATAATGATAATAATAATAATAATGATGATGATAATAACAAAAATAATAATAAGAAGAATAAGAATAACAACATTAGTAACAACAATAATACTAATAATAGCAATAATGATAATAAAAAATAATAAAAGTAATGATAATAATATTAACAAGAAGAAGAAGAAAAAGAACAATAATAATAATAAAAAGAAGAAGAAGAAGAAGAAGAATACCTAACCAAACGGAGATGAGGACACTAGGGGAACAAGACGACTAATAATACTTGGGAATTCTGGAAGCGGACACCATCAAAGCAACAGAAATGAAAGACAAAATTGGAAAGGAATACCTCAGGAGAACAAGAAAACTCCTGGAAACGAAATTATATAGCATAAATCTAATAAAAGGTATAAATATATGGGCAGTATCATTTCGCGACACACCAGTAATCATTTCACGGCACACCAGTAATCATTTCGCGGTACACCAGTAATCATTTATAATTATAATACTCAGGACCGTTTATAGGGTGGACAAAAGAAGAACTGAGACAGCTCGATCAGAAGACCAGGAAACTCATGACTATGCATAATGCACTACACCCAAATGACGATATTGGCAGACTATACGTGAAAAGGAAATACGCGGGAGAGGACTGGTCTGCATAGAAGACTGTGCGAATGACACACAAAAGGGAACTAGAAAAATACATAATGCAAAATACTGAAAGTATAATTATGGCAGCTAGATACCCTGAAAAAACCAACAAAACAGAAAACTAAGAGACAAATGACAAAACGAGAAAAGAAAAATGGGAAGAGAAACAACTCCACGGAGGATTCACAAGAATGACAAAAGATGAGAATAACGAAAACACTTGGAAATGGACGCGAAAAGGACATATAAACCGATAAACTGAATCTCTAATAACTGCAGCACAAAACTCGATAAGAACCAACCATATCAAAAAAGTAAAGATCGATAAAACACAAAGAACAGCAAATGCAGACTTTGTGGGCAAAGAGACGAAACGATAAATCATATAGTAAGTGAATGCAGCAAACTGGAATACAAAAACAGGCACAACCAAGTGGGGAGGGCGATGCACTGGGAATTGTGCAAACGGCTGCATTTTTAACATACAGACAAATGGTACAAGAATAAACTCGCAACAGTACTCGAAAATGAGAACCATAAAATCCTATGGGACATGGACATACAGACGGACAAGCCCATCCAAGCAAGAAGACCAGATGTTGTAATAATTAACAAGAAAGAAAAATCCAGTCAAATCGTAGACTTTGCAGTCCCAGCTGACCACAGGGTAAGTATGAAAAAAAAAGGAGAAACGGAGCAAATACACAGAGCTAGCCAGAGAGTTAAAAGGGATTTGGATGATGAAAAAAATCAAAATAATACCTATAATAGTAGGAGCACTAGGAACAATTCCGAAAAACTTTGAAAAATGGATGGGAGAAATTGGAATCAGAGGAATGACTGCAAAAATACAACGACTAACGATAATGAAAACGACTGAAATATTAAGGAAAACCCCTTGAATGCGGAGAATAATACAAGAATACAATATAATGAAGAAGTGTTACAGTGAATGAAGAACACTGAAGCTGCATATCTACAAGTTCTACACCCCTATCACGCACCGCCTCCCATTGCCTCATCACCTTTTCCCCTCCAAAAAGTGACACCAAGTAGCCGAGAAAGGTCAAGGAGGATGGAAAGACCGAGGAAAGAGCGCTGACCAGACCTCCGCTGCACAAGCGTGAAGAGAACTGGGATCTTGGGACGGCTTAGTGCCACTCAAATTCCATTATAGACCAATGGCCGCTGCCAGCGAGAAATCAATGATAAGAGGCTGTTGCGATGACGCAAATTTATTTGCAAATGCTATGGAATGAGATTGAGATAGTTGGACGTCTGGGGAGACTTGTTGTCACTCAGCTTCCAGAAAACACCACAGGTTTCTAATCAGATCTTTGATGACTTGTGTAAAAGTTTCATGTGAGCCAATAATAATAATGATAATATATATATATAAAAATGATAATAATAATGATAATATATATATATAAAAAAAGCTTCATGTGAGACAATAATAATAATGATAATATATATATATTAAAAAAAAATTAGTTGGAAAATCTCAAACAAAAAGTTGGTACATAAGTTAAATAGGCGAAAAAGAAAAAAATAAATGAAGTGCATAAATAAGATTCTTTCTTTTTTTCATTCTTACTTGCTTGCCCAAAATATTTTGGACACAATAAAAAGTCTAGCGTGCTATTTAAAATGGCTACCTTCGTTAAAATATTCTTTGTCCAGTAGAAATAGTGCTTACTCTCCATCCCTCCTCCTCCTCCCCCTTCTTCTTCTTCTTCTTCTTCTTCTTCTTCTTCTTCTTCTTCTTCTTATTCTTCTTCTTATTATTATTGTTAGAGTTACATTTTCCCAAAGGGAATTTAAACATAAAAAACATTGATTCTTTCTAATATATTAAAGCTTCAGAAAAGGCTGTTTCTACTATATGAGTTTGAGTGGTAGTTTCTCCGAGAAAATAATAAGTGTAATTTTATGATATATATATATATATATATATATATATATATATATATATATATATATATATATATATATATAGGATAAAACACTAGTGTCTGTAGGTATTAAAATAATTATAGTAATAATTTTGTCAGCCCCTTTAAAAACTCGGTTCAGCTTACATGTGCAGATCATGATATTATAATCATTAGATCACTCTCGCTGTAAATGACATCTATGCTTTGTATAAATGTTAATTTCAACTGCATTTCTTGCGGTTAACGTTGGCCGTGTGGTTTGGAGTCAGAGATGACTTCGCGGCCGTGTTCGAATCTCCCAACCGCCTATAAAAGTAACTCCCTGCATTTATGATTCCCGAAAGGATGAAACACTGTTTGTAGGTATTAAAATAATTATAGAAAAAATTATATATATATATATATATATATATATATATATATATATATATATATATATATATATATATATATATATATATATATAAGCTGAACGTCTGTGTGTGCTTGGTCACGAATAGGCTCCTATATGGATGACTATTATAGAAAACTGATCACATATAATGATAGATGTATCGAGACACAGGAATGGGTATGTTTGATCTGGCATAATGATGATTTATTAAACTTGTGAGGTCTGCTTACGCGCCTGGTCCACAAAGTATGGAAATAAAAAATTTAAAATTTAAAAAAAAAAGCATTTACAAGTGTTTTTGATATAGATGCACATAATAATACTTTAATAAATATGTTTTAATTTCAATAGGGATGGTATAATAAAATTGTGGGGCCTGCGTTCGAGCCTAGCCTCCATAGAATAGAAATAAGCACAAACTTTAATAAAGACTTTTCATATCTATATGGTATGATAAAATGATGGGGTGTTCGTTCGCGGCTGACCTCCTTAGAATGGAAATATGTCACAAAGTTTAACAAGGTTTTTAATATAGATCAACAGAATATTGTGATAAGTATTTCAGTGTGAACAGGTATGGTATAATAAATTATGGGGTTTATCTATTTTATTTTTACTTTCATCATATTTTGCTTTGGTTTTGATACCCCCAAATTCGAAGCAAACTCTTTACAACCCTTCCTTTTCATAACCTATCATACTTTCATAAATCAGAGTTCATTTTCTGTAGGCTGTTTTTGAACTCAGTCAACGACGGGTACTTTTGCTATTATATATATATATATATATATATATATATATATATATATATATATATACAGAGAGAGAGAGAGAGAGAGAGAGAGAGAGAGAGAGAAAGAGAGAGAGAGAGAGAGAGAGAGAGAGAGAGAGAGAGAGAGAGAGTCCGGCTAAATTTATGTCTTAAAGTGAATGTTTGCTGTGTTTATACAAACATGCTCAGTAATAAATAGAGAATTTTTTGGCTACACCTTGTCAGGGATATTTCGGACCTAATTGGAAAACAACCAGGTTATTTAAAACTTTTTTCTTGCATTCACTTCAAACAGAGTCTCGAGGAGGTCTAGTTGTTTTCAATATCTATCTATCTATCTATCTATCTATCTCTCTCTCTCTCTCTCTCTCTCTCTCTATATATATATATATATATATATATATATATATATATATATATATATATATATATAAGGTGTTGGAATGTGAGATACTACATAATTATTTCCATAATCAAACAACGTTCACACAAGCCATGAAATTCATATGCCAGATTCTAAGATAGGGGTTTTGCCCTCATTTTGACTCATCAGTCAAACATATCCGAACTTTGAGTTCGAAACTCGAGTCATTCGCATGAGAGGCGAGTTCACTACCAACTTTCTCGACTGTGGAATAAACCTACTTTTTCTCAACAAGATATGTAGTCATCCAACCCCTGAGAAACCAGGCCGATGTCTCACAAGTAATACAAGTAGACTTTCTTGTATGTTACTATGTAGTTCGGGGACAATGAATCGGAATCGAGAATCGGAAGAATTAGAACTTTTTAGAGTATGGGAAGTACGGCCAAGGATGGAATACTGTTGCCATATATGGGCAGGAGCTGCCAAAAACAGCCTATCATGCCTTGACAGAGTACAAAATAGACTTCGTGGTTTAGTGGGGGATGCCCTTTTCTCTACCCTGCAACCCCTCTCCCACAGAAGAGACGTTGCGAGCCTATCCTTGTTTTATCGTTATTTTCATGGCAGGTGCTCGTCTGAACTCCAATCCCTGGTCCCCCCTCGCCAATCTTTCACGAAAAACACCCGTCTAGCTGAATCCACTGTGAAAAATTTTCCCCACTCTATATCTGTGCCTAAATCAAAACGCGGATTTCATGAGCAAAGCTTCTTTCTTAGAACTGCACGCCTGTGGAACTCTGTTCCGTCTGCCTGCTTCCCTCCGGACTACAACTTGGATGTCTTCAAGTCTAATGTTAACAAATTCCTAATGAACCGTCCCCCTAATTAAACACTTCATAAAATCTCCTCACTAACGTAATGTACTTGCAATAACCCTTATCCCTGAGTGGCTTCCGGGCCTTGATAAGTGGTGATCACTGTGTAAAAAAAAAAAAAAAATTGTTATCGGAATCGGAAAAGTTTGTGTCTATTTTCCGATGCCAAAAACGATTCCTTAATTGTCGTTTTTTTATATGAGTTTGTGTAAAACAAATTTTTCCCTGCTAGTAGTAACCATAAAGTAATAGATATGTATTGATTTTACACTAATAGTGAGACTAACATCTATAGATCATCTTTTGCAAGTGAATTTCTTACGCTTGAGAAAATATCCCTTTTTTTACGTGAATACAGTAAAATATTTAGAGATTTGTAATGAATCAGAATCGGAATCGGGAATTATATCGGGATCGAGAATTTAATACAGAGTGGGTGATTGTATTGGAATCGATAAAAATACTGGAATCGTCCCATCACTAATATATATATATATATATATATATATATATATATATAATTGGTTGAGAAATTCCAACGAGAGAAAAATGTATATTTAAATAAGAAAGGTCACCAACAATTGCGATGTATTTTTTAACATTATTTTATTATTCCGTGTTTGGATTTTTCATATAAAAGGTATAATATTTAGATCATTGTAATAATGTTTTGAAATCATTGAAATAGATTTTTACGCGTTTCAGAGGTTCTGTGTAGCGTCCTCTTCAGAAATTATTCAAAGTGTAAAATAATTAAAATATATTTAAAATGTGTTCAGAATGTATAAAAGCATTTTTGCAATCCATTTTGGTGACATGTTTCCCGAGCGGATGAAATGTCTGTAAATAATTCTAAATGTCTCCACGGGTGTGTTCCACCCCTACCCTTCTTATTGGGGGTCAGACCATGGTCATTGCTGTCTTTTGCTGTTTCCTCTCTTTTCTCCTTTTACTACTTTTTATTTATTTTTTTTATTTTTTAATTACTTGGGTGGAAGTGAGGGCCGCATTGGTACTTGGTTAAGTGGGTGCGTGCGTGTGTGTGTGCGTGCGTGTGTATGTATGTGTGTGTGTGTGTGTGAGCGCGTGTGTGTGTGTATGTTTCCTTGTATTGGGTTGTAGAATGTATGTTATATGTCTAATAGTTTTATAACATTATAAATTTATTTGCTTTCCTAAGAAAGCAAATGTGATACAAGTTTGTTTTTAATGTGTGTGAGGTGGGGGGACCAGCTTCTCTGAAATAGGGGTAATCGGTAGAGATGCTTTCATTTAATTGTGATTTTGATTTTTTTAGATTTTTAAATTTTAGTTTCTTTCTATTGTGCTTTCGTTTTAATCTTAGTCGGATGGGGCATTCATAATATTATGTTTGCTAAAATAAAAAGGCTTATTTATAAATAGACATAGGGGATTTTTGTTTGTATTCTCATGTGTGTAGGGCCAGATCCAGGATCGCTTTTTAGTGTGGGGAAGATCTCACTCCCCAGAAGGTAGGGGGCACCTGGAAAGGAACAAGTATAAGAACGAGAATTATCTCAGTCATGAAGGATTTCTCCTCCACTGACTGAGGGTAGGAGGGTGGGCACAGTGTTGGAACAGATACTACACTGTAGTTCTAGGTATATTTTAGTGTTGTAGGTTTCGAGGTAAGTTAGTATTGTTTAATGTGTTATACTAGGGATAGGGATGTTGTGCCTTTGTGTGGATGAGTGTGTGTGTTTGTGTTAATGTATCGGTTCTGATTTAGGTGTGAGGATGTGCATGTGTATGAACGTGCGTGTGGGTGTGTTTTGCATTTCATTTACAGAGAGAGGGAGAGATAGAGAGAGATATGTTATTTGTTTTGGTTTTGCGATATTTTTTGAATGAATTCAATTATTTATACGACAGTGCATTTTTACCTAAATGCGAGTTGGGAATAATTTTTGTACCCCCAAATAGAGAGCGGCATATATATTATTTTTTTTAATATAATTATCCATTGACACGTGTTTCGTCGTCTACGACTAATCAGATTCAGCCACTCTGATAAATTGTAGACGACGAAAAACGTATCAGTGGATAATTATATATATATATATACAAATAATATAATATATATATAAATATATATATATATATATATAATAGAAAATTCACTGTTTAAATTAAAATGTACAGTTGATGTTATAATTCAAAATCTGAATTTCATCAACATCTGGAGACATGACAAGCATTACATTACAGCATGGAACAAGAAAGAAAGAAAGAAATTATTATTTTTTTTATTTTTCTGAAGAAGAAATTTTATGGGTGGAAAATTTGAATCTAATTTTAATAAATATATTTATTTAAAATTCTGCACTTTTCTGTGTTTTTAAACTAGCATGGTTTATTTATGGTGTCTTTTATAAAAAAAACCCACCCAATATTTTTGCTGATGAGGGGGACTTTGTTTAAAAAAAAAACTATATGTTAAAATTATTGTCCATGACTTAATGTCTATCGCAATAAAAACATTGTTTCCGAAACGATCGTACAATTTATTGGCTTTGTTGTGTTCCTTCTTATGAAAGAGATTTTTAATTTTTAATTTTAATTTTGATTATAAATTATCAATCATCTTACTATATATATATATATATATATATATATATATATATATATATATATATATATATATATATATATATACATACATAAAATGAAAATTACAATTGAATTTACCAAAATGATCCAAGATGGTAAAATTAAAGTAAATTATAAATATTAAAGAATTAATATTTATAAAATTATCTCAGCCAGATATAAAAGCTCGATAAAACCAAATAGTTTACTCATATATATATATATATATATATATATATATATATATATATATATATATATATATATATATATATATAGAGAGAGAGAGAGAGAGAGAGAGAGAGAGAGAGAGAGAAAGAGATAGTACCGATAGTTGCCAAATCTGCAATTAAAAAATAGAGCCGTCAATTTAAAGTTCGCCGCCTCTAAAAAAAAACCACTCTGTATTTCAAGTTGTTTCAAGCCAGGTGTTTTCCTTCTTAACAACGTCCACAATATTTTTTATATATCTTCTCAGTTTGATCAGAATTAGTCCACGCAGTCCGACAAGCTGTTAATATAATTTCATTTGTAGTTTTGTTTTTATCCGTATTAAAAGCGTTGACTGAAATTTGCATTTTAAAATAAAATACGAATGGAATACGTTTGAAGCCAGATTAAAACGCAAAATTCTGAAAATAAACAAGTGTTTATTTTTAATATATATTTCGGAGTATCAGCCTTTCGTCAGTATTTTATATATAGTTTTTAGCTTAGCATTTTTAACCCGACAAGAAGTTTATTTTACTTGTGATGTTTATTTTTTTTATTTGTGATTTTTTCTCATTTATTTGTCTTCGTTTGCCCCCCCCATACCCTAATTTTAAGCTTATTTAACTCGAGAACACAGATATTAACCACGTATTTAATTTGCAGGCTAATTTACCTGTCATGTTATTACTTTATTATGGGGGGGGGGGTGAAAAATAACCAAAATAATATTTCGATGAATATTTAAAAACACGATGTTAAAACAGTTAATTTTCGACCCAAGTAAAGAAATGAAGTCGTAACTGGTACACACACGCACACATGTACGCAACACGCACATACGCAAACGAATGCAATGTATATATATATATATATATATATATATATATATATATATATATATATATATATATAAATATATATATAAAGCTGAAGGTATGTGTGTGTGTTTGGTCACGAATAGGCTCCTATATGGTTGACTATTATAGAAAACTGATTGCATATAATGATAGAAGATGTATCGAGATACAGGAATAGGTATGTTTGATCTGGCATAATGATGATTCATTAAAATTTGTGGGGTCTGCGTACGCGCCTGGTCCACAAAGTATGGAAATAAAAACAACAAACGTTTACAAGTGTTTTTGATATAGATGTACATAAGAATAATTTGATAAGTATGTTTTAACTTAAATAGGGGTGGTATAATAAAAATGTGGGGTCTGCGTTCGCGCCTGGCCTCCATAGAATGGAAATAGGCACAAACTTTAATAAAGACTTTTCATATCTATCTGCGTAAGTATACTTTTATAATTATGTTTCAGTTTGAAGAAATATGGTATAATAAAATTATGGGGTGTTCGTTCGCGCCTGACTTCCATAGAATGAAAATATGTCACAAAGTTTAACGAGGTTTTTTAATATAGATCCACAGAATATTGTGATAAGTGTTTCAATGTGAACAAGTATGGTATAATAGATTATGCGGTTTATCTATTTTATTTTTACTTTCATCATATTTTGCTATCATAATTTCATAATGTCGATTTTCTGTAGGCTGTTTTTGAACCCAGTCAACGACGGGTACTTTTGCTAGTATATATATATTCTTTGTGAGATCACTAGGCGAGAACCCCAAGATAGTGCTTGATTATTAAGAAAAAATTAAAAAGTAAGAGCATATGTTGTTCTGATGTTTTGCAGATGAATTCCACGACCCATATATAACAAAGTTGTATATTCTTTTGAAATAAAGAGAGAAAGGGTTTTTAACATGAATATCAATACACACAAAACCTAAATTTATATATATATATATATATATATATATATATATATATATATGTGTGTGTGTGTGTGTGTGTGTGTACGTACACGTACATATATGTGTGCCTGTGTGTGTCCGTATGTGTTTTATTACACATAATTCATTTCTTTTTTAATCGATGTTTTCAAGTCAGCATGCCAACAATCGAATAGTTTGTTCTAGTGTAAATAAGAACTCACTCTATTTGCAAATGTTTTCGATCTTAACGAGTCGTCATCAGGCAGGTGACCAGTTTACAACATTAAAGTTTATTCTTTAAATTAGTTGTCATAGTGTGACCTCATTACGTGACTGACGACGACTCATGAGAGTCGAAAACATTGCGAACATAGGGAGTTCTTCCCACAACGAAACAATAAAACTATATATATCGTTATGTAGTTTTATAGTATATATGGTTATGTAGTTTCAGAGTAAATATTGTTACGTAGTTTCAAACTATATATGATATGTAGTTTTAAAGTATATATTATTTTGTCGTTTTAGGGTATATATTGTTATATAGTGTCAAAATACATATGATTATGTGGCTTCCTTCAGTCTTGACAAACTATGGATACCCACTGTAAGGGTGCCTGCACGTGAAATTTGTGTGGCAAGAGTTGCGCAGTCCTCAACCACGCCTCTCCTGAGTCAACGTTGTTGCATATCAGTGACAAGTTGAGGTACAGGACAACTGAAAACAATGCCAATATGAGCGGAAAGCACATACAGCGCCTAGAATTACCAAATGGTCATCCACCTGGTACTAGCCAGGCTCAACGTTGCTTAACTACGGTGATCTGGCGGGAATCGGTGTGTCAACGTGATTATGCCGTATAAATATGATTATGTAGTTTTTAAATATATAGAGTTATGTAATTTCAGAGCATATGTTGTTTGTAGTTTCGGAAAGAAAGTCACAGACAAAACAATGAATATTTTGAATTGTGTTTTATTTACCTTGTTATGGCAAATTCGTAAGCATTAAAAGAAAGAAATAACTAATTCGATCCAATAGTTACACAATCATGTTCAATGAATTATCATAATATCAAATCAACACTAAATACTCTCGAACTGAATCAACTGCATCGATTATTAAACAATATAAGTTTGAATACCGATGTAGGATAAAAATCAAATTAAATTTATAACATCATAGAAGCAAAGCTATGATCCTTTAAATGCACAGAGACAATATTATCACCCCCTCTCTCTCTCTCTCTCTCTCTCTCTCTCTCTCTCTCTCTCTATATATATATATATATATATATATGGTCTGTTTATTGTACAAATATTACTGGTTACATATGTGCATACATGTTTCAGTGGAGTCCCAATTCAGGGGCAATAATTCATCACACCAAAAATGAATTGATATTGAAACGGGTCTCCAGACCACATTGGTTTTTATAAAATATTTGGGTGCGATATACATTCCGGGTTAAATTGGGGTGTATGTTTTGTGAATGTGACCAGTAGGGGGTTTTCGGAGATGTGGGGGGGGGGAATATATATATATATATATATATGATGTGGCGCCCAAAAAGTCCCCACTTGTCATTTTTTCAAAAGTCGCATATTTAAGCTAAATTGAATGTAACTGTTTAAACAATTAATTTGTTTAAACAACCATTTGATTCGCCTTTTATTCCTCTATAATTTTACCTGTTCATATTTGAGTTTTAATTGAAGTAACAACAATTTAAAAAATTAACTTCAAATCGAGAAGGCAACAAGAAACTCCGCATTAACAAATGAGCTTCAACCCAGCTTAAAATATCCACCTTGTAGCCAACAAAGCATCTCTAATCGTAATTGTTGTTGTTGCAGGTTATACAACGAAATATTTACTCCACCCTTCTGGTTTATCCAATCGAGAAATCGGCTGCAGATTGAAATGTGATGAGAAAACTGTACGAATAACTGTAAAAGTATTATACTAACCATGTATACTT
This sequence comes from Euprymna scolopes, assembly GCF_053919585.1. NCBI lineage: Eukaryota > Metazoa > Mollusca > Cephalopoda > Sepiida > Sepiolidae > Euprymna > Euprymna scolopes. Next base: position 74,108,276 of record NC_136496.1, read on the forward strand.
TAAAATTATATAACTATATACACTCTAAAACTACATAAGCATATATACTTTAAAATTATATAACAACGTATACTATGAAAGTACATAACCATATATATTTTAACATGACATAATCATATATATTCTAAAATGACATAACCAAATATACAATAAAACTACATAACCATATATACACTAAAACTAGATAATCATATATACTTTAAAGGTACATAACCATATATATATACTCTAAAACTACATAACCATATATATACTCTAAAACTACATAACATATATACACTAAAACTACATAACCAAATATACACTAAAACTACATAACCATATATACACTTAAACTACATAACCATATATACTATAAAACTACATAACCATGCATACTATAAAACTACATAACCATAGATACTCTGAAACTACATTACCTATCAATTTAAAAAATCCACTTTATAATAAATATCATCCTGTATTAACTTATATACTCGCAGAGTTGGGCCATACAAAAACAAACAAAAGAAATAAAGTTGCGTTTGAACTTGTTTTTGCATACTATATACCATTTCCTATTCTGGACAACAATCACTAGCAAACTTTGAAATGAATATTTTTATAAAAAAGGAAGCGTAAAGAAATGTATTCGTGTGCAAACAAAACATATGGTGACGATTAAATTTGGCCCCTCCCCACTTAGCAGATGCTGTGTCATCCTTAAAGATTTTTTTTCTAAATTTTAGATACTGTTCAAAACAGTGTCTATAAAGAAAATATAAATTTTATAGGCCTTTGGTTAGTATTTTTTTACAATTGGCTAGACATACAAACATACAAACATGCATTTGCTTTTTATATAATAGAATATGTATAAATATATGTATTTCCATCCTACCGCATGAATATTTGCGAGTAAAATACCTGCTTTTTTCTATGTATTTTCATAATACATTTAGATAAAAAGCGAGTGCGGATACTGGCAAAGTACAACTTTTTCTTGTTATTTTATAGGCAAGATGTACGCTAGTCTGAGAATACGAAGGCAATATGGTGCAAAGAGCTCGTCCTAAAATCAATCAATCAATCGATTACTTTTATTTTGGAAAAGTAACAAAGTGCAATAAAACAATTAAAAGTTATTGCATGCATATAACGTGCAAAATGTTTTCCAATGTTACATTCAATCTGGTAGGTTGTTTAAAGGAGCGTATAAACCGGACTGTAAATTCTGCCTTTTTCTTATTGAGACAGTAGCGACGATGTTACATCTGCTGGTGACGCGGAGACTGCGACCAGACATTGGCGTAATAAACTCCTTTAAACGTAGATTTACATCTCTTGATGGTGTCGTATGCCAAACTCAGCCCTACCCCATTGCATTCCAAACCAAAACTGATCGGTATGTATGTTAATATTTATTTGAAAAAGAAAAAAATATATATCGATGATGCCTGCGTTCAGTCTCAAGAGACAATGGATACCTCCGCTAAGGATTGCTGCGCGTGTAATTGGGAGGAAATGGTTGCGCATTCCTTAAC